>NC_059328.1:85071875-85404062 GCF_018350155.1 Leopardus geoffroyi | reverse complement strand
CTAAGGTAAATATTAAATTGATGGAAAGCAAATGACCTCTAACATTAACTCAGTCTCCACTAACAGGTTTCTATAATAAAAAGTTTAACCAACACATATTACAATGTTATACTTAACTTTTAAAGTATATTCAATAGTCTTATGTGGAAACTATGAAGTGTTTGGATTTCTCTATATACTAAAAATGATGCCACATCATTTTTAATATCGTCATGATATATCATCATTATTTAAAAAAAACAGTAACTCTCCCAACTTTCAGAATTTAGGTCCCTGAAAACTCCTTTGGTAGAACTTGCAGTTTAGGAACTTGAGACACAAGAGGTAGGGTGGAGAATGGGGGACACAAGAGTTGAAGGACCATGGGTGGGAATGAATTTGTTCAATATTCATGCAACAAACATTAACAGAGCACCAACTATGTGGCAGAGATGCTGGGATTACAAAAACCATTAAGACACACTCCCTGAGCTCAAAGAATTCACAGTCTAGAGAGGAAGGAACCTCATTATAAATCATCTGCTTATGTGCAAATGCAATAAAAGAGATATGTACAAGTTGGGAAGCAAGAAAGGAATATTGCAAGAAAAGGAGATAGTGTGGACAATCTCATCAGAGAAAACCATAATGAAATAGACAAGGGCCATGACAGTTTAGGGCTGATGGAGAATAAAATCATCATGGAGTAAAGAAAGGAAGGCAGAAGAGGTAGGTAGCTTGTAAGACTTGTTAAGGAGTTTCTCTTCATTAGAGCCATAGTGAACTATTGAAGGGTTTCAAGCAAGGGAATGGCATGATCGGACCTGCATTTTCCAATACCTCATGATGATTTCCTCAAGTTTGTAACCAAGCAGCAAACCGCATGTCAAATAAGGCTATTTCAAACAGTTGAAACAAGAGATGATGAGGGCATGGAACAGAGGAGTGGCAAGGACGCTGAAGGGGAGGGAATGGATATAGTCTTTAGAATGTGAAATAGGCAGCACCTGATAAATCTGGGAGGGAGAGTGAAGAAAGACTTCCCAGCTCTTTTCTCCCATAAGGCTCAGATTTACTTCAGGTCCTATCTAAGACATTGCTCCTTGTACTTGAAAATTTCTACTGTTTTTTGAGGGCTGACTAAACTAATTAGCATGAATTCTGATGTTTGAAACCACCAGAGTGGGTGAGATTATCGGGAGAAGAAGTGGAAAAAGAACAGTGGGTTAAGACCAGACTCTAAGAAACACGAACATTTAAGTAGCGGGCAGAGGAAAATGAACCATGAAGAAAATAAAGAAGGAACAAATCAGAGAAATATCAGGATTTAAGAGAATACAGTGTTACTGAAGATAAAGGAGCAGTTTTAGTAAGGAAGGGATGATGTGCAGTACCAAATAGAGCAAGTTGTTAAATTAAGGTCAAAACATGTCTTTAGGATTGCTAAGCCCCAAACTGGTTTTGTCCACCACCACATATACTCAGCACCTAGTGAAAAGCTAGAACTTCTAGGACCCTTAACATGCTAATTTACATTATGAATTTCCAAGAAGATACAGTGAACACTGTATTCCAAACTTGACAGAATCCTTCTTTCATACAACAGACAGTATCTCACGGCCATCTGAGTTCCTTGTAAAACTATTTGGGAAATACTGATAAAAAGTAAGATGATGATCAGACTTCAAGCTGTAATACAAAGCTGTAATCATCAAGGCAGTATGGTACTGGCACAAAAACAGACACTCAGATCAATGGAACAGAATAAAGAACCCAGAAATGGACCCACAAATGTATGGCCAACTAATTTTTGACAAAGCAGGAAAGAATATCCAATGTAATAAAGACAGTCTCTTCAGCAAGTGGTGCTGGGAAAACTGGGCAGCGACATGCAGAAAAATGAATCTGGACCACTTTCTTACACCGTACACAAAAATAAACTCAAAATGGATGGAAGACCTAATCTTAAGACAGGAAGCCATCAAAATCCTCGAGGAGAAAGTCGGCAAAAACCTCTTTGATCTTGGCCACAGCAACTTCGTCTCCAGAGGCAAGGGAAATAAAAGCAACAATGAACTATTGGGACCTCATCAAAATAAAAAGCTTCTGCATAGTGAAGGAAACAATCAGCAAAACTAAAAGGCAACCGATGGAATGGGAGAAGATATTTGCAAACAACATATCAGATAAAGGGTTAGTATACAAAATCTATAAAGAACTTATCAAACTCAACACCCAAAAAACAAATAATCCAGTGAAGAAATGGGCAAAAGACATGAATAGACACTTCTCCAAAGAAGACATCCAGATGGCCAACTGACACATGAAAAAATGCTCCACATCACTCATCATCAGGGAAATAGAAATTCAAACCACAATGAGATACCACCTCACACCTATCAGAATGGCTAACATTAACAACTCAGGCAACAACAGATGTTGGTGAGGATGCAGAGAAAGAGGATCTCTTTTGCACTGCTGGTGGGAATGCAAACTGGTGCAGCCACTCTGGAAAACAGTATGCGTTTGGGTGCAGGATGTCAGTGGAGGGGAATGAAGGCCAAGAGCATCTGAGGGAAAGGGAGAGGGAACAGCATATGCAAAGGCCAGAACACAGGTAACAGGAAAACCTATTTCAGTACCTGATGTGTAAGGAGGAGAGTGGTAAAAGATGAGGCTGCAAGGTGAGGAGAGGTGAAACTGAAATGGTGACTGGAGAAAGGTCTCTTAAGTCACATGAAGGCCTTTAACTTTCAGGCAGCAGGGTAAATGAAACAATTCAAGACAGAAGGTAACATCACATCATAGGACTGTCTTTTTGGAACATTAAATTGCACTGCACTGTGGCAAAGACTTTGAAAGGGAGGGAGGGAGGAAGACCAGAAAGTAGGCTATTGAAGAAATATACGGCGGGGGGGAGGGGAGTGGAGTGAGGGCTCACCTGAGTGGTTCAGTCAGTTAAGTGGTTAAGTGGTTAAGCATCTGACTTTGACTCAGGTCATGATCTCCCAGTTCATGAGTTCAAGCCCCACACTGAGCATTTTGCTGTAGCACAAAGCCTGCTTCAGATCTTCTGTCTCCCTCTCTCTGCCCGTTCCCTGCTCATGCTCTCTCCCAAAAACAAATAAACATTTAAAAAAAGAAAGAAACACACAAGAGAGGTAATAGTAACTAGAATAAGACAGTGGTAGTAGGGATGGAACAAAGTGAATGGAAACAAAAAACACTTAGGAGGTTGAATCAAAAGGACTCAGTGGTTGACTAGATGTAGCAGGGGACAGTAAGGGAAGATCAAAGATGAAAAGGTAAGATTTCAGTGTCTGGCTTAGTCAGGCAGTGAGGAAAGGGGAAAGAACAAGAGATTATACATTTTTGGCAAACCAGTTTGAGAAAAACATGTACAACATTAGCTGAATTTGAAGGCAACAAATTGAGAAAGATATGGAAGAAATAAAGATTAATATCTAGGTAAAGCATTCATAAGAAAACACAACAACACTAAGACACCACAAAAATATAATAGATAAAAACAAATAATTTTAAAAGCAGCTAATAATATTCTATCCTATGGAAATAATCAAACATTCAGAAAAAGCTCTACCATCATAAAGATGTTCATGGCAGCATCATTTATAGTGGGAAATATGGAAATCTAAATGTTTAACCTTTAGTAACATCTATAATCAAATCACAGTGTGTAAATCAGAATAATATGCAGCCAAAAACTGTTTATGGATAATCTTTAATGATGTGTGGAAATGCTTATGGCAATGTTAAATTTAAAAAATATAAGTGGGAAAATAAAAACAAAAAAAATAAGTAAAAGCAGGATATAAAATTGTGTATAGAGAGTAATTTCAACTATGAAAAGCAAAACAAAAACTCATCTAAATGTTAATTATATTAGATAGCACTTTTAAGAGACATAAACTTGCTTATCTTGTTCTGAATTTTCCAAATCTTTTTTAATAGGCATGCTTATACTTTAAATACAAGGGAAATGTTTAAGAGAAAAACTAGATAAAAACTAGAATAGAAAAATATAGGTAGTTGCATATACTTGCCCCTTCTGAGCCATTCTCTCATTATTTCCCAGAAGTGGGAGGAAAAAGTGTGTGTGTGTTGTATATTTTTTAAAGGAGGGGATGAGGGGGGTAGGTAGGGGTACTTGCTTGTCCTAAAGTACTGGTAATTTTGAGAGCCATATTATATCCATATTCAACTTTTTTGTTTTGAATGAATTCAAAAATAATACAAGATCTTAATAAAATTGACAAATTTTAAAAATATTTTACTGATTTAAAATACAAATATTTCCAGGTGGGACTTTTGACACAAGCACTAGTGGTTTTAATGGAGTATTTATCCACAAGCAAAATTCTAGGACAATTAGAGAAAGAATACCAGGGTCATGGCCTGGGCAGAAAGACCAGGGGAAATTAATAGACAAGTAGGGGCAAATATCTGACCAGTAAGTAGTTTACAGCATCAAGAGTAGAGAGTTTAGATCACAATGAGATTATATCAACAGATAACATTTAAGGATGCTAAAAGAATTCTGAGGTACCAAGTGAAAAATTCTGAAGGAGATAAATTGGAATATAAACACATGTCCAACCCCAAAAGCCAAGATATGCCATCTACAACCATGATAATTACTACACCAAAAGTCCTCCATTCAGGTAAGTAATTTCTCTCTTATAGAGGGATGGTTTCATGACAGTTGCCTCTAGCTTTAACCTCAGAAGTCAGGGACAATCTCCTTTCTTCACCTCCACCCTCCAATCTAATTCCCATTTTCTAAATCATAATTTCTACTGGTAATCAAGTATGGCTTCACCATCTAGGCTTTGGGCCAAGCCTTTTAAAATCATTTATTCTTCTATCCTAGGTAACGTCCACAAATTTATATTTCACTGTGTAAAGTCCTTATTTCATTTTATTTAACCTAATCTTACCTTTCTAGGCTTCTGCTGAGACAGGCCCTATGCTTTATTCTTCTATGATCTGGAGCATCTGGTCCATGCATAGCACAAAGGTGCTTAATAAATGTCTGTAGAACTTAAGTGAATTACTCTGTAAGTCCCTTCTATCACCACAGGTATTCAGTATAATTACTGTATTTAAAGACTATTAAATTTTTATTAATTATTATTAGTTAAACTTGCACCTTCCTCTACTAATACCCTCCTCTACACTCTAATATCTGATATCCCACTGTGTCATCTATCACACAGATTTATCGCACACATACACTAGATTAAAACAGTAATGAAAGTATTACTGAAAACTTATCATGGTTTATATTCAAAATCTTGCTTACTCTTCCTGACCACCTTTCAGATTGGTCACTGTTACCTCCATTTTATAGTCTAACACAGCAAATAAGAGATGGAATGGAGTCTATCCAGGCAATTCCAGAGCCCAAGTCTACAGCTATGCTGGTTTTGGTGATTACACAGAATACATTACCACAGACTGTTACTCTTTTAAGTGTAGGGATCCAGTTTTTTTCCATTTTAGTATCCAATGTGTAGCACAATGCCTGGTCTAGAAAAGGTATTTCATGACCATGGCTGATTGATAGCCCTAATCATGCAGTCACTGAGCTGCTAGGGAAATTAAGTTAGTCACTTTACCTCTCTCAGCAGGAAGAGATTTATTAATCTCTTACCTAAATCCTTATCTAGCTCCCAAATTTTGAGTCTATGATTGCCCAGTCAATAGGGTTTATGAATGCAGCAATTATTATACAGGATGTTGACTTTAATAAGTTATGTTGTATATCTATCAGTGTGAACTGGGGGCTTATAGAGATTTTTGGCCAGGAGACAGAAGTAATTCTACCTATAACTGGGCATTATAATCCTATTTATTAAACAGAATTTATCATGTGAATAAACAATGAGAATAAGCCAAACTAAGGCTCATTCTTCAAAACAACTGGCTTAAACTATTGAAAAGTGTCAATATCATAAAAAAACAAGTTATTCTAGACTGAAGAGACATGGCAACTAAATGTAATGATTAAATTCTGTACCCAAAAAAAGACAACTATTAAGGAGGTACAATTAGAGAAATGTGGCTATAGCTAATATATTACTTAATACTATTATGTTAACGTTAAAATTTCCTGAATGTGAGGGGCGCCTGGGTAGCTCAGTCGGTTAAGCGTCCAACTTCAACTCAGGTCATGATCTCGTGATTCGTGGGTTTGAGTCGCGCATAGGGCTCTGTGTTGACAGTTCAGAGCCTGGATCCTACTTCAGATTCTGTGTCTCCCTCTCTCTGCCCCTCCTCTGTTCATGCGTGCACTCTCTCTCAAAAATAAACATTAAAAAAAATTTTTTTTAAATACATTAAAATTTCCCAAATGTGGTAATTACATTGTGGTTATGTGGGAGAACATCCTTTTTCTTAGGTGACACATTCTCAGTTTTATAGGGGTAAAGTGTCTTGATATCTACAACGAACTCCTCAAATGGTTCAAAACAAAACAAAACAAAACAAAAAACGTGAGCATATATAGAGAGAAGAAAAATAAATGTGGCAAAATGTTAATCTGTGATGTGAATCTATAGGATGGGCAGATGAATACTCATTATGCTATTTTTGCAACTTTTCTGTAGTTTAAAAATTCTCCAAAGTTGGGAAAATTTTTAAAAACATTATAAAAACCAAAATAAAGTAGGGGCACCTGGGTGGCTCAGTCAGTTAAGCACCCAACTCTTGATCTCGGCTCGGGTCATGATCTCATGGTCATGAGATGGAGCCCCAAGTCAGGCTTTCCCTCTCCCTCTGCCCCTCCCCCTTCTAATGCTTGCTGTCTCAAAACAAGTAAATAAAAATTTAAAAAATAAAGTATAAGGGAGAATAATTTTGATCTTAAAATTTAATACAGACAAGTTATCAATCAAAAATGAGGGTAGGGGCACCTAGGTGGCACAGTCAGTTAAGCGTCTGGCTCTTGGTTTTGGCTCAGGTCATGATCTCAGGGTTCATGAGTTCAAGCCCTGTGTCAGGTTCTGCACTGACAATGCAGAGCCTGCTTGGGATCCTCTCTCTTCCTCTCTCTCTGCCCTTCACCTGCTCTCTGTCTCAAAAATAAATAAACTTTAAAAACAATTAAAATGAGAGTAAAATATAGCTTCAAAAAGAAACTTTCAATTTCCTCTGAATGATACATAACTAAGCTAAAATAATATCATGTAAAAGTCTTACACACAAAAAATACAAAGGTGCTTAGTTACAGGCATCTAAGAATTGTAGCTTTTCATGGAAGAACATTAAAAAAACCCCTGTAACTACAAAGCTGCTTTCATGGGATACTGACACATTATGGCATAACTAGAGAAAATGTAAGCAGGCATCATGTTTCCTTTCTCACAAAGTCAAGTGGTGTTTTCTTATTTCCTCTGACTTTAATCAAGCAAAGCGAGATCCATTAGTTTTGTAGAGCAAAAAGAAAACAAAACCAATCCTTAATTTCCTGGAAGTATGAATCACCATAAACATGTTGCTACACTATTATACTCATTAAGTAAACCATTTTGGCTTAATTTGCAGTGAGACTTTAGATTTTACTGATAGGCTACAGATGAATTTTAAAGACAGATATTTAATATTTGTATGTTATCACAGAAGTGAAGAGGTTTTGGTTAAATTGCTCCTAGGGGTGCCTGGGTGGCTCAGTTGGTCAAGCGTCGGACCCTTCATCTCATCTCAGGTCTTGAGCTCAGGGTCCTGAGTTCAGGCCCTGCATTGGGCTCTGTGCTGGGCCTGAGGCCTACTTAAAAAAAAGAAAAATTAATTTTTAAAAAAGATTACTCTGAAATAGAAATTAAATATACTTCTAAAACACGTTTAACAAAATTAGGATGAGACCAAGTTTTACTGTTAAAAAAAAACAAACTAGAGTTTAAGATTGTATTACTTTGCAGTAAATTTTTTTTTAAGGATTTATTTTTAAGTAATCTCTACATCCAACATGGGGCTTGAACTTATAACCCCAAGATCAAGAGTCACACACTCCACAACTGAGCCAGCCATGCACCCTACTTTGGGGTAAATTCTGAAAAGATTAAGCAACATGACAATCTATTGTATTCCCTTCTCCATTCTGAGGAGGAAAAGATGTAACTGCTAACTCAAGGTAAGCCATCATTACATTAAGTGCCTATCCCCATGAACATCTAATGTGTTACATGGTTCAAATGACCACAAACTGAACTCACTAACAAGGTAGTATTTCATGTGGTAGAATTCATAATTGTTTTTACACATTATTGAGAAAGTAGACCCATTATTTAGAATAAGCTACTACATTTGGCCCTCAAAGAGACCAAACCATTTCAGGAAGCTGGATATATCCTGGCTGCAACTGTCAAATGTTTCTTTGACACTTCTAATTCAAAATAATGCTAAAAGACAACTTGAATTTTTAAATAATTGAAAAATGTAAATCATATATATATACTTGTCAGAATGCTACCCGGAAAAAGCTCTTCTTTTTACTTAAACTTCAAACTTTGGTAGCTGCAAATGAGTTACAGTTCAACTGTTAGTGAATTTCTGCAGATGCTATGATTATTGGGAAGTAGGTCTGCAAACTATATTAGGATGAACTGGATATATAATCTGAAAAAACTGCTTACTAATTTATCCCCAAACATACTAAGCTAAAGCAAATGCTGCAGCACACCATGGAGAAAAGGAGGTAAGTCATTCATGGTACTGCCTGCTACAAGCTTGCCAAAGATGGTACATGCATCCTGATGTTTCCAGGCATGGGCTAGTGACTTCGAAGAACAGTTGCTGTTTGAAGGCACCATGGCCCTCCTCATGGCTTGTATGCTAGTAATTAGAGGCTGTTTACTTAGCGGTTCTCTGGGGACTAAGAAGAGCTATCCTGAAACTGCCTCAGCCATCTTTGTAGGTGAAGGATGCGATGGATCAGAGCTTAAGTTTAGACTTTTGAAACGGTGGTGACTCTGACTTATGTACTTAAAATCAGAGTTACAAAAAAAAATCTGGTGCTCTGCTTCTCTGGGTATATTTTGTTTTGCAAATACCCATTTTACTTTTTAGGTACTTCCAACAAATTAATTCACACATGCTGTGCTTTCTATCAAATCTTTAAAGTCATTTCACCAATTTATTTGTGAAAAAATTGGACATTTTTCGCTTTGTCAGAGATGCAATCTCACAACTGTATTAACAAAACAGTAAAGATCATGTAAAAACATAAGCAAACTTCAAAAATAATTTAAAAATTCTGTTTTTGATGACACAAATAAATAACTCATGAATGTAACTCTTTAGCTCTTAGCCTCCAACAGGAATGTTTACAAACAATCTGGTAATACACGGTAAGAATTTAACAACAAAACTGAAAGTATTCTAAAATGTCATTTAATTCAACAGCCTTAAATGATCTGCACTAAAGGATACATCAAAATGCCACATACATTAAAACTTGTAACCAAAAACTGTATTTCTACATATGGATGCTTCAGAAAGCAAATTCACCAGTAATGCTACAATTACTTACATCAGTAAAATGGTATACAGGAAATGAGTAAATACATATTTACTGAATTTAACCTGTGGAAGTATTTTGTAGTTATGCATGTTGTTTTCAAATAGGACAACCGGTCTTAAACTTTGGGGAGGTATGGACTCTTCTGGGAATCTCTCTCAAAAAAAACAATAGTCAAAGAAAATTTTGCAAACGACTGCAGGGTGTACAGACCCAAGTTAAGAACTCCTGACACAGAATCACACACCTTCATGTAATTTCCCTTAACTGTATACAACTCAAACGGGCAAGTATTAGTTAGCCTGACTCTGGTTTCAGAGCCTAATCAAATACAATTTCAAGAAAAGAAAAACAGTAACTTATGATTAACCTGGTTCATTTAGAAGGGTTCACTTCTTCAACTGTCAAAAATGATAACAAATCTGTTCTAAGTTTTTGACAAATCATTAACAACTATTAGTTTTGTTTATAAATATTAACATTCATTAATCAGACTTACAAAGATGTCATTAGCAAGATGAAGCAAAATAATTTTATTAACGTTAAAATTGTTGAACACTAGAAAGAAAATGGAAGGGAATCAGATCAGTATCATTGGCCATGGACCTGAAATACTGTTCAGAGATGGTCAAGGATGACCATATAGTCTAAGACACCTGCCTCTAAATGAATCCATCCACAAGCTGAACTTAAACACACACACACACACACACACACACACACACACACACACACACACACACACCAATACCAAACGGCAATTTATTCCCTTTCTTTAAAAAACGTTCATAAGGGTAGTCTGACCAATTATAAGTAGGGAGGCAGAAAAGCAAATGCCATGTTAAAATTTAAAAAACTATAATAGTTATACTATTTTCCATTTACAGCTAGAGTAGGTTAAAACACAAATACTGCAAAAAATTACTGATATTTCTAGAGATATAGATATTCCATGTATACATATACGTATAATCAATATAGGAATAAATAAAATTACAATAAAAACACTAGGAATGTGCTAGCACATTTTTAAAAATCACTTTAAATGTGTTTTTATCACTTTAAATTCATATTAGGCCCCATAAAATTAAAATATGCATTAACCAAGTTTCTATTCTAAAGAGGTGTCCAGTGCTTTTAGATTGGAAAGTGCAACATAAGTGTATAAAGATGATAAATAATAATGCCCACATGCCCATAGTTCTCAAGAAAAACTTTCATTTATTCTATGTGCCCTCTTAAAAACTTACTGCCAGTGTAAAAAAAAATTGTATTTTACCTCCAAAAACAAGCTATGAATTCACTACAACTTTAATAACAAGATAAAAAATAATAATCTCTTCCAAATCTCCAAGGATTTGGAACAAAAGCATCTGCTGTAAAGCGAATGGAATGAAACTCCAAAGAGGTAACACAACTGAACTTTACTTCAAGAAAAAAGATGTGTTTCTTGATCAGAGCTTCATTCTTTTGCAAAGAATACTGATCTTAAAAATCACTTGCTTTTATAAAATACAATCCTTTGTTGCTTCTATTTTATAGATTTTATATGGAACTTAAAATATCAAGTCCTGTTGGTTAAGAGAATACCAGTATTCTTTCATGCTATGTCTCTCCCTACATAGTAGTTTGAACCAACTTCATCAAAAGGGCCCTGACTATTCATAAGTGATTTAATCAAAGTAATGTCCTAATTAATCAAGTACAACAAAAAGATCCAAGGACTTGAAGTTTCTTTTTTCACCAAATGTCAAAGCTATGACATCTAATTATTTTTAGAGTTAGCTAAAAGGAGATTCTGAAATTGTTGCCTATGTCCCAAGCCTTCTAAATATATTAGCAGCATATTGATGGGGCCTCTATTCTGAAATGTCAAAAACAAAAAACAAAAAACCTTTGTCATTTATTTCAAATGAATTCAGCAAATCCTCAGGGGTGGCCTAATTACTGTACATATTTAGCACTATGCTAGCAGTTGATGAGGGCTCCAATTATATACATACACATACAAATATGTTGGAATAAACAGAAATATGGAATAAAAAGAATCATTTCTGCATACTCCTCAGGAAAGTGAAACGGGTACTTTACCTTTGCATTCTATTTCAGAATGTGATACCAAAGAATGCAACAAAGACCGGAGAGTGCAGCAACATAGAAATTTCAGTATATAAAAGTATAGGCGAGTTAAATTTTCAGTTAAAAATCCTACGTCCCCTGCTGGTTAACTACAGCACACTGCATAAAGTTTATTGTGTGATGACAACTGTTTCTAAAAAGCACAATTTCTTACCCTCTGTCTTCCTTTCAAAGTGTCTTCTAATCCTCAGACCATGATAATTCTATTTAGAGGCTTTTATTTTAAAATAAAGAAGGTGATTTTAAAACAACAGAGTGGTATCTGTTCTTTGGAAACCAGATGATTTAAGTCTAGGCCCCGGGTGTCCTCCGTCACGCTTGAGACTCCGGGAAGTGAAGAGGAAAGCCCACCTTCTGACAGTGTTTACAGCACTGGAAGAAGCTAAGAGCAGGAGCACTGACCCAGAACCAGGTGGAAGAAGAAAGCCAAGGCACTAAGGAGCCCCAGCGGGGTCGTCGCACCAGATACCGCCCGGCTAGAAACATATGGGAAGCCAGGGATAGCTCCCAGCACCTTCGAAAGCGCAGCGACGGCGGCGCGGGGCCCGGCGGCGAAGGCAAGGCTGCGGTGGCGAGGGGCGCGGCGGCACCAGCACCGCCGGGGCGACGCGGGGAGCGGGCCGGCTGGAGAGCCCGGCGTCAATTCCAGCCCGCTGCGGAGGCGCACGTGGGGCTCGAGGCCGAAGGGCCTCCAGGGGCCGCCGGAGGAAAGGGCGGCAGGTGCGGGAGAGGAGAGCGGCTTCCCCAAGAGGACGGGCCCCGGAGGCCGCAGGCCGGGGCGAGGGAGGAAAGCCCCCCGGAGCAGAGGCAAGAGGGCCCTGGAGACTGAGACACCGGCACCGCCGACAGGGTGGGGGAGGGCAGGGGCACTCAGGGAGGCTGGTGGCGGCGGCGTGGGGGACATAGATGGGATGGGGAGCCCCGAGGGACGCTCCCCAGCGCGGTACCCCAGCTCACCGTGCCTCCGTCCTTAATGATGATCTTCTTGGCCAGCATGATACTGCGGTTCGCGGCCCGTTTCTTCTTCTTCCCCTGGGTCATTTTACCATCCTCGACTCCTGGCGCTGCTGCAGCCACTCCCGGGGCGGCCGGCCCCAGCGGCGAGTGCCGTCCCGCCGCTACTGCCGGGCCGAGCCGCTCGGGGCGCCCGCCGCCATCTTGAGGGCCCGGCCTGCCTCCGGCGGCGCGTCACATCGTGCGATCAGCGGAGGAGCCCGCCCCGCCCCACCCACGTGACACCGCCCCGCCCTCTCGGTCGCGGTGCATTCGCCGCGCGGGGAGGGAAGCCCAGAGGGAAGCCGCTAGGCTCTCGGCTGGCGCCAGCCGGTGTTCTCCGTTCATCAGCTCGCTTAGTTCTCACAACAGCCCTGGGCGATAGAAACCCTTATAGTCCGTCTTCACAGATAAAGAAATGTAAGTTTCTGAAAGTTACCTGCTCATGGAAATACGGCTGATAAATGGTTGCCCTGGAGTTCTCACCAGGCGTCTTCAACTATTAGAGCTATCTCCCAACTGTATTCTAACCAGGACGGGAACTGAAGGGAACAGTTGAAATCGTTTTCCAGAAATAGTGCGTAACTGAAGGGATAAAGATAAACTGGTTTTTCAGAAACAGTATTTTGTCTTCGTGCTCAGCCACTGCCACCCCAAAGTGGAGCCTGCCTGTTCCAGGACCTTTTCTTTATTCCCTGCCAATAAAAAACTTACATAAGCTATGTCACACTATGTAACCTACTACTTGTTTTACTATTGCTTTTAAAAATCAACTTAATGGGGGGGGGGGATTATAGAAACGACAGTTGACACACGTAGAATATGGACTACAGATTGGAGTATCACCCATGTTAAAAGTCAGATTTTCCTAACTATTGTTAGCTAAGAGAATATCCCTTTTCTTACATAATACACTTAAGTCTTAAGGAGTGAAGCGATGTGATGCATGTTACCTACGCTCAAATAGTTAGGAAATAACATGTTTATATATGTGAGGAGAGGGTAAGAGTGACAAAATGGCAAGTTATTTAAAAATAGTGTATTTGGGTATGGTGGTTTTAAGATATGTTCCCAAGTTCACTGATACTCTTCTCTGGAAGAGATGGGGTCTGATTCTCCTCCCCTTGAGTGTAGGGCTGGGCTGAGTGACTCCTTTCTAATAGGATATAGGAGAAGTGACACCATTGACTTCAGAGGGTAGGTCATAAAAGCATGGCATCTTCTAGCTAGGTCTTGTTCATTCACTGTGGGCCCAAGTCTGGGGGAAGCCAGCTGCCATGTCATGACACTGCCAACAGCCTGTGGTCAGATCTAGGTGTCCAGGAACTAAGGCCCCCTACCAGCAGATATGTGAGTAGTCTTGGAAGCAGATCCTCCAGTCCTGGTTAAGCCTTTAGCTGACTGCAACCCATGCCAACATCCTGACTGCAACTTCAGGAACCCAGAGCTAGGAACACCTAGATTACCCACTCCGGGTTCCCTGACCCCCGGAAACTGTAAGATAAAAAGTACTTGTTTTAGGGGCGCCTGGGCGGCTCAGTCGGTTGAGAGTCTGACTTCAGTTCGGGTCATGATCTCGTGGTCTGTGAGTTCAAGCCCCCGTGTCGGGCTCTGTGCTGACAGCTCAGAGCCTGGAGCCTGCTCCGAATTCTGTGTCTCCCTCTCTCTCTCTGCCCCTCCCCTGCTCACGCTCTGTCTCTGTCTCTCTCAAAAATAAACATTAAAAAAAAAATTTTTTTTAAAGTACTTGTTTTAAGCCACTTAGTTTTGGGGTCATTTGTAACATAGCTGTAGATAGCTAATATACAGGGTAAAGGGAATGTGTTTTTGTAATACTGTTGTAACTTTTATGTACGTTTGAAATTATTTCAAAATAAAATGTTAAAAGATAAATTTGAATTTTCTGTCCTTCTATTTCTATGTAAAACATTTGACTAGAAATAGAAAACAAACCACTTTCCATGGAAGGGAGAAGAAAGGCAGTTAGCCTGATGGATACTTCAAGTTACATTTTCCCATCAATAAGTAAACCCATCATTTGTTTATTATTATTTTTTAAGTAGGCTCCACACCCAAGGTGGGGCTTGAACTCAAGATCAAGAGTATCATACTGTACTGACTGAGCCAGCCACACACCCCAGATCACCTGTTTAAAAATATTCTCGGTGGTGGGATGGCAGGGAGGGGGTGGGGGGACGGGAGGTGCCTGGGTGGCTCAGTCAGTTAAGCAAATGACTTTGGTTCAGGTCATGATCTCCTAGTTCATGGGTTCAAGCCCCGCATTGGGCTTTGCACTGACAACACAGAGCCTGCTTCAGATTCTGTCTCCCTCTCTCTCAAAAATAAGAACATTAAAAATATTCTCTGAGGTGCCTGGGTGCCTCACTGGGATGAGCATCAGAATCTTGGTTTTGGCTCAGATCATCTCACGGTTTGTGAGTTCGAGCCCCTCAATCTCAAGCTTGAGATTCTCTCTGTCTCCCTCTGCTCCTCCCCTGCTTGTGCACTCTCTCAAAATAAATGGATAAACTTTTAAAAAATCCATAAAAAATAAAAATATTCTCTTGCAGAAACATTTCATTGAGCCTCAACTTGAAACTGTTTAGAGAAAGTCATGCGAGATTTCATAAATAAATTCCCAGGAGCCTGTTTTGGATGGATATAGAGGGCTGGTAAGATCATTTATTGTCTGGTTACTCTGATTCTTCATAGCCCCTCAGCTATACCAATTTTGCCATCCTCAAGAACTGATTATTGGTTAGTCATTCAGAAAATATTTTTGAGTACTCTAAGTGTTTCACTGGTTTACTAGACACTGAGGATATGTAAATAAATGAGATCATATTTATCTGCATGTAGCTTAATTATACTGGGTGACAAAAGTTATAAAACAAACAAAAGGCAGATAATTGCAGACTGTGGCAACTGCTGTTGGAAATAATGTAATAAGAGAAATTTAATACATATTGAATGTCCAGAATGTCAGGCTTTGCACTGGAAGAGCTGCAATAGTAAACAAGAGTAATCAGTCTTGTACTAACAGACTTATTGTGTATACATGTGTGGCTTTGTATGTTATTTGGGGTTGTGAAGATTCACATACTTTAAGTGGTTTGTGTGGGTCAGTTAGGGTTCTTTGGTTACAATCAACAGAAATTAGCATTGGCCAGCATAAGCAAAAGGTAATGATTTTGAAGGATATTGGGAGTCCTCCAAAATAATGAGGAGAAAATCAGGCTTGAAAACAGGTAAGAACCAAGGTTTGGAAAGTTCATGAGAATACTTCAAGAGGTACTTTGGAAGGTACAGGGATCCCTTGGAGAGAAGAACAAGTGGCTGAAGCTAAATATTCCTAAAAAACCTTAAGATTGTATCACAGAATCCAAACCTCAAAATGCACCATTTATTAAAGAAACTGGACTATATCAACAGAAGATCATTTTCTTTAACTATAAAACTGAGTCACTGATACCCCTTCACCCATCTCTTCCATAGAACCACCTTTTCTTGCTGATCCAGGAAAATCCAGAACATTTTATCACGAACAAAAAGGCCACCAAAAGACCATACAGGGCTACTATAAAAAGAAAACAGTAAATGAAGACTTTTCAATTAAAAGATACTACACTCTAGAAAATATGAAGCAGAGGAAAACTGCATACAACATTCCCAATATTAATTAAATATCATTAAATATACAACTGCAGATGTGAAAGGATGCAACATATACAAGGTTTAAAACCCAGCAGGAGGGGCGCCTGGGTGGCGCAGTCGGTTAAGTGTCCGACTTCAGCCAGGTCACGATCTCGCGGTCCGGTCCGTGAGTTCGAGCCCCGCGTCAGGCTCTGGGCTGATGGCTCAGAGCCTGGAGCCTGTTTCCGATTCTGTGTCTCCCTCTCTCTCTGCCCCTCCCCCGTTCATGCTGTGTCTCTCTCTGTCCCAAAAATAAATAAAACGTTGAAAAAAAAAATTTTTTAAAAAAAATAAATAAAACCCAGCAGGAATATGTGAACTGAGAGTTGATCAAACTCAGCCAATATACTGAAAAAATAAAATCATTTAAAAAAAATGAATACTAAATTACAGGGTTTCTAAGAGAGAACAGATATAATAAAAGTAAGAAACATGGGGGAGAAGAATAAATTAGCTACAAGAACAACAACAACAACAAAAAGCATCAGAGAAAATGACAGCAAAAATTATCTGAGCCTCCAGGCAAAAGCCAACAACAAAGCTAATATTTCCAGGGGTGCCAGGCTGACTCGGTGGAGCATGAGACTCTTGATCCTGGGCTTGTGGGTTCAAGCCCATGTTGGGTGTAGAGACCACTTAAAATCTTAAAAAGAAAAACTAACATTGCCAAAGGAGACAGATAAGAATTGGTGCCAGCCTGACAATAAAACCAAGCAATACAATAGCGGAGCAACATTCTCCAAAAAACCCAAGAAAGTTTGAGCCAAGAATTTTATATCCAGTCAAGGTGAACTTAAAGTATCCAGGTTCCAGAAGAAATTTTAAACATGCCAGAACTTGAGGAACAGTGTGCCTAGACGCTCTCCCTTGTGTACTTTACTGGAAGAGCTTTATCCAGCCATGAGTTGACTGGGGAGGATTCAGCCAAAGTACTAGTGGAAGCACGCCTGGGTGGCTCAACGGGTGAAGCTCTGACTTCGGCTCAGGTCATGGTCTTGTGGTTTGTGAGTTCAAACCCCACATCGGGCTCTCTGTGGTCAGCCCACTTCTGATCCTCTGTCCTCCTCTCTCTCTCTCTCTCTGCCCCTCCCCAGCTCGTTCTTTCTCTCTCTCAAAAATAAATAAATGTTAAAAGAAATAATAAGTACTAGTGGAGAGTATTAAGTAGATTTAAAATATATATATATATATATTTTTAATTTTTTTTTCAACGTTTTTATTTATTTTTGGTACAGAGGGAGACAGAGCATGAACGGGGGGAGGGGCAGAGAGAGAGGGAGACACAGAATCGGAAACAGGCTCCAGGCTCTGAGCCATCAGCCCAGAGCCCGACTCGGGGCTCGAACTCCCGGACCGCGAGATCGTGACCTGGCTGAAGTCGGCCGCTTAACCGACTGCGCCACCCAGGCGCCCCAAAATATATTTAATATTATAACAAAAGCAGGCATTAGAGTGAGAAAATAGTGTGTAAATGTTATACATGTTCTAATCAAATAGAAATAAGGGAACTAAAAATATGAAGATTAGAGGAAGGAGTGGAATAAGTACAGTGGTGTCACGAGGCAATTAGATGGGAATCAAAGAACATTTTTAAAAAATGTGTATTTATTTATTTATTTTGAGAGAGAGAGAGAGAGAGAGAAAGAGAGCGAGCGAGCAGGGTAGGGGCAGAGAGAGAGGGAGAGAGAGAATCCCAAGCAGGCTCTGCACTGTCAGCACAGAGCCCAATGTGGGGCTTGAACCCATGAACTGTGAGCTCATGACCTGAGCTGAAATCAACAGTCAGATGTTTGACAGACTGAGCCACCCAGGTGCCCCAGAATCAAAGAACATTTAGAGATGACAAACTAGAGGCACCTGGCTGGCTAAATCAGAGGAGCATGGGACTCTTGATCTCAGGGTCGTGAGTTGAACCCCACCTTGGGTGTAGAGATTACTTGAATAAATAAAACTTAAAAAAAATGACAAACAGAAACCCAGATAAGCAAAAGGGGGGCTCTAAGAGGATTACATAAAATGTCAACAGTATAAATGTAATTGCTAGAACATACATAGCTTTCTAAACAAAAAAGAAATCTTAAAAGCAGAGAACACGTTCCACATAGCAAAAGAAACACAGTAAATATAGAAATATACATAACTTTATTTTTCAAAAGGAAACACAGGAAATATAAACTAGCAACTAGTGAAAATACCACCTTGGGGGGTGGTTAGGAATGGGGTGAAAGGATGGCATGACAACTAGTCTTCTCTGAGTAAACTTTAACGTAGCTTCAACTCGGAACCATGTAAATCCTTTACATATTCAAAAATAGAATAACAATCTTTATGTAAATTCTGAAATTGAATACAAAAGTAAACCTAGTTCTTTAAAATTTTTTTTAATGTTTATTTTTGAGAGCGAGCGAGCAAGCGGGGCAGGGGCAGAGAGAGAGGGAGACACAGAATCTGACGCAGGCTCCAGGCTCCCAGCTGTCAGCACAGAGACTGAGGTGGGCTGGAACTCAGGAACCATGAGATCATGACCTGAGCTGAAGTTGGACGCTTAACCGACTGAGCTATCCAGGCACCCCCAAACGTAGGTATATGAACATAGTCATGTAGAGAAAAGAGTGATTTCCACTAATTTTTGAACACTACTCTGAGTATACATCCTTAGTGGTCTATTAGTCTAAGACAAAAAGAAAACACAAAATTTTGTTTAGTATGTTTACCATTAGTAATATTTTTAGTGCTGAAAAATATACCTCATAATAAAACATATGAACACATACACTGTTACTCAGAACCAGTATTTTCACTGTAAAAGAGAGGCAAGTATAAAATTTAAAAAAAACACAACAACCTTCTAATGCTAAATTTTGAGTATCAATTTGAATTTATGAACTTTTTAAAAAATTTACTTCCTAGCTCTGTCCACTGAAATGGTCTAAAAGGAAACAGAATCCAGATTCCATTCCCCCTAAAAGGAATAGGCTCTTTGAAGACATAGCTGATATTCCAGGTTTGAGACAGCACAAGTACAAGGTTGGCCTGGGACATCTTGTGACTGAAGGAAGGAAGAACTCAGAGACTAACGTGGTCACGTCTAAAAGATACAGGAGCTGGCCTGCAGTGACTTCCACTTCCACTGGCTGTTGGCTCAGAATATCAAAAAGAACTGTGACTGTATTGAACATTGAATACATTGAATAATTTGAAGACATAGAGATATTTGAAAAAAGAGGGGGCATTGGGAAAAGGGAAATAGTCCTTTTTAAATAGAAGAATATAAACTAATAAAAGTAGAAAAAAATTAGAAAATTAAAAAATTTTAAATCACAATTTTGCACATCAGTGTAGTGTAATAAATGATTCAGTTAAGAATCATCAGTTGATGAGGGGCACCTGGGAGGCTCAGTAGATTGCGTGTCCAACTTCAGCTCAAGTCATGATCTCACAATTTGTGAGTTTGGGCCCTGAGTCAGGGTCTCTGCTGTCAATGCAGCTTTGGATTCTCTGTCCCCCTCGCTCTTTGCCCCTCCCCACCTCAAAAATAAACATTAAAAAAAAAAAGATATATTAAAAAAAGAATCATCAGTTGATGCTAAAGTTATTGAATAAAAGACTGTTAGGAAAAGATTATTCCCATGGTGTCAAAACATTGCCTTAGAGATTACTAATTAGTAAGCATGAAAAATGACTTACTGTGGAAAGATATGGTAGTCAACACCTTGATCAAGTGACTGATTATCACTTTCATTAGTGAGATAATCTAGAATTATGTCTTCAATGTGATAAAACGTAAAATCTACAAGATCACCTATGAAATATTCTCCAAAAACATTTAGCCTAAAGCTAATCAAACCCACAGACTCCACTTCCAGTTCAGAGGAAATGCAAAGAATAAAAGGAACAAGTCAAAGAATATAGACAGATCAAGGACAGAAACCAAGTGATTTACATTCTTCAAAAAGTCACATAATGGGGGGTAAGAAACCAAGGGGGTGCAGGGAAGAATCTGTGAGACTAATAAGACAATTGAATACAAAATATGAACCTCAATTGCTTCCTGGTTTAAAAACAAAAACCTGTGAAGTCATTTCTGAGACAATTGGAAACATCTGAATATGAACTCAGATGATATAATCAAATTAATTTAAAAATTTCTAAGTGTGATAAATTGTATTGAGTTAAATAGGAAAATGCCCTTATTTTTAGGATATGCATGCTGAAGTATTTAGGAGTAAAGTGTCCTGATAAAGCTAGTATGGCAAAGTGTTAGTAATGTTGAATTTAGGTGAGAGTAATTCTTTCAGTTTTTATGTATGTTTGAATTTTTTCAAATTGAAAAGCTGAAGAAATTTAAATTGAAAAAAGAGTCTCTGGGGCACCTGGGTGGCTCAGTCAGTTAAGTGTCCGACTTTGGCTCAGGTCATGATTTCATGGTTCATGAGTTCGAGCCCCGTATCAGGCTCTGTGCTGACAGCTCAGTGTCTGGAGCCTGCTTCAGATTCTGTGTCTCCCTCTCTCTCTCTCTGCCCCTCCCCTGCTCACGCTCTGTCTCTCTCAAAAATAAACATTAATAAAAACAAATTTAGAAAAAACAGTCTTTAACAATGATTACTTTGTGAGTGCATGGAGATAACCCATGAATTTTTCAAATCTAAGGTGGTAAAATCTGTCATAGCATGATTGAAACCATTAAAATGGCAATGTTATAAAACCAAAACATTCAAAACAAAAATAAACGTGGCCTATAAAGTAAATGGAGACTTCATAAATTATATGAAGTAATGGAAGTTCGGAGCATTATGCATGTAATATCCAGAGTGAACTTCAGGTTTTAAAATTCTAAAATTCACAACAATATTTTCAAAGTCATAAATTGAAACATAGCCTCACCGCTGTCACAATTTTCTGTAACCCAACAAGTATAACTCTACTTTTGCTATAATATTTAGAAAACCTATTGAAGGAGCTTGCATATATTAGAAAAGGCACTTAGAATCATAATTTTTAATTGCTGTATTTACTACCCACACAGAATAATAGGTCATAATAAAACTTCAGTCTAAAGGATTAAACATAAGCTTTCAATTATTAGAAATCATGTTTTTATACATGCAGTGACTTTTAAAAGAAAAAGCAAACACATAAAAACAAGCACATTCACAGATTTTGTTAAAAAATACACAAGTCTCGGTGGTGCCTGTGTGGCTCAGTTGGTTAAGTGTCCGACTTTGGATCAGGTCATGATCTCACTGCTTGTGAGTTCGAGCCCCGTGTCCGGCTCTGTGCTGACAGCTGAGCGCCTAAAGCCTGGTTTGGATTCTGTCTCCCTCTCTCTCTGCTCCTCCCCACTCATGCTCTGTCTCTGTCTCTCAAAAATAAAAATAAATAAAAACTTAAACACACACACACACACACACACACACACACACACACACACACACACACACAAAGTCTGGGGGCACCCGGGTGGCTGAGCCGGTTGGGCACTCAAGTCTTGATTTCATCTCAGGTCATGATCTCAGGACTGGTGACATCAAGCCCCACCATGGGCTCTGCACTGACAGTACACAGCCTGCTTGGGATTCTCTCTCTCCCTTTCTCTCTTCCCCTCCCCTGCTCACACACAGATGCTCTCTCTCTTTCTCTCAAAAGAAATAAACATAAAAATATTTTTTAAAAATACACAAGTCTGATTTAGCAAATTCAATTAAACCCCTTAAATACTTTACATTTAAAGCACATTTTAACATGAGTGTATTTTCAGATGATTACTCCCAAAACATTATAACAATATCCATTATTCTTTTAAATCTTCAGTGAGGTCTACTTAAAAAGGATGAAAGTGAGTATCTCTAGTAAACTATTTCCAAAGGAAAAGTATGTTACTTGTTTGAAAGAAGTTATTTCTACATATTAGAAGTCCTAAATGAATACATGTAAATACATTCATAAATGAAAAGTTGGCTAGATCCAATGGAGGGCTGATGCTTAACCCTAGCAAAGGATGACTGCAAATGTGGACCTATCAATTAACAGTGAATCTGTACTGTCATCTAAAGTAACAAATGGTAATAGTTTTATTCTATTAACTTTTCCTTATAATAGCAATGGTTAATGGTAATTTAAAATTAGCTAAAAATGGACTTGGTGCTGAGCTGCCTGAGCTGCCAGGAAGGGCCTGGGTGGGTGCTTGAAAGACCCAAGATTATCTAAATTTTTTTTTTTTAACGTTTATTTGTTTTTGAGACAGAGAGAGACAGAGCATGAACGGGGGAGGGTCAGAGAGAGAGGGAGACAGAATCCGAAGCAGGCTCCAGGCCCTGAGCTGTTAGCACAGAACCCAACACGGGGCTCGAACTCACAGACTATGAGTTCATGACCTGAGCCGAAGTCGGACGCTTAACTGATGGAGCCACCCCGGCGCCCCAAGACCCAAGATTATCTAAAGCCACAGGGAAAATGGTGGAAAATTCATCCTCGCCATCGCCTGAAAGAGCAATTTATGGCTTTGTTCTTTCCTTAAACTCCCTATTTGGTTTCATCATATATCTCATGTGGGCTTCTATTTCCGAATCTTAAACTCCTTAGGCTATCTGTCTATCTCTCATTACAATAGTAATTGGTTATGTACTCTTATTTGGAATAAATGGTACCTCTTCACTCAACTCCATTTATACATAGGTAACGTATACTAAAATTCCAGAGGAGAAAAAAAAATACCAAGATGAGGCCATCCTAGCATTAAGAGATATTCCTATTAGTGAAATAAACCAAATGTTCTTTCTTGCAAAGAACTTTAAGCCAAAAATGAATTGTTGACTAACACCAAGCATTTACTATGTTTTTGACATAATAATTTGTACCATAATTATTTTGACTATCTCTTATTAATACGCAACAATGAAATGTAAAAAAAAGTTGAACTTCTCAGATTAAATTCCATTAATATTATAAATGTCCTCAAATATTAGTTACTAATGGGCAGAATAAATTACTACACTACCATATAGCTGACTTAAAAAAAATAATAATTATCAGTAAAAGAAGTCCCTCCAAAGAGGCATTCATGTTGTAATTTTCAATTGGCAAAAAATAAAATAAATAAAATAAAATTAGCTCACAATGTACATTAATATACAGTATAAAATATCTATAAATTAATTTAAATGTATTATTCTTTAAAATAGTTCAGCATTTAATAAGGCTGTCATTAAACATCAGAACTGAAAACTAAATGAATACCATATGTGCTACTTAGCAATGTATCAGACTACAAATGTTTTTCTACCCCCAAGTCACATGTTTAGAATCATTTGACATTTCTCAAATTAAAACGATAAAGTATAAATTAAAAGTCTCTATAAACAAATTGACATTGTTTGTGTCATCCTCATCAGTTCAGAAGAATGTGTATAGACATAAGTGGTCACTGTGTAGTAAGGAATTTGGCCTTACCCAAACAAAGTTCTGGCCTACATCTTTAGGACTTCACACCTGATAATTTCTGCTAACAAGATGACTCAGAATGAGCCCCTATAACTTGATGTCAGTTTTCCAGGGAGGGACAGAGCTAGTAAGTTCAACCATGTGGGCAAAGAATCAATCATTCCAAGTAAGAAAGCTTTGATAAAAATTTGGACACCAGGGGCGCCTGGATGGCTCAATCAGTTAAGCATCCGACTTCGGCTCAGGTCATGATCTCATGGTTCTTGAGTTCGAGCCCCGCATCAGACTCTGTGCTGACAGCTCAGAGCTACAGCCTGCCTCAGATTCTGTCTCCCTCTCTCTCTGCCCCTCCCCCCACTCACACTCTGTCTCTCTCTCTCTCTCTCTCTCTCTCTCACAAAAATAAACAAACAACAGAAAAATTAAAAACAATTTGGACATCAAAGCAGAGTAAGCTTTCCTGACTGGCAATACTGTGTGTACATTGTGGCCAGGAGTAGATAACACGGTCCATGATTCCACAAGGAGTAGACACCTGGAAAGGAGTCTGGGCCCCTCCTAGACTCTACCCTATATGTGTCTTCCTTTGGCTGGTTCAAATTTGTATACTTTCTTGGTAATAAACATGATTATGAATAGAATAGGTTTCAGGGAGTTCTGTCTTTCTAGTGGATTATTGAACCTGAAGGTAAATTTGGGAAATCCCTGAATTTGCAGTCACCGAGATTCTCTCTACTATAGTACAATTTCAAATCCTTGGGATGTGAGGGCAATTTATTTATTCTTTGCTATTTTCTTTTCTGGAATATATATGTAATCAATCCTGCTTTGAAGGAATTCAAAACTTTTAACCATAAGAAAGACCATTTTTACGAATGCTGGTCACTGTCTGACTATTGAATGGCAGTAGTCATCCATAAGATTTGGATTAGGAGGTGTATTTGCATGGCACTGGGATTCAAGGATTGTGATATACTTCCAACAAAAGAAGTATTCCAATTCCAAAAAAAATGTAAAAAAATGTAATGTTTTCACAAGAAACCAAAGAGAAGTATACAATAAAATAAAATTAAATATTGATGTTCTTTAGTGATTGTTTAAAACAAAGCATTTGTACAATTTTGTACAAGGATATTTCATTAATAGAGGTGGGAATGAAATCTTTTATATTGCTTATCATTTGATCTCTATGCACTGAATTGTAGTCACAATAGAAGCAATTATATTCACATTATGAAGAGAATATATACCAATCACTATAATTACTTAACCTTGAGGCTGGCAAACAGATAATTTATTTAAAACAACAAAAAATTAGGTTATTATCACACAGGTAGAGAAGTTCTAACTAGTTTAAATAAAACCCAGTCTTTCATGCTAGAGCACAGGCTAGAAAAAAAGAAAGAAGATCACACATGATAAAGGTAACGAGAGATGATGGAAAAGATCAGGAAGTCATTTCTGATATATAGAAAGGAATCTAATTCATGGTTAAGTCAAACACAGGTGAAAAGGGAAACAAAAATTATAGGAAGAAATTTATATAGAGTTAATTATGAAAATAATCTTTTTCATAAATCTACTAAATAGATAATAACTGCATACCAAAAAATGACAAAGAAAAATTTATCAATTAAAAAGCCATTTAACAAAAGACCAATTTATACATTCCTCTAATTATGTCCATAAAAAATTTAAATATACAAATCACATTTCCATACTCAAAGGAATCTTTCTAAACAAATGAAATACACAGACATATAAACAAAATCAGAATTCAAATCATTAAAAAAATATTTTAAAAATCACAGTAAATTATATCTCATAATAAGAAATAAAATAACAAAATGACATCTATATACATTTGTTAAAGTTTCAAAAGCTCAATGATGAAGCAACGGTGCATAATTTATTTAAATAAGTACTGTTTACTAATGCTTATATAATATACCTATTTTAATATTCTGTTAGATAATGGATTTAAAGAACAAATGTTGAAACATCCAAAAAATTGAATTATAGTTATTCTTAAAATGTTAATTTTCCCATGTGTCCAAAGTTGTGAATTACAGTAATATCCTCCAGAAAAGTCAGGTATTTGGTAAAGCAAGGCACATAGGACCAGATTTTGATAAAGGTGCTTTTTCTTTGGTCCTGTAATTTCTTTAAATATGCTACATATCTGGGCGATTCTTAAGATGACTTTCAATATAGCATAAATAACTTTTATAAACCTTTTCTTACGTAAAGCATACATCCATGTGTAATTAAATATTATAACAATGAAAGTGTAAGTAAAACAAGAGATGCTAAACCCTATTTTTAAAAACAAAACAAAACTCAGTTGAATGACTATACAATGACATTTTAAAAGTCCAATAATTTGATATGTAGGAAAAGTATATCAATTCTTAAGAATAATCAATATTACATTAAGTCTACTGGGTACAAAGTCAATTAGTTTCTTTTCAAACTCTGTCTCCTTAGAATCTAGCTTAAATATCAAACTATTTTTCCTTCTACGAAATTGTGACATTCAATATAAATTTATGTAAACATTTAAGTTTTGCACCTCTAAACTACAGTTTCCACCATAAAAGTAGCCTACAACTTCTCTAAAAATACTTATTAAAGAACTGGTGATACTACTGTGTTGAAACATCTACATGTTGAATTTCAAACTTTTCTTCCCAAATACCATATTCTTAATTTTTAATAGAACCATCAACTGGCACTCTTCTCCCATGAGTTAGCACATTTTTATAATGAACAAAGTAGTTAAGAGATAACAAGTAAACTTCAAAAAGTAACAATTTAAATAATAAAGGAGTCATCATTATAAAAGATTGATACAATAAGGCTTTTGGAGGTCATCAAAACACACACCACACACAGAGGAAAATGGCATTATCTGTATATATGACATGATATAGCCTACAGGCCCATCTTCTCAAATATGATTCTTTCTTTATGAATTAAAAATTATAAGCTACACAACCCAATCTCTAATAACATCTTCAAACCTATAAGCAAAATATGAACTAAGCTTGTCTAATAAATGTTTCATTTGAAAATATGCTTTAGACTATTTTGTCCTTTGTCACAACTTTTGATTATATTTTTATAAGCTTTATTGAGAATCTTGAAAACTGTTATTTTGGACACCTGAAAATATATTACAATGGTAACTAACCTGTCTGATTTCCAATATTTGCTTGTATCATTTTTTGAAGGGACAGACTAAACCTGAATTAACAATTAATTGTAAATGTACACTGAATTAATATGTAAGTACCCAACTAGTACTTCAATGTGGGCTGAACATAAATCTTTATATTTACTCTTGAATTCTGTGCATTTGCAGGATTTAGATTTCACTTGGCAGTAGGTAGTAAGATGTACATCAGAATGGTGTTAAAAATACCATGCTCAAAATGTGGTAAAGTTGTTAAACAAATGCTCTCAAAGGTGGTCACTGAAAATCATAAGTCGGGCTTCCAGAAAGTTTGGTTAGTGTCAGTTTGGAATTACCAGGAAACTGATTTAAAAGTATTTTGTACTTTTAAACACTTTTAAGCTTTGAATGGAATAGATTAGGCCTGTGTCCTGTAGAGACTAGGTTTGCATAAGCAAAGTAATATAGCCAGTCCTAATTAGCCAAAAGTATCCAACAGTTTGTGACACGGTATTTTTGAGCCAAATTCTATTTAACAAAATCCATTATAACTATATAAAAATATTTACTTTTCTACAGTTTTTAACTATTAGAATGGGAGACTTTTAAAAATATATGAAGCATGAATGAAAAAATAAAGTAAAATACTTCTTATACACAATAGGTTAATTCTGTCTATATAGTCAATAATTAAGGTAAACCTATATTCCAATTTTAGAAAGTATTCTTGCCCACCAAGTCACCTTATCATTTTTGCTATATTTTCTCTCCATTGAACCAACTTATTAAATAACACATGTAATTTACAACCTCAACTCCAGTGCTAATCAAAATGGAAAAGAAACCACTATCTTAAAAGCAAAGTAATGGTTCCTTCCCAGCAGCTTTTTAGGGCCACAGAAAGGGACTCAGAATTGGCTACCTCTCCTAGACATGTGACCACAGTATTTCTGGGGATGGTGGGTTTATGAGAGGCCTAAAAAGTTCTTCTGAGCAGCCTTGAGTTATAGCTATGGCGCCATTTAAAATAATGAAATATCATGGCAATCTGGAATGTCTCTAAGAAAGGTCATTTTGGTCTCAATTCGTTGACATCTATACTACAATTATTTTGGTTGTTGTTTTAAATTAAAGGAAGTTTTTACAGATCAACGAGTAAAATATTCATTTAAAAACATTCTAGATGTATATAGTATATGCTTTGATAGTTCAAAATTCTCCAAGTGGAGATGTTAGACAATAATTATTTTAAATTATTAAACAAGTATTTATTTCCTTTAAATTACATTTTGAAACTTCAATGGAAATTACCACATACAGAAATTTAATTTAAAGTAATATTAAGGATTTATCTGATTTACAGAAAAGAAATATAGTTAAGAGATTAAGGACAAAACTCCATTAGTGCAAAAGTCTCTGGCTACTCTCTAGCACAGGAGCAACTGGATTGCTTTCAGCAGTTTCAAAGCACTAAAAGATCTTAAAACGTAGATGGAGAAATAGATGTGTGTACTTCTCTACATTAAATTTAAATATGAATTTTATTCTCTGACAAATTAGACCCAGAACGAAACTTTATCAAATTTTATGTAGTTGAACAAATAACATTTAGCAATCCTTTCTTTAGTAATCTTTTGTATAAATATAAAAATCTCAGATACATGAAAATGTTTTTCAAATCATACTTCTATTTCTTCACAGCTTTATAGGCAATTATAATTATAATTTTCAAACTTTGAATATTCCATGTGATTTGATATATCTGTACAGAAAAAGATAAAAAACATTTAATAAGATTAAATAGATCTAATTTGCAAAAATTGGTATCGGACATTTGTTGTGTGCTCTTGCAAAGAGTGCATAGGACATTTCTGCAGCAATCAAAAGGTAAAATCTTTTTAAACTCAGATTTCAAGTTTTTTCCAATAATTATTTTTCCAATAATTATTCTAATCCCTGGAAGTACTTTCAAGCTTTGATTTCTAGATGTAATAGGTATTTTGTTAACATATACACATATTTTAGCCTTAAATGTTTATATTTTCAAACCATTTGAATATGATGAGATTCAGCGTGATGATATCTTCTTAGAATCTGTAGAAGTCCTCTATGCAAGATTAATGTTGAGATTCCTAGTGCACCATTGTGAAAAACCAGTTAAAGATAGTATATACTATGCTTTAGTAGGATTGCCTGTAGGTTTGGGATCATAACCATATAGGAAAGTAGCTGTTATTACAAGGATGGCTCCAAGGAAAAAGACACTAAACAGATGAAGAAAAAATAAAAAGAGAAAATCAGATTAAAAGCAAACAACTTCTTTCTATTTCTTCACTTGTAAAAACAATTATAACTTGGGGGGAAATGTTCCAGTAATATGACTAACAAATACTGAATACTTACTACATTCTAGGTATTCAAGCCAAGTATTTTACATGCATTATCTTACTTAGTTCTTATAACAACCCTATGAAAAAGTATTAGTATTGCCCTCATTTTTTTTTTTTTTTTTTTAATATACGAGAAAACTGAGGGTTAGAGTAACTTGCTTAATATCCCACAACTTGAAATGGAAGACGAGATTCAAATCCAGGTCTGTCTGACTCTAGAGCCTGTACTTTCATCCACTGCATTGTACTGTCTCCCAAAACAACGATGTTTTAAATGTTGTATTTCCCCTTAACATGTCTTTTGCCTGCAATACACTGAATAATAAAAGATCTCAATTTTTAAATATTTGAAAGTAAAAAGGGAAAATGGAAGTTTTTTCAGACCAAAGTAAAGTTCAGTTTAAAATCCAAGGTAGTAATAAGCAAAACTCAGGACCAATTTACATAGGATGCTTTCTTTACAAAACTAAATTAGATTAAATGCAAGTATACTTGGTTTATTCTTTATTTTATCTGCCCATAGATATAATATACCTTATTATAAACTGGAAATGAACTTAAACTGGTACTAGAACTTAAAGTGGAGCTAAACTGAATACCAATCTTAACTTTTAAGATGTATATTCTTCAAAGTGCTATTATAGAGACATGTATTTGTCTTGGTTTTAAAGTTTCTATTAACAGTTCAAAATCACTCTCCTGCTTTACAACAATAAACATTTGTTCTATAAAGGAAAAAGATCACAACCCTTATTATGACACAAAGGGGCCCTTCCTAATGAGGTCCCCAACCTCATCTTCCACACTCCACCCTACCCAACCTGTAATTCGGTGAACACAACGTGCCTTTCAAGACAGTGTCTTTGTAGATGCTACTCCCTCTGCTTGCAATGTCCTTTCTCCCAAGAAAATTGATTATTCATACCTCAGGTCTAATGTCTCCAAGACTCATTCCCCTAGGCAGATGTACTCTATGATAACATTTACTATGCTGTATTAAATAAGGCATTATTTACACGTCTACACCCCAGCTTAACCATCTGCTCAGCATTCATCATTATACCCCAAGTGCCTAGGATATGGAAGGAGCTCAATAATTATCTGTGGTGATAAATATCTAGTGTTGACTTGACATAAATGGGCAACTTTTCAAAAGCCTCGGATGCAGGTACACATGTAAGATTAAGATAACATAAACTTCTTATAATACATCTTGAAGAAAATTACTACCATAGGAATGTTTAATAATTATTAGGCTTTGGATGAGCATCTGACTGAAAACTTTCTTTGTCAGGCATTCTGACCTTTGTTTAGCTTTCTGGACCTCTGGAATACACACTCAACTGAAAAGTTGTCTGATCCAATTTTCTACCCCCTGCAGGAATCCATTCTATGAAATCTCTAACAGGATCTACTAGAAAACCTAATAATGTCAGGAAACCCCTGCTTGTCAAGACAGTTATTTTTAGATGGTTCTGAGAGAAAAATTTTTCTTGAGGAAAAACTATTAGAAAACAACGATTATTTCAAAGATTTGAATACCTGACTTCCAATAGAATTATATATATACTTCAATAATGTATTAATCATAAAGTTCTCATTTATTTATTCACATATCTAACTTTCTAATCACTGTGACCTCCTAGAAGAGAGGAAACATATCTCATTCATAAATTTAGGTTTTTCCAGGATCTGGTACAGTGAAAGGAAGACACATACTACACACTTAATACATTTTTGATAAAAGAATAAATAAGCCTAAATGCAAGGATGGTTAATGCTAATAAGCAAAATAACCAACACAAGAAAAATAAGTTAGGAAAGGAAATACTGGTGATGTGATATCAGTAGAGATGTCTAGTAGTCAGCTGAAATAGGGATCTAGAGTTGAAGTTGGGACTTATCTTCATAGAGAGGACAGACAAGACATGGCAGTGGATAAGATGAATGAGAGAGTGAATAAGGATTGACAGATTACCAAAGAAGCAGCCAGAAAAGCAAGTATAGGGGTACCACTTCTGAGAAACCAAAGCAAAACAAAACAAAACAAAACAAAACAAAACAAAACAAACAAACCCAAAACACACATGAAAACCGTTTTAGGAAGTGAAATGGGGGTAACCATGGAAAATATATTAATACATTTGGAATAGGGGTCATGGATTTATTCCTTAAGAGATGCTCTTCACAAAAATAAGAATATACAAAGACAGAGGGTCTAGTTATATTTTAGGAAAAATAATCCATCTCCTTCATGCGGCTCAGTGTCAAAACATTCATTCATTCAATAATAACAGTATCATTGTCTTTTCTCTTTTTCTCTTCATCGCAACATACCTTACACAGACCCTCAGAAACATGGATTTACATGCAGGTATGCATCTTATTGACACACCACTATTTTGTCCCTCTACTGATTTCCCCTTTCATTTACTTGTTCATTCCCTGCATGTTTCAAAGATTTAAAGTTAACACCCTGACTTAGCCTTATATGAGGTTTGATTTTTTTTTAAGTTATGCTTTTTTAAATGTACCCTAAAAATCTATAGTTCCAAACATTTTCAAACAATACAAAGCGCATAACTGCCCCCACTTAATGAATAGAGTAACTAAAGCATAATTAAGGTATAGATCCTAGTTGTTAGGCTAGTCTCACTAGCTAAGTAATTCATTCCCATACCAAACTAGAAACAAGTAATTTTAAACTGATGTCACAGAAAAATCACAGATCTCAACATGCATGTCTCAGACCTATTGTCCAGGTTGCTAGAAGAAGGAAACCATAAATGTTCAATATAGAAATATAAAGGGCATATGATATTTTTCTCCTGCCAAATTCCACCCATAATCCTATCTCACTCTAGTGACGCAAATGAATTTTACTAGCTGTATTAAAATTTTAAGATCTTGAACATTCATTCAGACACAAGGAGTACCTCTTATAGGCCAACCTCTGGCTTTGCTTATAAGATGGTAATAAATCTTCTGAAGAAAGGAGGAAAGAATGATAGAATGGAGGGGGGTGCCCTTTTATTTCGGGAGGTCTCCTGATAAAGTAACATTTGAACCGAGACCTGAGGATATGAGAAAGTTAGTCATGTGAATACATAGGGGATGAGTATTCCAAGATGACTGAAGGACAAATCAAAGCCCATGGCCAAGAGATTACTGTAACTTAAAAAAAAAAAAAAAAAAGTGAATAAGAGGAAAGTAGTATCAGATTATCAGATGAGGACAGAAAGGTAGCTGAGGGCCACATCAAATAGGTCATTAATGATGACAACTTTTAGATGACATGGAAAGCAGAGGATTTCTGAACAGGAGTCATATGATCTAATTTACATAGAAAATAATCAGTCTGTTTGCTGAATGGAGAAAATTGTAAGAGCACAGCCCAAGAGAAGAAGCAAGAAGATACATCAACAGATTATTTCCTTAATCAAGATGATAAATGAGTGTGCCCTGGACCAGGATGGTAGCAATGAAGTTGTGAGAAATGGTTGACCCTGGAGATACCAAAAAGGAAGAGTTGACAGGCTTTCTTTCTAGATTAGAATGATGTATGAGAGAAGGGTAAAGAGAAGCTGATGACCTTACTTCTTACTTCACTCAGGAGGTAAAGAACTTCCATACGTTTTAATTTTCCTTTTTAAGTCTGTCTATACATCCATATCCATAGACTCTGCCTTCTCTTAGGTTACTGTGGATAAACTGTGTTCCTATTTAAGTCAAGGAAGATTTTGGCCTAAGCAACTGGAAGAATGGAGATGCTACCATGTACTAAATTGGGAAACCCTTATAGGGACAGGGAATGAATTATGTAGTAGACATTCAAGTGAAAATGTCAAATAGGCAATTATATATACAAGCTTGGAATTCAAATTAAAATGTGAAAGTTATTAGCATATAGATGGTATTTAAAGCCTTGAGAATAGAGATCACCTAAGGGAGTGAGTGTAAATAAGAGGTCCAAGGGCAGAGCCTTCAGATTCCAAAATTTAGAAATTGAGAAGATGAAGAGTGGAGTGAAGTTAGAGGAAAACCAAGTATAGTATCCTGGAATCCATTAAAATATAATCTCATTACTCTGGAATTAGAAATTAAAATTATGATTATAAATGATTATGATCATATAAATTATGATTATTTATGATTATAAATTTTAAAAATGATAGGACCTTCAATACCATCTGTATTTATCATACTTCATTCTTCCTAACTCTGTCTCCTCCCTTGGCATCCACGACACCAAACTCCTGGGTCTTCTGCCTTCCCTTGCAATTCCCTTCCCAACCAACCACATCTTCCTGCCACCATCAAAAAGTTTTCTCTTGCGCCACATTCTCTATGTTAACTATTCAAGAATGTCATTTACTCTCCTGGCTTTATCTACATAAATTCCACACATACAAATCCATTATATGACTTATTTTATGACTTTATATGACTTATTAACTTTTTTATATGACTTTTTACTTTGGAGAAGAGTTTGGAAAAAATTTTTTAATCTGTTGGGCAAATTCTGGCTAGCCAAATTTGTATAAAAAACTTTCCAGTGGAAGATTTTCTTTTATGCATTTAGTTTGCAATCTTTTTTTAAAAGATAGTTAAAAGGATCTTTTACGGTATTTCCACGATCCTTCAAAAGTTGTAATAAAACAAGATTTTTCATACCAGATCTTATTAAGAATTCTTACTTTTCTATATATTTTGGAAACTTAAAGCAATAGAAAAAAATATATTACCTGGTTGGCACAAAATCTTGCAGCCAAAAATAGGATATCAGTGTTGATAATATTATGGATAAAGAGGTTGCAAATCCTTTTAAAATATTATCTGCATATTTAATAACAGCAGCTATTACAAGGCCTCCAAGTGCCTGCAAAAGTTTTAAAAGATTATTTTAAACAAACATATATAAAATTGCTTTCCCAAACAATCTCATTATTCAATAAAACTTTAGACTTTTGTCCTTTAAATTTAATCCCATTGTAATAAGTGATTTTATTTTTTTAATTAAAAAAAAATTAATGTTTATTTATTGTTGAGAGAGAGAAAGACAGCGAGCAGGGAAGGAGCAGGGAGAGAGAGGGAGACAGAGAATCCGAAGCAGGCTCCTCACTGTCAGTGCAAAGGCTGACATGGGGCTCAAATCCACGAACCGTGAGATCATGGACAGAAGTCAGAGGCTCGACTGAGCCACCCAGGCACCCCTTAAATTTTTTTTTTAATATTTATTTATTTATTTTGAGAGAGAGAGCAGGGGAGGGGCAGAGAGAAAGGGAGAGAGAGAGAATCCCAACCAGGCCCCAGTGCAGAGCCCAACGTGAGGCTTGAACTCATGAACTGTGAGATTATGACCTGAGCAGAAATCAAGAGTTGGACGCTTAACTGAGCCACCCAGGTGACCCAAGAAATGATTTTTATTAAACATCTCTTGGGGCGCCTGGGTGGCTCAGTCGGTTAAGCGGCCGACTTCAGCTCAGGTCATGATTTCATGGTCCATGAGTTCGAGCCCCGCGTCGGGCTCTGTGCTGACAGCTCAGAGCCTGGAGCCTGTTTCAGATTCTGTGTCTCCCTCTCTCTGACCCTCCCCCGTTCATACTCTGTCTCTCTCTGTCTCAAAAATAAATAAATGTTAAAAAAAATAATAATAAAAAAAAATCATCTCTTATGACCATAGAGTTTTGTTCAATAGCCCTTTTATTACAAAAGCTACCTGAAGTAACTACCAGCATAATCTGCAGTTTGTTATATTAGTTTAACTGTACTGTGAATAAAACATCTATCCTCAACCAGTTTAGTAATTAAGCATCACTTGTTCAGACAAATGTGGGAAGACTGTCACTTGGATCAATGAAGTGTTCTTACTTTTGAAGTAAAAATAAAATGTAATTTAAGTTATTTTACTAGTCTTTCAATAGGCTCCTAACTTGGCTTTTTTTCCTCTAGCTCCTCGCCCTTCAATCCCCCTTTTATTGCTGTCAGATTTTTCTTCCTGAAAAGATTGTAGAAAGAACTTTCTGCCAAATCCCTCTCAAATTCCAAACTGTACCTGCTTAAATAATGAGGTTTTACCATACAACATAGTTTTGTTTTCTGCCAAACTCTAGTTATAAACTCCTAAATCTGGGTTACCCACATTAATAACTTCCTCACAAGACAGAAGCTTATTATTAGTGAGAGTCACAAATTATGCCAATTGAGCTCACTACAAATTGATGTTTGAGTCCCTTTACCTCCTGGCAATGTAGTCAATTATCTATTCAGTTCCTATGGAATCATACCAACTATACCAAACCTTCTTTATTTAACCCAAGTCTTATAGGAAGAGGGCTTCCTTCTGCTAGGATAAAAGCCATCATACAAACTCTTCTGACTTACCCTATCTCTATTTTATATTTCCTCTGAATTTTCATTTATCCTGGTCTCTTCTCCTATCTTAAAAATAGAAGTATATTTCCTGCTTTCAAAACACAACCACAATCTGCCACCTTCACGCAATTTCTGTAAGAGAGCTTGCTCCTACAGCTTCAAATACCTCTTAAAGAAAGGCTTTGTGAAGGCAGTGACTTGTATCTTCACTTTTGTATCCTCCAGCGTTATCAAGTTGTTTTCTTTTTTTGATGATGAAATTACTCAACCCTTGAACAATTTCAAATTATAAACTGAGATAATTTGATAGGAATATTTTAATATGTACCTGTTACATATTTAAATATCTAGATCTGCTTTTGAGCCTTAATGGGCTGATCATATACAACATATACAACAACAAGAACTGTAAAAAAAATCAGAAGTTATATTTACCTCTAACTTCAACTCTTTCATTCTTAAACTTGCATTTTCATTATGTCAAATTTAAATACCATAAAGTTCATTTATGACCTTTTCAAAGTAAGTTTTCATTGTGGCATTAAGACCAGTTCTATTTTAACTTCCCAGAATAAACTAGATATAATGAGAGCACTAACAGGAGGGATCTTTTTCCCTCCCATCATACATCAGTAGCTACTTGATTCTCTATATTAAAATAAAGTTTATTAGCATTAAATATAAGACTTTAAATGCTTTACCTGAAGAATAACAACTATCCAAGTCAATCGGTTATATCCCTGAAAAAATCCATTCTTTGACACCAATTCTCCATCATAAATGTAGACACCCATTAATCCAAATATACTCCCAAAGAAACCTATAAAAAAGTAAATTTTATGGCATGTGTCATTTAGTTTGTCTGGAGAGATATTTTTCCACTGGTATTCTAAATTTTATATTTAGCTTTTCCTTTTTGATAAAATTTGACTACTTTAAAAATCTTTTACTTGGGTATTTATATAAACTTAACAAAATTATACTTTGTACTATATTATAACTGTAAGACAAAGACAATATAAAAAAGAACAGAGATTACCAACTCTGGAACACTAAAAACTATAATGTTTAAATTACATGACCACATGGCTGTCTCATTCAAATATCTGGAAAATGCTCACTTTTGGCATATTCATTGTGTCTCATATCTTCCTATTGCTAGCTCTATATTCTTATATATTCATACACACACACACACACACACACACACACACACACACACACACAAAGAAACTATACACACACAAACTATAAAGAAAGAAATGGAAACCTATAGAGGCCATTTGTCAGGAGTAGTCTCTGGTAAGATATGTAGTCAGAGTGCAGAATGAAGCAATGTTTTTATAAAGACAAAACTACTTGACGTATTCCATGATGGAAAGGAACTGAAAGGATATGAAATGTTCTTTTAATTTTATTTATGCCAATTCATTTTTTAATTAAGCTTTTAATTTTAATTCCAATATAGTTAACATACAGTGTTATATTAGTTCCAGGTATACATCAATCATTTTAAGATGTCCAATTTTGAACATGACAGTAATACAAATTTACAAAGTTACAAAAATAAAAAATACAAAAAGAAACACTTATGAAAGTATTAATTAGGTTTCTATTTTTTAATTATAAAACAACACTTGCTAATTAGGAAAAAAGGTATCCAATACAGGTTATATACATGACAGTATATACAGATCTACAGCATTCTATCAGTTGTACAATATTCCATTTATGGATGATGATAATAATAATAATATGAAATACATACATAACATGATGTTCCACAAATTGTTCTAAGTGCTTTATGTATGCTAACTTACAACAACCCTATTAGGCAGATACTCCTATGCCCATTTTATGGATGAAGAAACTGATACACAGAGAAGTTAAATTTGTCTGAGCTCACACTGCTGGTAAGTGATGGACTCAGGATTTGAATCCAGGCAGTGTGGCTCTGGACTCCATGATCCTAATCACTGCACTATTTAATCATACGGACAATTTATTTAAGCAATATTCTACATGTCTATTTTTTACAATTATAACCAATGCTAAAATGAATAACCTTGATCTATCTTTGTGCTCTTGTGTAAGTATACTTATAGGATAAATTCTTATTCAGAAGTGGAATTTTTGCATCAAAGCATTTATATAAAATTTTGTTAAACACCCCCAAATTGAGATCCAATAAGGTTATATCAATCTATACTCCTGGCAACCATAGGTAATAAGAGTTCCTATTTCTTCACTCTCTGGCTAATGTTGGACCTTATCAATTTGCTAATTGTTGATAGTTTGATACTTGAGAAATGCTATTAAGAGAGAAGGGAAACAGAGGATCTGAAGCAGGCTGTGCTGACAGCAGAGGGCCCAATGCAGGGCTCGAACTCACGAACCGTGAGATCATGACCTGAGCCAAAATCAAGAGTCCGATGCTTAACCTACTGAGCTACCCACGTGCCCCTACTTTGAATATTCTTAAAAAACATAAAACAAAAAACAGAAAACTTGATACATTTATAAAATTTTGCAGAGAAACAAACAAATCCTGTGATAAATATAAAGGTTCAGTTTGTTACCACATTACTGGAAAACAGCTGGAAAAATGGACTAAAGCTTAGAGGTTGTTTGGGAATGTTTGACTTAAAATATAGGCCATTAGGAGTACAGACATTCACTGTGGAGGGCCTGACTGCTACCAGGAGAGACAAGGTAAATTTGTTAAGTTGATGTAGACAAAAAACAAAACAAAACAAAAAACAGTTTTCAAACATGAGCTCCAAAGTCACAAGAACAGAGACTTGAAATAGAATGGTTGATTTGCAATGAAGCTGTCTCTCACATGTAGTATTTTCCAAAATTAATATATACCTGGAATACTATATCTGGAATCTTTGTATGAGAAATTAAATGCTATAATACTGTAATAGTTTAAATATTTGTTCAAATGAAATCCTTAAGTATGTGAGGTCTTTTTGTTTGTTATAAACTATTTACCTTCAGTTAAAAAAATGTTACAGAATTTAAAAGCTAAAACAAAATATTTTGAAATAAAAAGGCATACTAAGATTTTAAAACAAAGATGAAAGTTTCATCATTTCAAACTTCCTCTATTAAGTTTCTTTTTTTTCTTTTTCAGCTTTATTGAGGTAAAATTGACAAGTAAAATTGTGTAAGCTACTTAAAGTGCACGTCTTGAGGATTTGAAATATAATATGGTGACTATAGTTGATAACACTATATCATATAATTGACATTTGTCAAGTATATTAATCTCTTTATCCCCCCAGGAAGAGAGTATGTTATTTGTAACATCTTCTCTGAGAATTGGAGCAACCAAGAATAAAGTTCTTAAGTCTTCAAATAGTGAGGACAGAAATAGGCTATATATACCCTTATGTCACAGACCTAAAATTCCATATTCTTGAATAACAGGCATTCATTAAAAACACAATGCTTTTTGGTGTTGTTTGTTTTTTAAATACATTGTTTCTGGGGGGGAGGGATAGAAAGAGAGGGAGAGAGAGAATCTTAAGCAGGCTCCCATGGCCAGCACGGAGAACTCTGGGGCTCCATCTCACAACTATGATGAGATCATGACCTGAACCAAAATCAAGAGTCGGATGCTTAACCAACTGAGCCACCCAGGTGCCCCTTGCCAGACATTTGTATCAGTGAGATTTTATGGTAGGCTTATTTATTTAAAGATATATAGTAATATTTAAGTCTAACATTAAAAAATATTATGAAAAAAAGATAACTTTAGAAAGCATTTAAAACTTACCAAGTTGAATGTTTCTTATCCAAACTGATTGTTTGGTTTCTTTCAAGATTTTCTCAAAGTAAACCCCAGCAAAGCCACTTGAAAAACATGCTGTGAGAACTGCCATGAGGCCTACAAATTGAGAGCCAGCTGAAAGTTCCTTAGAATCAAGCTCCTGAGAGTCTGAGGGCCACTGAACAAAAAGAAAAACAAAACTGTAGTTTATTCTTATGATATTTTACAAAGTACATATTTAGAGTGCACTCTCAGACCTTAAGATAAAAATGCAACCAATACCATTCTTGGGGATTGCAGAGGAGAGCTTTTGAAAGAAAATCTTAGAATCATTTTATTTTTTTCCCATAGTGATATTACTGTTACAACTTACAATTTCAAAAAATTCCCTAAAAAAGAGAAAGAGAATGAGTAAATGCACAGATGCACAAAACAGCTTCTATAAGCAGTTCAGTTGTAGAAATTCAAAGTGTGAACTGTTGGAGCAGCAAAAATGATTCTGGAGCTGTTGGTTATTATGGAAGTCCCATATGGTATCATGTTAACCACTGCGGGCTTTATCCCTTAGTTCAGTGTTCCTGAAATTATCTTCATGGCTTTTGTTAAATCTGTGTTCCACCTGAACTCTTACTTGATATTTTAATTAAAATTTTTTTAATATTTATTTATTTTTGAGAGAGAGAGAGAGAGAGAGAGATGGGAGGGGCAGAGAGTGAGGGAGACAGAATCCAAAGCAGGCCCCAGGCCCTGAACTGTCAGCACAGAGACCAACGCAGGGCTCCAACTCATGTACTGTGAGATCATGACCTGAGCTGAAGTCGGACACTCAACCAACTGAGCCACCCAGAGACCCCTTGATATTTTAATTTAAAACACCTCACTTTTTACAATGTAATACCTACTTTAGCTTATCCTTAGTAATATCTATGAAAATATGGGTTTGAAATGGCAGTTATATTTTTGTAATACCCATTTTAAAATATATTAACTAAGGGTATCTGGGTGGCTCAGTTGGTTAAGTCCTACTCTTGGTTTTGCCTCAGGTCATGATCTCATGGTTTGTGGATTCAAGCCCTGCTCTGGGCTCTGTACTGACAGTATGAAGCCTGCTTGGGATTCTTTCTCTCTCCCTCTCTCTGCACCTCCTCTGCTCACTTGCTCTCTCAAAATAAATAAATAAACATTTAAAAAAAATAAATAACAGAAATATTTATTCAAGATAGACATAGCACCCCTGGAGAAAGTGATCGGGGAGGAGGGCTCTGGATGGCAGGAAATTGGCATGATTGGATTTGTTTTTAGATAAACCATAGTGGTGACTACTGGAGTTTGAATTTTGAGGGATGGATAAGACTGAAGTAAAAAAAATCAGGAGGCAAATGATCACATGAGAAACAAGACGACATGAATTGGGGAAGAGACAGAGGACAGAATCAAGAAGCATTACAAAGCAGCAATAGCAAAGTCTTAGTGACTGAATAGATGTACAGGCAGAAGGAAGAGTTAAGACAACTCCCAGGCAGGGTAAATAATGAGGGAAAAAAATACAAGCAAGAATAGTTTCGGTGGAGGAAAAGGTAAAGTTTAGTTTTGGATATGCTCAGTTTGTAAAGCCTATTGAATAACTGAACTAAGATGTCCAACAGGTTTTTAGATGTACAAATCTGAAATTATGGGTGAGACACAGACCAAGGAACTGTGAGCATATATGTGTTAATAAAAACCTACAGAATGAAGTCTCCAAAAATAAGGACATAATTTAAGGGAAATAACAAGCCTATCAGCAACCCCAATATCAAGGAAAAGGACCCCAGGAAGGAGCCCAATAAAGAATTATTAGGAAGATGAGAAGAACCAGGAAAGAATGGTATCAGGGAAGCTGATGAACAATAAGAAGGGAGTAATTAATAACCTCAAATGCAGAGCGCCTGGATGGCTCAGCTGGTTATGTGTCTGACTTTGGCTCATGGTTTGTGAGTTTGAGCCCTGCATCAGGCTCTGCACTGCTGGTTTGGAGCCTGCTTGGGATTCTCTCTCTCTCTCTCTCTCTCTCTCTCAAAATAAATCAGTAAAACTTAAAAAAAAAATTTTAATAAAATAATCTCAAGAGCTCCAGACATCCAGTAAAAATCAGTGTTGTTTTATGTACAATTTTATTTCCCTAACTAGATTTGTGTCAGATAATTTGATTTTTACTTATTTTAATTTTAAAAGTTTCATTCATTCATTCATTCATTCATTCATTCATTCATTCCCTTGTTTAAATTCCAGTATAGTTAACATACAGTGTTATATTAGTTTCAGGTGTTCAATATAGTAACTTAACAATTCTGTACATTACTCAGAACTCATTAAGAGGAGTGTACTCTTAATCCCCTACACCTATTTCACCCATCCCCCTCACCTGTCTCCTCTCTGGTAACCATCAGTTTATTCTGTATAGTTAGGAGTCTGTTTTTGGTTTGTCTCTTTTTTTCTTTGCTTTGTTTCTTAAATGCCACAGATGAGTGAAATCATATGGTATATAAATACAGTTGAACATTACTCAGGTACAGAAAAGAATGAAATCTTACCATTTGCAACAACACCGATGGACCTACAGAGTATAAGACTAATAAGTAAAATAACTTATATAAGACTTTTATTTCTCATTAGTTGGAGTCCCGATGTAGTATCTTACTCAAAGGAAGCCCTCAAAATATGTCAGTTGTGAGAATAAAAATTTACTCGCTTCAACAAATAACAAATGTATCCTCCATGCACAATAAGGTTTTGAAACTGTGATAAAAATGAAAGGTGTACTTATCTTGAATAGTTACCTGTACAAAAGCAACTCCTGTCATCAAAATTACTAGGGAGAGCCACTGGTACACACCTAATTTTTTACTAAGCATAGACACAGAAAATAATGCTGTTGTAAGAATTTTCAACTGATATGTGACCTGAAAAAGAAAAGAGCTAATATTATTGTTTGTTTATTTGCTTCTTAAAAGAACTACTAGAAATATATTTTAAGTACCTGATAAGTAGCTGCATCCAGATTTGATAGTGCCACATAAAGTAAATTATTCTGAAGAGTATATATCCCTGATGGAATAGCAAGTTTCAGAGTTTCCATAGGTTTATTAAGTATTTCATCATGCAGTATTCGATTCAGTGCTCTTAGACTACATTCTAGAAAACACATGAAATGGGTAAAACCAATAATTAAGTAACTCTGAATAAGTTACATACTCTCTCTCAAGGCCTCAGTTTTCTCACCTATAAAAAATGGAAACAGGCCTACATGTTAAGATACTTTTAGGTCTGAAATATACCTTTAATGATACTAATTTTTCAAAAGTTAAATATTATAACATAGCATATTAAGAACATTATCCTTATACTCTTTCATTAGGAAACATAAGCAAATTGATTATATGTATTTACATATATGTACACATACATATCTGCACATATATATTTATGATAACCAAACGCTCAAAGTATTAATTTTTTAACTAAGTATTCTTACTCTATAGTAGCAACATTATAAAAACTTGTATTTTGTGCATTCCATTTTATCACCAGCCATTCAAGCCAATTAATAATTGTGAAGACTTTAATCATAAAAAGACAGTAAAACCACTAAGGAGTGGGTTTGGCTGCAAACAACAGAAAACCCAGTGAATACTGGCTCAACCTCAAAGGGACCTGTCTCATCCTCAAAGGGCCAGGGCCAGGTCCAAAGCAGCTCAGTGATGACATCAGGGTCCTAAGCTCACTCTCCATTTATATTGGCTTTTTACCTTCATGCTTCTCATCTATTGTCTACATGATTATTGCAACAAGGTCACCACATGATCACCACAATTGTGTCTGGTTCTTGTTTTTAGGCAGCAAGAAAGAACAGGAGGATACAGTGACCTAGTGGGCATCTTCTTTTGCTGTCACAGACCAGGATTTTGTTGCACAGCTACCCCCTGCAGCAAGGGAGCTGGGCAATGTCGTTTTTCTTTCATAGCCTCCATATTAGAAACAACAAAGGGAGAAAGGGGTTGGAAATGGACTTCAAGCTAGCCAGCCTACAGTACTAATCACAAAAAAAAATGTCCAAAGAACTTTAAGAGATACATAAACCCTTAAAGACAGGAGAAATCTAAGGATCCTACTACTTTACCAATAATGACACTTCATAGCTGATTTTCTCTCCTAACATAAAACATGAAAACTTTGATTATGAAAACTTTTTTTAATGGAAAAAATGTTTAAAGATTAATATGTGATATTTATCCTTTCCTTACCCTAAAATAATAATAGTAAAATAAAAGGTAACTAAAAGTTACCAAAAGATTTCTTCTTAGATTTAGCAGAAAAAAAATCTAAAATATTAGCTTATTTAAACATTTTTAAAATTATATTAAAATTTAAAATAATTAATGCTGTGACATATTTTTCTCAACAGGAGTTCAGGGAAGGTCTTGTTCCTTATTCCTTCCAATTCCTGGTATTGTTAGGCTTTTTCTTTTTGCCAATCTGAGGGTATTGAAATTGCGTCTGTGGCTTTAATTTGATTTCTCTGCTTGCTAGTAAGGTTGATCTATATTTATATATTGTTATATATTTATATAAATATATTTTTATATATTTATTTATATTTTAGAAATTTTTTAATATATTTATTGGCCATTCAGGTTTCTCTCTCTCTCTCTCTTTTTTAAGTTTATTTATTTATTTTTGAGAGAGAGACAGAGAGAGACAGAGAGACAGCATGTGCGCACAAGCAGGAGAGGAACAGAGAATCTGAAGCATGTTCCAGGTTCTGAGCTGTCAGCACAGAACTCAACGTGGGGCACGAACTCATGAACCTGACCTGAAATTGGACACTTAACTGACTGAGCCACCCAAGAGCCCCCAGGTTTCTCTTCTGTAAACTGCTTATTTATATCTTTTGTCCACTTTTCTGTTGAGATGCTTGTCTTTTCCTTATTGAATTATGTAAGTTCTTTGACGTTCTGGATGTTCATTATTGGTGGATACATGTGATGTAAATATCTTCTCTCAATCTCTGGTTTATCTTCTCATTTGGTTTTATATACAGGCATTTTTTCATTTTAATGTACCCCAAGTCATCCATTTTTTAAAAGTTCATTTGTGGGGTGCCTGGGTGGCTCAGTCGGTTGAGCGTCTGACTTTGGCTCAGGTCATGATCTCCTGGTTTGTGAGTTCGAGCCCTGCGCCAGGCTCTGTGTTGACAGCTCAGAGCCTGGAGCCTGCTTCGGATCCTATGTCTCCCTTTTTCTCTGCGCCTCCCGCACTCATGCTCTGTCTCTGTCTCTCAATAATATAATAAATATATGTTAAAAAAATGTTTTAAAATGTTCATTTGTATTCTTTGTATCTTATTTGAAATAATTCACAGTACCAAAGTCATAAATGTCAATCTTTATCTAGAATTTTTTTTTAATTAAAAAAAATTTTTTTTTAATTTAACCTAAAAACCTGGGAATTATTCCTCAGACTGGATTCTCCATTTCCTTGATCTTCACACACCTACTCTGCTAGCAAGTCATGTCAACTATAGTTTAAAAACATCTGTGTGGGGGTGCCTGGGTGGCTCAGTTGGCTGAGTGTCGGACTTTGGCTCAGGTCATGATCTCGCCATCTGTGAGTTCAAGCCCCGCGCTGGGCTCTGTGCTGACCCTTCAGAGCCTAGAGCCTGCTTCGGATTCTGTGTCTCCCTCTCTCTCTGCCCCTTCCCCGCTCATGCTCTGTCTCTCTGTCAAAAATAAATAAACATTAAAAAAAAATTAAAAAACAAAAAACAAAAAAACCAACATCTGTGTGAACCGGGGCACCTGGGTGGCTCAACTGGTTAAGTGTCTGACTTCAGCTCAGGTCATGATCTCGCCATTTGTGAGTTCAAGCCCCACATCGGGCTCTGGGCTGACAGCCTGGAGCCCGCTTCAGAATCTGTGTCTCCCTCTCTGTCTGCCCCTTCCCCACTCTCACTCTGTCTGTCTGTCTGTCTCTCTCTCTCAAAAATAAATAAGCATTAAAAAAAATTAAAAAAAAATCTGTGTGAACTAAATCAATGCCATCTTGGACAATCTGCCGTAAATACCCGCGTCCCCCAACACACACACACACACACACACACACACACACACACACACACATTCTTTCCTTTTGTTTAATCACACTTTTGGAACACCTGGGTGGCTCAGTCGGTTAAGCATCCGACTTCAGCTCAGGTCATGATCTCACACTCCGTGAGTTTGAGCCCCACGTTGGGCTCTGTGCTGACAGCTCGGAGCCTGGAGCCTGCTTCGGATTCTGTGTCTCCCTCTCTCTGACCCTCCCCCGTTCATGCTCTGTCTTTCTCTGTCTTGAAAATAAATAAACATTAAAAAACAAATCACACTTTTAAGTACATCCTTAGGATATAACGTCCATGATATGATCTGTCTTGGAGATATGACTGACACACACCTATTCTTTTTTTTTTTTTAATTTTTTTTTTTTATGTTTTATTTACTTTTAAGACAGAGAGACAGAGCATGAGTGGGGATGGGGCAGAGAGAGAGGGAGACACAGAATCCGAAGCAGGCTCTAAGCTCTGAGCTGTGAGCACAGAGCCCGATGCGGGGCTCGAACTCAGGAACTGTGAGATCATGACCTGAGCTGAAGTTGGATGCTTAACCAACTGAGCCACCCAGATGTCCCATGACACACACCCATTCTTAAACATTTTCCTCTTGGACGGCCTCCAACATGTACTCCCCAACCTCTAGGGCGATAAAAGCAGGCCTTAAGGGAGATGGTTGTTGCAGAGATCTACTCCTCTTGCAGCTACCAAAGACACCCTCATCAAGCTGGATTTGTCAGCCTTTTTCTTTAGTCTTTGAGTTCCTTCAGCCTTTGGAGGTGGTTCTGCATATACCTCCTGTTCAGAGAACAATGTCGCATAAACATCATCTCTTCTCTACCAATGTCATCTAAGCTACCATCATCTTCTTGCCTGGACTAGTGCCATAGCTTCCATATATGATTTCTTGAACCTATTCTTGCATCTCCTCTACTGTCAATATGACTACTCTACTGGTCTTTCCATGCACAAAATGGGACATATTTTAAACATTTCAATTATTTCCTTTTGCTTTTATGGTCATATCTGTAGCCTACAAAGCTGCATTGCATTTTCTGAATGCCAATTCAATCTCTCTTTGTTCCATTCTTATCCTTGATCAATATGCTACAGCCACACTGGCCACCATAATAGATTTCAAAAGTATACTAAATTTATGAACAATTTAAAAAATAGGCAGCAGACTTGAACAGACATTTCTCTAAAGATAAACAAATGGTCAATAAGCACATGAAAAGATGCTTAACATCATTAGTCATTAGGGAAAATCAAATCAAAACCATAATAAGATACAATGTCACACTTACTAGAATGGCTATACATTTTTTATTTTATTTTATTTATTTATTTTGAGAAAAAGGATGGACACACATGTGGGGGTGGGGAGGGGCAGAGAGAGAGGGAAAGAGAAAATCCCAAGCAGATTCTGTGCTTTCAGCACAGAGCCTGACATGGGGCTCAATCTCACAACTGTGAGATCATGACATAAGCCTAAATCAAGAAGTGGTCACTCAACTGACTGAGCCACATGGCACCCCTATACATTTTTTTTTTTTTAATAACAAGTGTTGGTAAGGATGTAGAGAATTTTCAGCCCTCGGACATTGCCAATGGGAATACAAAATGTTGTAGTAGCTGTGGAAAAGTTTGGTGGCTCTTCAAAATGTTAAATGCAGAATTACCATGTGACCAAACAATTTTACTCCAATGTATATACTCAAAAGTTATGAAAGCAAGGACTTGAGCAGAGACTTATGCCTCTATTGCAATATTAATTATTCAGTATTCATTGCAGCGTTATTCAAGATACCAAAAGGTGGAAAAAACTTAAGTGTCCATCAATACATTAATGGCTACAATGTTATACACACACACACACACACACACACACACACACACACACATATACATACAATGAAATATTATCTGTTCATAAAAAGGAATAAAGTTCTGGGGTGCCTAGGTGGCTCACATGGTTAAGTATCTGACTCTTGATTTTGGCTCAAGTCATGATCTCACAGATCGTGTAATCGAGCCCTGCATGGGACTCTGCGCTGATAGCATGGAGCCTGTTTGGGATTCTCTCTCTCCCTCTCTCTCTGCCTTTCCCCCATCTGCCCTCACTGGTGCATGTTGTGTGTATGTCTCTCTCTCTCTCTCAAAATAAACATTAAAAAAAAGAAATAAAGTTCTGATACATGTTACAACATGGATTAAACTTGAAAACATTGTCTAAAATAAGCCAGACAGACATAAAAGGAGAAACATTGTATGATTCTACTTAGATGGAATATCTATAACAGGCCAATTCATAGAGACAGAAAGTAGAATAGAGGTTTCCAAGTAGTGAAGATAAAGGGGAATGGGAATTATTATTTAATGGTTACAGAGTTTCTATTTGGTGTGAATGAAGTTTTGGAAATAGTGCTAGTGGTTGTACAACATTGTGAATATAATTAATGCCACTGAATTATACTTAAAAGTGGTTAAAGTTGCAAATCTTATGATATATATGTGTGTAAAAATATATTGTACTACAATTTCAAAGAATAATGCAATATACCCCAAAACACAGAATTTTATACTTCAAAACCTGTGAATTATATGGTATATGAATTATATCTCAATAAAGTTGTTTTTTTCTTAAAATGTATCAAGTTAGTCACCACTAGACTAACCAATGCAACAAATAATATAAAAAGGCTTGACTTTAGTAAAAAATTGTGACTTCTCTAAATTTCTAAAAGTTACAGAACTATATAGAATTTACTTATTCTCAAATTATAATAAATGCAAGAAGCTATATTTCATATTTACAGCATTAACTGGAAGACATGAATCATGATATAGATCAGAATAAAATGTCTTCATTACTAGACTAAAATTCTCTTAAGAAAATGAAAAATATTGAAATGTCTGTAATAGTAGGACATTAGATAAGGCAATAGTGTTCAAATGTGTAGTTAACAATATACATATATGTGTATATTTATATATGTATATGTATACATATGAATGTATATATATATATATATATATATATCATATGTAAATAACACCAAAATAATCAAGTAAATTGTAATGACTTGAAAACAGAAAACCAACAAACTTACTGCTATCTTTGTAGACTAATAAAATGCAGGCCATTATTTTCAAAAGTTCAGCAACAACCACTGCTGTAGAAGATAGATAACGAGGTCCCTCTTCTTTTAAAGTCCTAGAATAACGCATCGTTAGAACCAAACTGGTAGTCTGAAAGACCAAAATTCCCAAGGAAAGGTATTTTAGGTTGGCGGACATTGTTTTATCTTCATTTGCCTGAAAGACAAAATAATTAGGGCAAATAAACAAAATTAGAAAATACAGAAGCATTTATTAAAAATCATTATGAGACTTCTGGTTCCAGGCAAGAATGAGTAAGTGCATTCCACCCTTTTCTTCCTGCTAATCGTAACTATAAACCCTGGACCAAAGACAAAAAGTAAGTACTAGAAGACTCAGGAAGGTGAAGAAAATAAGACAAATTGGCTAGCAACCGCAGATCTTTTTTTTTTAATTTCTAAAAAATTGTTTAAGTTTATTTATTTATTTTGAGAGAGACAGAGAGAGAACACAAACAGGGGAGGGGCAGAGAGAGAAGAGGACAGAGAATCCAAAGCAGGCTCTGTGCTGAAAGCAGAGAACCTGATGTGGGGCTTGAACTCATGAACCATGAGATCATGACCTAAGCTGAAGTCAGACACTTAACTGACTGAGGTTGGAGAGGCTAAATTATGAGCAGGCAAAAACAATTACATTAGAATTATTTCTGAATGAAAGAAGGACATTCCATAATGATAAAAGAGTCAATACATCAGTAAGATATAGCCAGTTATAAATGAATATGTGCCTAATAACATACCTTCAAAACACATGGGACAAAAACTAACATATTAAAAAACAACAGGTAAAGCCATAAGACATAATGTGAGGTTTTAACCTACTTTTTTCAGTAATTAATAGAATACACACACATGCACACCAAAACCCGCCAGTAAGAATACAGAAGATCTGAACAATGGTATCAACCACCATAACTCTTGCAAACATGGAGATGCTCCACCAAGAGCCTCTTTTGAGGAAGAACTTGATGCAGTATGTGTGGTCAGTTCACTCCTCCTCTACTCATCATTTGCTTCCAAATGATGTAAAGATTCAGTGCAATTCCAAGCAAAATCCCTATAGGTTTTTGGTAGAAACTGACAAGCTGATTTAAAAATTTATATGGAGGGGCACCTGGGTGGCTCAGTGGGTTGAGTGTCCAGCTCTTGATTTCAGCACAGGTCATGTTCTCACAGATCTCACAGTTTGTGAGATCGAGCCCCATGTCAGGTTCTGCACTGGCAGCATGGAGCCTGCATGGGATTCTCTCTCTCCCTCTCTGTCTACCCTTCCCCCACTCATGAGCACTCTCTCTCAAAATAAATAAACTTTAAAAATAAAATTTCTATGGAAATACAAAGGACTTAGACAACCAAAACAATTTTGAAAAGAAAAAATAAAGAAGTTAAACTGCAAGTCCACACTTTCTATAAAGCTCTAATAATTAAAACTGGTATTGACACAGGACAGAAGTACAGATCAATGAACAGAATATAGTCCAGAAGTTAAGTCCATACATATTTGGTCAAATGACCTTGACAATGGTAACAAAAAGAAATAATTCTAGAACAAGACAACTGTATTCTTTTTATTTTTTAAAAATGTTTATTTATTTTGAGAGAGAGAGTTCATGTGCATGTACCTGAGAAGGAGAGAATCCTAAGCAGGCTCCACATTGTGAGCACAGAGCCCTGCATGGGGTTTGATCCCATGAAAGGTGAGATCATGACCTGAACTAATATCAAGAGTCAGACACTCAACCAACTGAGCCATCCAGGAGCTCCATTTTTAAGTGAATCTCTATCCTTATTTATCTCACACCAAATATTTAACTAGAAATGAATCACAGACCTGTCATAAAAGCTAAAGCTATAAATATTCAAGAAGAAAACAAGAGAAAAATGTAGACACTTAGGAATATGCAAAGATTTCTTAGATACAAAAAACACAAACCATAAAAGAAAAATATGGATAAATTGGATATCATTAATTTAAAACTGTTCTTCCAAAGATACTATAAAAATAAAGGCAAACCACATGATGGGAGAAAATATTCTCAATACATCTATCTGACAATGGCTTTGTGTCCAGAATACATACAGAACTCTTACCACACAGTAAGTACAAGACAACCCATGAGCAAAAGATTTGAATAGACATTTCATCAAAAAAGATGAATGAATGGCTAATAGGCACATGAAAAGATGTTCAACATCACAGTCATTACAGAAATACAAATTAAAACCACAATGAGATACCATTATGTACCTACTAGAATGGCAAAAATTTTTAAATTGATGCTACCAAGCAATGGAGTGGGTTTAGAGCAGAGGTCTTACATTGCTAGTGGGACTATTAAGTGATACAACCACTTTGAATAACACTTTGGTAGTTTATTTTAAAAAATAATAATCTTTTCAAATGACCTAGAAATTCCACTCTTAGGTATACTCAAGAGATCTGAAAACATTTATCGATAATGCTCGTATATAATTATTCATGTGAATTTCATTTATAACATTCAAAAACTGTAAATAACCCAAATGCCCATTAACAGGTGAATTACTAAACATACTGTGGTACATCCATGATGGAATACTACTTAGCAATAAAAAGAAATGAAATACTGATGTATGGTAAAACATCAATGAATCTTAAAAAGAAATTAAACAAAAAAGTTTATAGACAAAACTGTATACACTATATGATCCATTTTTATGAAATTCTAAAAAGGGCAAAAGTAATTTACAGTGACAGATGCAGACTGTGGCCAGGGGTTGAGGTTGGAGGTTGACTGCAAAGGGATAGCAAGGAATTGTTGGTGATAATGGAAATATTCTGTATCTTGATTGTGTGATGATTATACAATTCTATTCACTTATTGTAACTCACTGAACTGTACATTTAAAAAGGATACATCTTATTGTGTGTAAATCACAAATCAACAAAGTTGATCAAAGATTGAGGACAGGGGTGCCTCCATGGCTCAGTTGGTTATGCATCTGACTCTTGATTTTGGCTCAGGTCATGATCTCACAGTCTGTGAGTTTGAGCCCCAAAGCGGGCTCTGTGCTGGCAGTGCAGAACCTCCTTGGGATTCTCTCTCTCTGCCCCTCCCCCATTCGTGTGCGTGCACTTGCTCTCTAAATAAATAAATAAATAAATAAATAACCTTAAAAAAAAAAAAAGATTGAGGATGTACTAAGTAGTAGCATTCCTCAACAGGCTTTCCTCATACTTTGATTTTGGCTCTAATTCCTTTGGATTAATACCAATGATGTTCTGTTAGTCTATTCTTCAGGCCAATTCTATCCTTTCCATGATTCCATCTTCCATCCTAAGTTTTGTTAATATGAACACTTTTTATTATATATTTCTTTATAGCTCTCACAACCATAGCCACCCTTTATGGCTCTAGTTATATGATCCACTATCTTTCCTCACCTCATAATCATTAAAATAGCAATACAATATATTCAAATAGATCCAATAGTCATTATTTGGTGCCTATAGTAGGCCAAGTACCACGGTAACAGAGAGAGCCTATCCTTGAAGGAACAAAGTCTAGCTTATTAAATTTAGCAATTCCTATCTCAAATTGAATATGCTCCAAATCCAAACAATGTAGCACCATAAATACGAGGATAAAATTTTCAATAGTGAAAAAAAATGATTGAAAAAAGTTACCTTAAGTACTTTATATGAATATCAGAGAGAAAATTTGAATAATATATCTCTTTTTGTCATATATAAATAAGAGCATCAAACCTAGAGGAAAGAATACATAGATTTATGTATTAACCATCTCACTTTTGTAAATCTGCATTAGCAAGAGTCCTAATGTGAAATGAAATTACAGCATTTTAGAGATAGAAGATGCTTTAGAAACCATCTAGTACAAATCTCTTCATTTTAAACTGAAGAAAACAGTGAACAGAGAAGTTATATGACTTGTTCAAGGTCATATAATTACTAGTTGGAGATATTAAGTTATATAGTTAAATACCAGGTTCCCTAGCTCTCACTATGTGTTACTGTAGAATTCCAGAGGACTTCTGATGGACTTTATCTCTGTGTGGAAGCAGTGCAAGTTCCCAGCAATCTACATTTGGCATAGGCATCTGATTCTCCTGGAAAATCTATTCAAGGAAGTCTTTGTTTATTGTGCAACTAAGATCGTAAAAATGTACCTGTTACAACAGCAGTGCCCTACTTTCTTTTCAAATGAATTTTAAAGGTCAGATTCTAAGCCAGGATGTACTATCTTTACTATTTTGCTTTTCCATTTCCAAACATGTACAACATCAATACATTTGCCTTGATAATTCAGATCTTAATTATTAATACAGTTACAATGTATTTTTTTAAGTATGTGAGATAATAGAAAAAATATATATTGGTATCTGCCCCTAGCTCTTGACACAGGGTTCCTGAAACCCTTGTAATTTCCTTAGTGATAAGAGCAGTAGGAGCATCTTTTGTTCTAATATTTGGTCTTTGGCCCTGGTTCCTGACACAGGGTTCCTGAAACCCTTGTCATTTCCTGGGTGATCAACTGATCATGCCTATGTAACGAAAACTCCATAAAAATTCCAGTAGTATGAAGTTCAGAGAGCTTTCAGGATAACAAGCTATACACAGCATGAGGATGACACATCCCAACTCCACAGGGACAGAAGCTCTTGCACTCAGGGCCCTCTGAAACCTGGTACTTATGTATCTCTTCATCTAATGGTTCATCTGTATCCTTTATCATATCCTTTAATAAACTGATACAGGAAGTGTTTCTCTGAGTTCTATGAGCCACTCTAGCAAGTTAATCCAAGTTGAGGAGGGGATGGTGGGAACCTCCAATTTGTAGCCAAATTAGAGTTATGGGTAATCTGGTGACCTACTTACTACTTGCGACTGGCATCTGAACTAGGGTGGGAGCAGTCTTATGGGACTGAAACGCCAATCCATAGGATCTGACACTATCTGCAGGTAGACAGTGTCAGAATACACGTTAAATTGTAGGATACCCAGCTGGTGTCACAGAGAATGGCTTGCAGTGAGGAAATCACATCTCCTCCCCAACATTTGATGACCAAAAATGTCAGAAGTGAAGTGTTCTGGAGAAGGAGGAAAGGAGACACACAGCAGGAAAAAACTGGATTGTTTTTCCAATACAAACTTGAAAAGTAAAATATATACAATCAAATGATTATTGGTACTAGATCAACTGTAAAGAATTGCAATTTAATTTATAATTCTGCCTAAGGAATGTATAAACTCAAAATGGAAAAAAATACGAGTATTTCTAAGATCATACAAATACATAGGTTGGTTTTGGAGTACAATACAGGTAAAACTAAATATTTTCATTTAATGCAAACCATAAATTCACAGCAAATTCATAAATAAGAAATCTACCAAAATGAAGACTATGTTCCACTTCTATTAATTTATAAGATTAATACTGTTTCTTCATTTTAAAGTGTACAACAGTTTCTCATTATTATTGAACACAACCTCTAAACAATCTTATATTTAAGATTTAATTTTACTCCTCCCTACATTTTCTTTTCTTGCCACCTAATTCCCCCTTTTTTTTTATCCTTTCAGGAATTGCTAATCCTCTGGTTTCCATATTATTGTTTCATTAAAATTTTCTATCTAAGAAATTTGCATACCAATAATCAACAAGGAACTGTGCTAAGTTCTCTCACAAATGTAGCTTTATTCAATTCACTGTCAAAGCCTTATGAACTAGTCAACAAATTGCTACCCACATTTTTTTAAGGTCTCTAGTTACTAAGATCCCTGAACTCACTGGGGGTTCAGTGAGGCTCTCGGATTTATAGCAGGATCAGAAGAGTAAGAATGCTTAGATGTTCCACTTTCACCTTTAACAGCTAAGACCTGAAAAATGCACTCTTTTTGATGACTAAAGTAAATGACACTATTTCATTCTGATGGCTTTGTTTTGGCTTCTTCTGTTTTTTGAAAATAGCATTTAATACTTTTAATTATTTTAAAAAGCCAGTATATTCTTTAAAAAATGTTGAAAACTGGGAAGGCTGGGTGTTCCAGTCAGTTGAGCCTCTGACTATTGATTATGGCTCAGGTCACAAGCCCTGCGTCAGGCTCCACGCTGAATGTGGAGCCTGCTTGGGATTCTCTCTCTCTCTCTCTCTCTCTCTGCCCCTCAATCCTGCTCATGCTCTCTCTCTAAAATAAACAAATGAACAAATAAAATATTAAAAATAAGAAAAATGTAGAAAACTTAATTAGTAAAAACTTCAACCATCATCAATTACCCAAAAACATCTATATCTGGTATAGATTCTGTCAATAATTTTTATTTCAGTTTTTTGGAAAACCCTAAACCCCAGGACTTTAGTAGCAAAGGTGAAATAAAGCACCTAGACCATTTCATATTTCCACTTAAAAGTATTCTAACAACGTTTTGGGCTTCTTTATTACATGGAAAATAAAGTCTTGTAATCACAAAGTTCCACCTTTTCCTTTCCTTTCTTGAAGGAAAAAAATGGAATGTTAAAATTCAATAAAGTACCAAGAACAGGGCACCTGGGTGGCTCAAATGGTTAAGCATCTGGCTTTGGCTCAGGTAATGAACTTGAAGTTTGTGAGTTTGAGCCCTGTGTCAGGCTCTGTGCTGACAGCTCACAGCCTAGAGCCTGTTTTGGATTCTGTGTCTCCCTCTTTCTCTCTACCCCTCCCCTCCTCATGCTCTCTATCAAAAATAAATAAACATTAAAAATAAATTTTTAAAAACAAAAGTACCAAGAACATAACATCTATGATTACATCACCCAGAACTGATAAGTCTCAATCTTGTCACATTTGTTTATCTTCCCTTTTGTAAAGGAATAACATTACGATTAAAGTGATTAAAGTCAAAGTCTCCCAATAAGCCACAACTCTAAATCCCATTCCTTTCCCCCTCCTCAGTAGGAACCTATTATGAGTTTAGAGTATATATTTCTAGTCTACTATTAAAAATTCTTTATACATATATAGATATAATCATAAGCCATAAGTACTTTAATATATACACATAACAACAAACTGCATACTTTATTCAGCATTTTCCTTACTTTATTCAGCATCTGATACACAGACCTAGCTCATTGCTTTTAACAACTCCAATGTTCCATCAAATGAGTAGACCTTTTATTTACCCATTCTCCTACTGATAAACATTTAGCATTCTTTTCCTTTTAAAAATTTAAATTTAGGGGTGCCTGGGTGGCTCACCCGGTTGAGCATCCAACTTTGGGTCGGGTCATGATCTCAAGGCTCCTGAGTTTGAGCCCTGTGCGTCAGGCTCTGTGCTGACAGCTCAGAGCCTGGAGCCTGCTTTGGATTCTGTGTCTCCTTCTCTCTCTGCCCAGCACCCACTTGCACTTTCTCTCTCTCTCTCAATAAAATAAACATTGAAAAGAAATTTAAAAAAATAAATTTATAAATTTTCTTAAAATTTTTAAAGTCGTTTCTAAACATTATATAAGCCACAAGAATTTTAAGCTCTTTTTCTAAAATTTAACATTTTATATGAGTTTTCAAGTCTCTTCCAGTTCTAACACACATAAACACACAATTCTGTTAATCTAATTTCAATTTTTTCATCTAAAACTTTTGCCTGAATTTTTCTTTTTATTTTATTATTTTGTTTCACTTTAGAGAGAGAGTGTGTGTGTGCACGAACAGGAGAGAGGAGCAGAGGGAGAGAGAAAGAGAGAGAGAACCTTAAACAGGCTCCACACTCAGAGCAGATCCTGATGTGGGGCTCAATCACATGACCCTAGGATCATGACCTGAGCCAAAATCAAGAGTCAGATGCTAAATCTACTGAGACAGCTAGGCTCCCCTGACTGAATTTTTAAATTATAAACTTTGAGTGTATATAGTAATATATAACACATATAATAATGAACTATTATACAATTATTTGTTGTTTAATTACTGTATTAAATAACAACAATATATAAATGTAATCTTTGTGTATGTGTGATTTGATACAGCAATCATACTGCCAATACTGTTTTTTTTTAATGTTTTATTTATTTTGAGAGAAAGAGAGAGAGAGTATGCACATGTGAATGCACCCATGAGTAGAGGGAAGGGCAGGGACAGAGGAGAGAGAGAATTCCAAGCAGGCTCCACTCTTTCAGCACAGAGCCCAACGTGGGGCTCAATGCCACAAACCATGAGATCATGACCTAAGCTGAAATCAAGAGTCAAACACTCAACCGACTGAGCCACCTAGGTACCCCACACTGCTAGTACTTCTAAAAGTCCTTTGCAGAAATTGAAGAAGACACAAAGAAATGGAAAAAACAAAACAAAACAAAAAACAAACAAACAAACAAAAAAAACCCAACACATTCCATGCTTATGGATTGGAAGAATAAATATCGTTAAAATGTCAATACTACCCAAAGCAATCTACACTTTCAAGGCAATCCCAATCAAAATTGCACAGGCATTCTTTTCAAAGCTAGAGCAATCCTAAAATTTGTATGGAACCACAAAAGACCCCAAATAGCCAAAGTAATATTGAAAAAGAAAACAAAAGTGGGAGGCATCACAATCCCAGACTTTAGCCTCTACTACAAAGCTGTAACCATCAAGACAGTATGGTATTGGCACACAAACAGACACAAAGACCAATGGAATAGAATAGAGAACCCAGAATTGAACGCAAAATGTATGGCCAACTAATCTTTGACAAAGCAGGAAAGAGCATCCAATGGAAAAAAGACAGTCTCTTTAACAAATGGTGCTGGGAGAACTGGACAGGAACATGCAGAAGAATGAAACTAGACCACTTTCTTACACCATACACAAAAATAAACTCAAAATGGATGAAAGACCTAAATGTGAGGAAACCATCAAAACCCTAGAGGAGAAAACAGGTAACAACCTCTTTGACCTCGGCCACAGCAATTTCTTGCTCGACACATCTCCAAAGGCAAGGGAATTAAAAGCAAAAATGAACTCTCAGGACCTCTTCAAGAGTAAAAGCTTCTGCACTGCAAAGGAAAAAATCAACAAGACTAAAAGGCAACCGACAGAATGGGAAAAGATATTTGCAAATGACATATCGGATAAAAGGTTAGTATCCAAAATCTATAAAGAACTTACCAAACTCAACACCTGAAATACAAATAATGCAGTGAAGAAATGGGCAGAAGACATGAATAGATACTTTTCCAAAGAAGACATCCAGATGGCCAACCGACACATGAAGAGATGCTCAATGTCACTCATGATCAGGGAAATACAAATCAAAACCACACCGAGATACCACCTCATACCTGTCAGAATGGCTAAAATGAACAACACAGGAAACTACGGATGCTGGTGGAGAAACGGGAACCCTCTTGCACTGCTGGTGGGAATGCAAACTGGTGCAGCCGCTCTGGAAAAGTGTGGAGGTTCCTCAAAAAATTAAAAATAGAACTACCCTATGACCCAGCAATAGCACTATTAGATTTATTCAAGGGATACAGGAGTGCTGATGCACAGGGGCACATGTATCCCAATGTTTATAGCAGAGCTTTCGACAACAGCCAGATTATGGAAAGAGCCCAAATGTCCATCAACTGATGAATGGATAAAGAAGATGTGGTTTACATATAAAACAGAATACTACTTGGCAATGAGAAAGAATGAAATCATGCCATTTGCAGCAACGTGGATGGAACTGGAAGGTATTATGGTAAGTGAAATAAGTTAGAGAAAGACAGATATCATATGTTTCACTTATATGTGGAACTTGAGAAACCTAACAGAAGACCATGGGGGAAGTGAAGGGGGGAAAAGTTACAGAGAGGGACGGAGGCAAACCACAAGAGACTCTTAAATACAGAGAACAAACTGAGGGTTGATGGGAGGGTTGGGGAAGGGGGGAAATGGGTGATGGGCATTGAGGAGGGCACTTGTTGGGATGAGCACTGGGTGTCATATGTAAGTGATGAACCATGGGAATTTACCGCCAAAACCAAAAGCACACTGTACACACTGCATGTTAGCCAATTTGACAGTAAATTACATTTAAAAAAATAATAATAAAAGTCCTTTGCACAAGGGATATTTCAGGGTTTGGTTAGTCACTCTAATAGAACTTGAACTTGCTTTCCAATCACTGTTTTTCCTCTGAATTGTTATAAATTTGGTATTTATAAAGTTAGTTTTATTTTTATTTATTCATTTATTTATTTATTTTTAGTTTTCTTATTTTTTATTATTTTTTTTAAGTTTACTTATTTATTTTGAGAGAAAGGGAGAGCACGAACAGGCAAAGGACAAAGAGAGAAAGGAAGAGAGAATCTGAAGCAGGTTCCACACAGTCAATGCAGAGCCTGATGCAGGGCTCAAACTCACAAGCGATGAGATCACTACCTTAGCCAAAATTAAGAGCTGGACACTTAACTGACAGAGCCATCCAGGCACTCCTAGTTTTATTATTTTTAAATCCCATTTTATAACATATGTACAACATAACTTCATTCACTGCAACTTGATGAGTTTGGATGATGGCTTAATTAAAATATTTTTGCACTTTGTACAAAAAAATATTAGTAAGCCTCTTTAGAGTTCAAAGAGGTTCTTGGTAGTTATTTATTTTTTATTTTGAGAGTGAGAGTGCAAGTAGGGGAGAGGAACAGAGGGTGAAAATCTTAAGCAGGCTCTATGCTTAGCCAGGGAGCCTGAAGGTAGGGGGGACTAGACACTGGGCTCCATCCTATGACCCTGGGATCTTGACCTGAGTCAAAATCAAGACACTCAGACTGAGCCACCCAGGTGCCTCAAGAACAAAAAGGTTTTACAAACACACTAGAAGGTACAAATTAAGTACATCTGATATGCTAATTAGATGTCTTTAATTTTCTTTAAAATAGCTTCCAAAGATCCTTGCTTTATAATGCATTGTCAGCCAATTCTGAATTAAAGGCTTAAATTTTTTAAACAACACACATTACATGAAGTATCATTAATGTACACTTCTGCTACCACCTCTACCTCCAAATTAGTCAGGATTAGTGAGAAATTAGTTGTATAAACCATCATTAATTACATTAGATATGCATTAACTAAGTTTTGAAGTCTTCAAAACGTTATATACCAATAATCTCTACTCATCTTTTCAGACTTAGATAAGGCCTTGTGTGTAAATCTGAAAATCAGTCTGGCTACAGACTTATTCCATAAGCTTACTATGTATATGTATAATCTTTAGGTCTGTATATGAAGCTCATTGTTTCTTCCGCAACAGTAATATCTGGGAGCCCCTGGGTGGCTGAGGTGATTGACTCTTGATTTTGGCTCAGGTCATGATCTCACAGTTTTGGGATCGAGCCCCGTGCTGGACTCCATGCTGATAGCGAGCAGCCTGCTTGGGATTTTCTCTCCCTCGCTCTCTGCCCCTTCCTCACTTGCATGCAGGCACAATCTGTCTCAAAATAAATAAACATTTAAAATAATAATAATAATAATCATATTGGTATTTTGCTGATGCATCTCCAGCTACTAAAAGTCCTAAGAGACCAAATGTTTAGTCAGTATTTTTAAACTGTAATAAAATTTACATAGATTTTTATACAGACAACTAAGTACCTAAGAAATTCTGCACATCAATTTTCCTTCTATTGTAAAAATAAAAGACTAAATTTCTTAACTTATGGTTTTTAGAGTAAGCTATATTTACATTTTCTAAACAGTAGTTCTGAAATATACTCCCTAAGTACAATATAATAATCTACTAGCTGTTAATGATATAATACAGTACATATGAAAACACACAAATTACAAAGTGACAGGAAAATATAAGCTCATATTATATGCTAGTCAGAAATATCTATTGGTAAAAACAGATCTTTTAAGATTTTCCCAAGTGTGAACAGAAAAAGTAAATAAACACATACAGAAATACTGACCTCAGTTGCAACTTTTTGTCCATTATCCTCCATGATGCCAAACTTTATAACTGCAACCTATAACTGTATGCTAAATAATGACAAATAAAATTTATCATAACTGCCTCTACTTCTGACACTGGCATCTATATATCTTCCTTTCAAATTACCTCAAACGTAGCTACTGCATTCCCTAAAAGTAGCAACAATACATCATACTTGAAATCCATAATAATCCTGTGGAAAATCCAAAAGCTTTCTTTTTTTATTAAAGTGAAAGAAAAATGAACTGAAGATAATTTACATTATCGGTATAATCAATTTTGTTTCTATGATAGAAATAGTAACTTCCACTAAATTAGTTCACTTTTAAGTGCTTAAGGAAAAGCACAATCCTGCTCAGTAACACTTAATAACCAACTCTTTACTATCTAAAGTTCCTATTACAATCTAAGTAAAACAACTTTTCATTGTTTCTCCTTCCCTTTCGTCCTCAACGTGTCAAATGTCTGTTTACCTAAGGCAATATCACCCCTATGTAAATAACAGTACTGTCAATTTTTAACTTGTTCTTTCAGGACTACAGAATTTCCATTCTTACATTCAGTAAAATCAATAGTACTCAAATATTTCTTCAATTATACAAATATAAAACGTATTTGCATTCTAATTTTTAGATTTAAAATTGTTCAGTATTATTTATTGTATTCTTTATATAATACCAGTCATTTGGAAAACAGTATAGCTCTAAGATCCCCTTTGAGGGGCAACTGGGTCATGATCTCATGGGTCATGGGATCAAGCCCCACGTTGGGCTCCATGCTGAGCGTGGGGCCTGCTTAAGATTCTCTCTCCCTCTGCCCCTCTCCCCCGCTCCACTTACACACACTCGCTCTCCCAAATTAAAAAAAAAAAAAAAAAAAAGAGGGGCGCCTGGGTGGTTCAGTCAGTTGGGTGTCCGACTTTGGCTCAGGTCATGATCTCGTGGTTCATGGGTTTGAGCCCCACATTGGGCTCTCTGCTGTTAGCGCAGAGCCTGCTCAGATCCTCTGTCTCCCTCTCTCTCTGCCCCTCCCCCATGCGTGCACGTGCTCTCTCTCTCAAAAATAAACATTATAACTTAAAGAAAAAAAGAAATAGTATAAGTATGTAAACTGCTATAACCTAAGGTGCTAGAGAAAAATATCATAGGAAAATTATGATACCTTATGTCAACTTCGTTAAACTCATAAACTCAAACAGTCCCTTACTCTGTATGGTGCTAGGTTAGAACTGGCTAAACACAGTCTGCACAAAACTAGGAAGACAAGAGTGATGCAAGAGCCATAACACTCAGAAAATTTGCAGGATTACATGTGGTAAAACAGAAATAGAGAAACAGATTCCAGTTATCTTCACTCTTCCCTGCACTGGGTCAGCTCTTCCTCACAACTGCTGATCCTACTGCATAAGAGTGGACTCAGGCTCTCCACCAGACCCTTTTTTTTTTTTTTTTTAATTTTTTTTTTCAACGTTTATTTTATTTATTTTTGGGACAGAGAGAGACAGAGCATGAACGGGGGAGGGGCAGAGAGAGAGGGAGACACAGAATCGGAAACAGGCTCCAGGCTCTGAGCCATCAGCCTGGAGCCCCACGCGGGGCTCGAGCTCACGGACCGCGAGATCGTGACCTGGCTGAAGTCGGAGGCTTAACCGACTGCGCCACCCAGGCGCCCCTCCACCAGACTCTTGACTGTGGACAGTGAAAGACAGCTACAAAGAGAGGATAGCTTTCTCTACACTCTCCCACCAGCTCCATTACATGATCCTATTCTGGCTACAGGACATGCTTTCCTTCCTAGATGGTTTTGAAAGCTCTGACTTGAGTATACACACTTGTCTTTCAGGAAGGCTGCTTAGTGACTTCTCAGTAATCCTTCACCACTCTCTTTTTTGACCGTGACTTCCCCTGCTTCTCTCACAGTTGTCACAGGTCTTATTCCTATCATAAATCCCTTATTCTATAATAGTGAAGGGTTCCGTTTCTCTATTGAACCCTGATACAGTTTTTGGTACCAAATGTGGTTTCTAGGGTAGCAGAACCACAGTGATAGTAATTTGGAATCACTTTTCTGACCTGACTAGATTTAAGGCCATTAATGATCCTATTACCAGTGGTAAAGGAGCCACTGGTAATTCATCATGTTAAGGTAGAAATTAAATTATTCCCTGTAGGGGCACCTGGGTGCCTCAGTTGGTTAAGCGTCTGACTCTGGATTTCAGCTCAAGTCATGATCTCACGATCGTGGAGCCCCACGTCAAGTCCTCACTGAGCGTGGAGCCTGCTTGGGATTCTCTCTCTCCCCCTCTCTCTGCTCTTTCCCCACCAGTGTGTGCACGGGTATTCTCTCTTTCAAAATAAATAAATAAACTTAAAAAAATTATCGTCTATAAATACCTATAATCAACATAAGGCTTTAGGTGATCAAGTAGTTGCTGCCACAAACATTTTACTGGAAATTGGCATCTAATGGTGTTCATTTGTTGTTTCCAAGATAACTAGAAGACTTGGAGAAAAAAAAATAATGAACTTGAGACCCTAAATTCACAGACCATGGTTCAAGTAAGGTATCAGAAAGTTTCCATGACTGCCTTTAACAACTTATCTCTTTTAGCTACAAAGTCAGTATTTCTGAAAAAGAAATCCAAAGTCTGATCCTGTCAAGGACTTGAAATAAAAAGCAAATTGACTTTACAACTTCATAGGGCCCCAGGATCCTACATTCTATATATTTTTACAATCTCTATATCCCAGCACATGTCCAGATATTAAAATATGTCTGAGGATTGTAGTAGGCTGAATAATGGCCCCCAAAGATAAAGGTCCTAATCCTTAGAACTTGTAAATGATAACTTATTTGGAAAAGGGGATTTTGCAAATGAAATTAAGTTAAGGATCTTGAGACAGGAAGATTATCCTGGATTAGCTAAATGAGCCCTAAATACAAGTGTCCTTATGAAAGACAGAAAAGGAGAACACAAATACGTAAGAGGAGAAGGCAGTGTGAAGATGGATCCAGAGAGAGATTTGAAGATGCTGGCCTTGTCCATGAGTAATGCAGCCACAAACCAAGGAAGGAAACTGGGAGAAGAAAGGAATGGATACTTCCTTAGAGCCTCCAGAGTCTTTGATTACCAGCCTCTCTGATTATCAGCCTAATGATACTGATTTTGGAGCTCTGGCCTCCAGAATTCTGGGAGAATAGATTTCTCTTCATTTAAGCAACCAAGTTGGGATAATTTGTTACAGCAGCCACAGGAAATCAATACAAGAATCTATATTTTGAATTTTTAATTGTTCTCCATTCTATGTCTACTTAGGCAGAAAGCATTTAAAATGTTTAGGAGGAAGACTGGTTAAAATTAAGCTTTCAGGGGCACCGGGGTGGCTCAGTCAGTTAAACGTCATCTGACTGCAGCTGGGGTCATGACCTCGCAGGTCTGTGAGTTTGAGCCTTGTCTCAGGCTCTGTGCTAATGGCTCAGAGCCTGGAGCCTGCTTCAGATTCTGTGTCTCCCTCTCTCTCTGCCCCTTCCCCACTCACTCTCTGTCTCTCAAAATTGAATAAATGTTAAAAAAAAATTTTTTTAAGAAAATAAAATTAAGTTTTCAGTACTCAAACGAATAAATCAGTTACCAGGAAAACTGGTTTACATTGAAGAGTGCATACAACAGTTCCTTTCACACAGTTTGTGCTTAATAAATATTTTTAAAAATAAATGCCAGACTCAGGAAAAAAATCAAGGATACCAAATAAATAAGATATTACTCTAGTGATGTTCTGTCATGGAAAATTTGAAGCCCATCCACTTGGTTCACAAAACTAAATGGTTAATAACATTTCCATAGGGAAGGTAAGGACTTAACTAAATGTTACAAAGTAATTCTTCTACTAGTGCTTATTTTAGAAAACATCCATTTCTTTCTTATCTTAAAGGACATGAAAGACACAGAATACACAGATCATCACATTTTTATTCATGTCTTTTTTTATAACCTAAAATATTAATAGCAGATAATCAGATATAGTTTATAAACTAGAAAACAATTCCCAATCTAAAATTTTCTGTTCACACTAGACTATTTTCAAATTGACTCCTTTAAACATGATTTATTGTCCAGGGCGCCTGGGTGGCTCAGTCTGTTAAGCGTCTGACTTCAGTTCAGGTCACGATCTCACAGTTTGTGAGTTCAGGCCCTGTGCGTCGGGCTCTGTGTTGACAGCTCAGAGCCTGGGGCCTGCTTTGGATTCTGTGTCTCCCTCTTTCTCTGCCCCTCCCCTGCTCACGTCTGTCTCTCTCTCAAAAATAAAAGTTTAACAAAAATTTTTAAAATAAACATGATTTATTGTCCAGTTACAGTTATACTACATGAGTCAGAACATGCCATCTAAAACATATCTATGTATGCAGAAAACCAAACATAATATAATAATTCTATAAGTGTTATTACCCAAGCACTAACATTAATAACAAGGTTACAGCATTTTTCAAATGTTTAAGTATTAAAATGTACAAGGATAATCAAGAATGATGTTTAGCCATTTATTTAATTCAGCCTGAGGAAAAACCCGAAAGATCAGGGACCTTAAGATGTTTTTCTTTGCACCACTCACAAATGGTAAAAATTTTAGAAAAACATGTTTAAAATAATGTAACTGAAATTAGAACATATAGAATGAGCTTGTATTTATGGGTTTACAGTTTGACAGACTGTCAAGGACAAATTTTGTTTTTTTTTAACTCTAGCTATTAACTGTGCTTGGGTATTTAAGGAAAGATTACCACCCTCCCCTAAGGACAAAATTCCACTATTAGAATTCAAATTCTGTGTAGTGGTGGTTTTTTTAACCACCGCCCTTTCTAAACAGGAAATTGCAACCACTCCCAGGTAAGCCTACAGTCTTAGGAGATTACGTATATATGGGTTCATACACAGATTATGAGTACATTTTGATTATGCTTATTCAATATTTACTGTTCAAGTCTCATGGCACTCTGCCTATTAACTGATGGGACAGCCTTCAGACTCTATCCTCCATAGAGCCTAAGGAGCTCTATCCTCCATATAGCCAATGTCTTAATAAACTGTAGACCTGATCACATTCCTTCTCTTTTTGTAAAATTTAACTAACTCCCTACCAATAGAAGATACAATACAAACTCACATAACACAGTCCCTCACAAATCTGGCCCCAACCTAAATTCCCTGCCATAAACTATGACCTGTCTCAGACACTTTTCTTCGTGCATTCTCTGAACAAATATCCCTTTTTAAAAAACACTTTTCCTCTTCTTTACCTGTAGAACTTGTACATTTATAGGCCTTAAGATACAAGTCTACTCTCAGTGAAATTTTCCTAAGTTTCAAGGAGACTGAAGCCTTCCCTCTACTATATTCCAATGTAATTTTATACTTGTATTTTATAAATTTTATTAATCTAATTATAAATTTTATTAATCTAATTTGTTGACATATATGCACTTCTGTGTTTCATTTATCATTGTATATTTTGCATTTCCTTACCTGTGCCTATCACATACTAGGCGTTTACTCTGTATTGGATTTATAAAATAAGTAAACTCCACAATAAGTAAATTCTCAGAAGGTTAGAATGATCCTTGTGAATTAAGCCTCTCTGTATAATAAATAAAAGGTAGAGGCACCCATGCAGAAACTGGTTCTCATGAAATGTTTTCTAATAATTGTAACTTCACAAGAGATGTTAAATTAATAAAAGAACATTTACTGAGCACCCTACAGCTCATCAGATATTGCACTAGGTGCTTTACAGGCATCATCTCATTTAAATCTCATTTAATCTGGGGGCGCCTGAGTGGCTCAGTTGGTTAAGCGTCCCACTCTTGATTTCGGCTCAGGTTATGATCTCATGGTTTGTGGGTTCGAGTCCCGCATCGGGCTCTGTGCTATGTGCAGCCTGTTTGGGCTGCCCCTCCCCTGCCCCTCCCCTGCTCTCTCAAAAAATAAACTAAAAACAAAATAATTTAAAATAAATAAATAAATCTCATTTAATCTGTAAAAGGAGGAATCACTCATTTTACAGATTTAAAACTGTAGGTTCTGAGATATTAAGTATATAATTTGCCTTGCATAACATGTCAGAGCTCAAATACAAAGCAAGACTTCTTTCAAAGCTACCAATTCATGGCTTATGAGTTTTTGCAGTAAGTCTTTTGCATGGTCTTCACAGTGAAGGCTCAGTGTTTAAGGAAGTCTAAGTTTTAGAGGGACAGTCAGCATAGTAAATTAGAGTATGCCTCTGGACTCAGATTGCCTAATTTCACATTCTGTCCCCACCACTTGATAAATAAAGCAAACTATTTAACCTCTCTGTCCCTCCTCTCCTTCATGTATAATATGGAGGAAAAACAGTATGTACCCCACATGTGGCACAGTTATGAGGATTACAAGGTATCAATCAGATAAAATGGTTAAAATACAATGCTTTATTTGAATATTCATTGAATATCTTTTTTTTTTTTAATTTTTTTTTTCAACGTTTTATTTATTTTTGGGACAGAGAGAGAGACAGACAGAGCATGAACGGGGGAGGGGCAGAGAGAGAGGGAGACACAGAATCGGAAACAGGCTCCAGGCTCTGAGCCATCAGCCCAGAGCCCGACGTGGGGCTCGAACTCACGGACCGCGAGATCGTGACCTGGCTGAAGTCGGACGCTTAACCGACTGCGCCACCCAGGCGCCCCTCATTGAATATCTTTATAAGATTTACTCATGTTAAAAAATACTACTAGAAATGTTTAAAATTGGCTTTAAAGAATACATGAGTTTAGAAAAAACTTCACATCCAACTTTTACAGAAAAAGTAAGTAAAGCAGGTGTAAAGTTGTATGTAGGCACCCTCTTATTAAAATGTGGTTTTTTGTTGTTTTTGTTTTTTAGCATTTTACCTGTTGTGACCTAAGAGTTTCTGCTTCATCTTAAGCTCTAATTTCTACTATATTACCTGATCCAGCATACTTTTTCAATCAAAACATTTATCTTCAGACAGCAACTGGTTCTTTGGGTTTTGAGTGGTATCTAAAAAATGATACACTAATAAGAATTCTGAGTAGCCAATTTAGATAGAGAAGCCGGGTAACATTCAAGCTTATAAAGTAAAAACTCTCATATTGTATACCAAACACTCTCAAATCTACATAGCAAAGACACTTAAAAATCCACTAAAAATATATAACCACAGCACTACACTCTTTCATTAAAGGAGACAAGTTGAATATACTTAGAATATGCTTGCTGTTTAGAGGGTCGAAATCTAATGTTACACTACCAATTCACATTGATCTGAACTTTAGTAATAAATTCATACACATGAATAAAAATATTAACTGCTGGTTTGATAATATTCAAATGGAGATGTTCAATGACATTAGTAATTGTTGGTTTGATTTCAGTTACCCAGACAGATCATGAATTTACTCTTAATTTTTTTGTAGTTTCCTAAACATTAATTATCAGATTAATATCAGATTAATATCAAATAGAAAGTTCCTTCTCTAAAACTTTCAGAAGAAAAGAAGTTCAAAAGTTGTACTTTACAGCTACTGAATGATAAGATTGGGCTTTAACCAACTGAGTTGGTTCTAATGTTTATCCAGTCATGCATTCATCATATTGAGTTCCTACTGAGTGAAAGGCACATCTGAGGATACAAATTATAACCATTTCAAATATAACTGAGACAGTGTAAATAGTGTGTGTAGACCCTATGGTCAATTATTTGACCTGTCTGACCTTTAATATTCTCATCTATACAATGGGGATGAAAGGAAATAGAACATGCCACCCCAAAAATATGCCACTTTAGCATATTGGCTGTTTTCAGTTGTAGGTACTTAGAAAAAAGATTTTTTAATGTTTGTTCATTTATTTATTTTTGAGACAGAGATTGAGAGTTGGGGAGAGGTGGAGAGAGAGAGACAGAGAATCCCAAGCAGGCTCTGCACTGACAGTGTTCCTGATGCAGGGCTCAAATCCATGAAACTGTGAGATTATGACCTGAGCAGAAATCAAGAGTCAGATGCTTAACTGGCTGAGCCACCCAGGTGCCCCTGGGCATTTAACAATTTTTAACAGCAAAAGCAGGGGAGGCTTTCCCCAAACCTCCCTTATCTGGCTAAAAACAAATCCTCTAAAAGGAACTCAGTTGTCATAAATCCCCTCCCCAAAGGAGTTTCATCAACCAGGGAGGATTGAGTCACTATAGGAGAGCAGATTAGAAATTAACACCACACCCAGATAAACCTTGTCACAAACTATCTTACCTCTAATCTGTTCTTCTAAGGGCCCATTCATCTTTCCTAAAAATCACTTACTCTCCCCTATGAAACCTACATGTCCCTTTTCTTTTCCCTCTTAAAATGGTATTTAATCCTGAATGCTAAAGCTATTTCTATGAGTTTCTAATTTTCCCTGAGTGTGTATGTATACCTTGTATACATGGAGAACACATGTTAATAAACTGTTTTTCTCCTGTTAATCTTTTATTGTAATGGTCTTAGCTAGGAACTCAGAATATCAGAGGGAAAATTATTTTCCTCCCCTATATGTCCCCTGGTGGCAAAGGATGGGATTGCTGAGACACCCCGCTCACTCTAGAGCTTACAGATGGACCCCGTAAGAACTGGCAGAAGCCAGAAACGGTAAGAAATCTTACAAAACCAGCTCTCCTTGATTTGTCAGTAATGCCCAGTCCAGAGAGGAAGGTAAAATTTCTCTGTCCCTTCCTTTCCAAATTCAGATTAGCAGAAGAAAAACACTTGTAAATATTAGTTCTCTGAATTAACAGTCTTGGGAATTTGGTTTGGGGTACCCATTGGTTACTGATCCTTGTTTCCCAAGGTACAGCTATTACTTTCCTATTTGCCTCATTTTGTGCCCTGAGAATTTGGATTGGTTTTCTGCTTGCCTGGGGCATTCTGGTTATTGGTTCTTGAGTGTGTAAGTGGCTCAACCATCAGGTTAGGAGCCAGAAGAATATGGAATAAGAATATAAGAATACAGAATATAGAATAGGAGCTGGACAGAAATGTGGGTCACATCCCATTGGAAACTAGCATCCTACTGACTGTTGCCAGCTGTGGGCGGGGGGGAGGTAGGATGAGGTGGGGACGTGTTGTCTCTTTCTTTTGGCTATCTTTGGGAGTGGTTCTGGAGGGCTGGAACTTTTCTACCTTCTTTGGGGATGTCTCTTGCATTAAGTTATAAATGGTATTGGTTTTGGTTTTGAGTCACTTGATAGGTATACCCTTGGTTTAAAACAAAAAAAGAAAAAAAATTTTATTTATTTTTAATTATTTTTAATGTTTATTTTTGAGAGAGAGTGAGAGACAGAGCATGAGCAGGAGAGGGGCACAGAGAGAGAGGACACAGAATCCAAAGCAGGCTCCAGGCTCCCAGATGTCAGCATGGAGCCCAATGCAGGGCTCAAACCCACGAACCCTGAAATCATGATCTGAGCCAAAGTTGGATGCTCAGCTGACTGAGCCACCCAGGCATCCCAGGAAAAAAAAAAAAATTTTTTTTTTTAACGTTTATTTATTCCTGAGACAGAGAGAGACAGAGCATGAACGGGGGAGGGGCAGAGAGAGAAGGAGACACAGAATCGGAAGCAGGCCCCAGGCTCCGAGCCATCAGCCCAGAGCCCGATGCGGGGCTCGAACTCACGGACCGCGAGATCGTGACCCGGGCTGAAGTCGGACGTTTAACCGACTGAGCCACCCAGGCGCCCCAGAAAAAAATATTTTTAAAGGAGTTCAATACTGCCAAGAATATTTACTGTTTATCCCAGCTGAAACCTGATAGATAATGAGATATTTGAAAGGATTTTTTATTTTTATTTTTAAAATTTTTTTTTAAACGTTTTATTTATTTTTGAGACAGGGAGAGACAGAGCATGAACAGGGGAGGGTCAGAGAGAGGGAGACACAGAATCCGAAACAGGCTCCGGGCTCTGAGCTGTCAGCACAGAGCCCGATGCGGGGCTCGAACTCACGGAGCGCAAGATCATGACCCGAGCTGAAGTCGGCCGCTTAACCTACTGAGCCACCCAGGAGACCCTTGAAGGGATTTTTTAAAGGAGCTCTCTGGTCAGAAGTTAGTCTAACTGGAAGCTGATATTCAGAGCCTGATGGGAGGTTTTTGTTTTTTAAGGCCACTCTTGTTCTATTTCATCCTGTTCCTCCCATGGGAACTTTATAGTCAACTGAAACCTCTTCTTGAACCCCTGCTGACCATATGCTCTGCCAACTCTGTCCACCTCCCTCTTGTTGGCATGATTTTGCTGAGGATAATCTGGAACTTCACTGGCTTCTCTGGGGAACCTAACATCCTCCCAAACCTGTTCCTCTAAGACCTCTCTCCCTTCCCATGGTTTCCGCTCTTCCTTCCTTTTTTCGCCACCTTCAGATCTTCCATTCAGTTCCCTGAATTCTTCAGGCCCCTACTTCCTCCATCCCTCTGTCCACCTGCAAGACTTCTCCCTTCCCACCTCAGCCCTCAGATGCCTACTGTCACTTGAACTTGAAGCAGCAGGAGTCAGAGACAACTACCCAGAAGCAACTACCTGATGCTGAAAAGGGAAATGGAGCTATTTGGAAACTGGGCAAATGAATAATCTTCAAAGTCTTCTCAACAAATATTGTAAAAAGCTTTAGCCATCTGAGCAGGTAACCTTATCTTCTTCCATCTGCCATAAACACAATTTGGATCCAATTGTTCTTTTACAAACTAGAGAGTTTTATATTATTGTACCTGACACATGGTACAATAATTTAAGAGTTTAAAAGAAAAGCTGTAAGATCTCTATTTGTGTTTTTCTGTATGTTTTAGATGTGTGACATTTTTCTACCTTTGGATGGTCTTGCCAAAATTAATTTGTAAAAGAGCTCAATTTAACTGAATTAAAGAAAAAGAAGTGCTATATTAATTTAGTATTCTCTCAGAGAAATACAGAAACTAACTCAAATTTTAAGTTCACATGACTCAGTTAATCTTTGGCAAATAAGAATATTGTTGAATTAGTTCAAAAAAGCAAAAAAAACAAAAAACAAACAAAAAAAAAAAAAAACAGCCAAACAAAAAATGAATATATCTCCAGAGTTGTCAGCATTAAATATAATAGACATACAGCTTTTCTACCTGGGTTTACTAGTCAAATAAGCATATGTTATCTCTGTGTTACAAAATTGGTCAGCAGGAAAAGTAATTTAATAAGATGGCTAGTTGCCATCTCATGAAATTTTCATGAATAATTTAAACATATTTATTTAAAACAACCAAATTAAATAACTGTAAGTTTAATGTAAAAAAGTTAAAAAATATAAAAATTCATAAATGAACTTTTCAACAATTTTTTTTTATAATATGTCTGCTTGAAAGTTTACCAAATATCGGGGCGCCTGGGTGGCGCAGTCGGTTAAGCGTCCGACTTCAGCCAGGTCACGATCTCGCGGTCCGTGAGTTCGAGCCCCGCGTCAGGCTCTGGGCTGATGGCTCAGAGCCTGGAGCCTGTTTCCGATTCTGTGTCTCTCTCTCTCTGCCCCTCCCCCGTTCATGCTCTGTCTCTCTCTGTCCCAAAAATAAATAAACGTTGAAAAAAAAAGAAAGTTTACCAAATATCTTTGGTAACTTACAGCCTTAGAGTTTTGCTAAGTCAAGTGAAATGATGAATATTCACTGAATATGTATATCATCCCACATAAGGCAAAATGGTGAAACATTAATAACTGAATGTAAGTTAACCTACTTTTTGCCTCTTATTAAAAAGCAACCAGGGGTATTTGGGTCTGTTCGCAAACATGTTTTGTACCACGTTGAAAAACAATGAAAAAATTATACCATGAGGAAGCATATAGCTCTAGAAATGAGGAAATGAAGTATTTATAAATTTGCCAATGTACAGAATGTTGGTGTATGACAAACACTTCACAATTACTTCCTAGTTTTCACTAGAATTAAGTTAAGAATTCTAATTAATATATGTAATTAAAATACTAGGAAGAAGGTGGGGGGACTTAGTATATACAAGGAAAGTAAGACATGTTTTGGTATGAAAAAAATATGATATGGAGATATGTTTTTGCTAAAGGAAAAAAAAGAGTAATTTTGCCCTAAAATAGAATAATTCGTTGTTCTAGAATGAGAAAGAGCAGAATAAAAGACAAAAACTAAACGGATATAGAAAGCTGGGAAGAGAGTAGAGGAGATACTTATTTCAAATGGTCATGATGGCTAAAATTGAGTGCGTTAATTATAAGGGTTATAAAAATGAGCCTTAATATCTAAAGTACATTGATGCAAAACTAGAATTGAGTCTTGTCTCTTCTAAGAGAGCAAAGCTTTCTTGGACTATGGGTCTGCTCTTGATAAGATTGTGAAAAGTTTTCCTTTACCTTTTAAGTAATCTGCCTAGAAAACAAAGATCCTATGTTTTATCAAAATAACTTCCTGTACTTCCCATTTTCTTTATCCGGTCTTTGATTACTTAAGAAAACAGAGTCTTTTCTATTGAAAGAGTTCATTTATATTTATTATATATAAATATATATAACTATGTAACTTTCAGTATTTGCCTTCAATGTGTTTGTCACTTTGGTTAAATGGATAACGAAGTATTGTTTCATAGGACCTATGATCCCATTTAATCATGTATTTTAAAACTTAATATGTTTGGGGGTGCCTGGGTTCCTCAGTCAGTTAAGTGTCCGACTTTGGCTCAGGTCATGATCTCATGGTCCATGAGTTCAAGCCCCGCATCCAGCTCTGTGCTGACAGCTCAGAGCCTGGAGCCTACTTCAGATTCTGTCTCTCTCTGCCCCGCCCCCCCCCCCCCCCCCCGCTTGCACTCTCTCTCAAAAATAAATAAACGTTAAAATTTTTTTTCTTTAACTTAATATGTTTGGCAAAATTCCCAAAAATCAAGTTCTAAATGAAGTCTTTTTGAGCTAGAACTTTGATTTGTTCCAGAGGGTCCCTGAAACATCTCAAAAGATATATTCTCTCTCCTTATAAAAAGAAAGATGTCAAACTAATGAGGTGTATTTGATATGTTAAATTATATAGAAAACATTGTCAGGGACGCCTGGGTGGCTTAGTTGGTTAAGCTTCCAAATCATGATGATCTCACAGTTTGTGAGTTCAAGCCCTGCATTGGGCTCTGTGCTGATGGCCCAGAGGCTGCTTGGGATTCTGTCTCTCCTTCTCTCAGACCCCCTCCCCCCCCCCCCCCCAGCTTATACTATCAAAATAAATTAATTAAAAAAAAAAACTTAAAAAATATATATATAAAAAGAAAATATTGCCAAATAAGAAGTGATATTCAACCTTCTTAGGTTATATCTGTATGAATAAATGTTATTAATATGGTTCCAGAAATTGTATGAAGTTCCTTAAAAATCTGATTTATCCTGGTACAATGTTATCAGTCATAATTTCAGTTATCATCTTAAAATATGTGTCACAGAAATAACCAAATATCCTTGTCAACTATATTAAAATGAACTCTCCTCAGATCTTTAACAATGGCCATTTTAAGACTTGTCAGTTACAGATAGTTCTTTTTTTTACACTGATGCTTTCATGAAAGCTTTTACAAGCTGCTACAATCCAAAAATGCTTGTCCTCAAAGATTCATGGAAAGGATTCTCACAAGTACTCTAGAATACAGGTTTCTGATAACTTTAAGATCATACCATTGGACTGGGGAAGAATTTCCAGAGCTCCATGGAAAAAAACTGATAGATTCATAAACTACTAATCTAAGATCAAGCAAAACAAGAATTAATTAAATGGGATGGAATAAAAAGATGAGGATGATTATAATTTTTATGAGTTTTTGTTTGAAACATTACTGGTTCTTTAACATTTTGTATAAAAGAGTTAAGGAAACCTTTTCTCTCAAGCTTTCTATAATTTACACCAATTTGGTAAAGGGTACCTTTGTAAAGAGAATTGAAACATTTATCTTTTTCTTCTTACCTAGTTCCTCCAGAATTCAGAAACTCATAGTATTTTTAATTTATGACAACGTAGTTATTTGCATAAGTTGAATAAGAATCTGTTCTCCAGTAACAAGACACAATTGGAAACACAGGCTATACTGCCCAAGTTTTGACTGGAATGTCACATTTGAGAAGGATGGGTGTAATATTAGATATGACCAGACAGCTTTAAGGAACTAAGATTGACTTTATAGAGCCAATAAAGTCCCTTCAAAAAACAAACAATAGGGGCGCCTGGGTGGCGCAGTCGGTTAAGCGTCCGACTTCATCCAGGTCACGATCTCGCAGTCCGTGAGTTCGAGCCCCGCGTCAGGCTCTGGGCTGATGGCTCAGAGCCTGGAGCCTGTTTCCGATTCTGTGTATCCCTCTCTCTCTGCGCCTCCCCCGTTCATGCTCTGTCTCTCTCTGTCGCAAAAATAAATAAACGTTGAAAAAAAAAAAATTAAAAAAAAAAAAAAAAAACAAAAAAAAACAAAACAAACAATAAAGCCAGTTGGTATCTTGCCTTCAGGGTTATTAAACTCACTAGGGGAGTAAGGAAGGTCAATTCCTAGGTCAAGAACCTCAAGATCTCTTTGAAACCTCTAGAAGACAGAAGAGAGGAATTCACCCAATTCTAAAGGTACTGCTGGCAAAGTCTAATGGCGAGTCCTTGGCTTGGCTTCCCAGCCTTGAGAAGCTTTTAAAAGTGCACTCTGAGACTCCTTCTGAAAATTCCAGCAAAGAGACTTTAAAAGAGCCTAGATGGTTAATCCCTATTCTTACAAGCTTCATGAAACCAGACTTATTTTGCAAATAAATTAGTCTTACTGTGTTTATCTTTGCAGAAACAGAGATACTGTAGAGAAAAAGAAATTGTATTTCAGTAGCACAGTATTGTGGATATCAGATTCTAGTCCTGTTCAATGTCTTTGAGGTTTTGTTACCTACCTATAAACCGGACTGGACCCTGAATTCTTCTAGTTTCCTTCAGTATCTGGCTGACTCTCCAAACTAACATTTTCAATTTTCTCCCACTCTTCCAACTTGGAATCACTAAGAACAAAAACTGCCCTTTTGCTAAAGCCCTGTAAGCTGAAGCTGAACAACTTGATACAAATTGTGATACAAGTAATCCTAGAGACAAGGATTAATTCTTGTGTTTTGGTATAACCTTATTTCAGATTTTTATTAATAATATTATATTTGAAATTGCTTTGTTTTTAAGGTTTTTTTTTTTAAGTATATATTTTGAGAGAAACAGCCTGTGCGCAAGGGAGGGGCAAGAGGGGGGGCGGGGAGAGACAGAGAGAGAGAGCCTGATGTGGTGCTCAAACCCATGAACATGGAGATCATGACCTAAGCTGAAATCGAGAACCAGACGCTTAACTGAGCTACCCTAGTGCCCCTGAAATTGCTTTTCTGTTCCATGTTTGACCCTAGTAATAAATCTTTGAGACAGTATAAATAGATTCCTCAAATAATCATAGTAAAGTACAAATTTAACAAGTACTATAAAATTACAAAGCTCAGCACACGAGAGAAAAAGAATATTTTGGGGGCACCTGGGTGGTTCAGTTGGTTGAGCATCCAACTTCTGCTCAGGTCATGATCTCATGGTTCCTGAGTTCAAGCCCTGCACTGGGCTGGCTGCTGTTAGCTCAGAGCTTGCTTCAGATCCTCTGTCCCCTTCTTTCTCTGCCTTTACCCCACCCTTGCTCTCTCTCTCAAAATTAAACCTTAAAAAGAAAGAAAGAAACAAAGAAAGAAACAAAGAAACAAAGAAAGAAAGAAAGAAAGAAAGAAAAGAAAAGAAAGAAAGGAAAAGAATACTTTGGACTAATGGTAGACTTCAAAAACCTTTATTAGAAGGAGGTATAGGAGCATCTGGGTGGCTCAGTTGGTTAAGCATCCAACTTCAGCTCAGGTCACGGTCTCGCCCTTTGTGGGTTCAAGCCCTACGTCAGGCTCTGTGCTGACAGCTCAGAGCCTGGAGCCTGCTTCTGATTCTGTGTCTCCCTCTCTCTCTCTGATCTCTCCCCTGCTTGCTTTCTGTGTCTTTCTAGAGAATAAATAGACATTAAAAAAAAAATTTTTTTAAGGAGGTGTCAACTTCCAGTTATAAATAAAATAAGTCAGTCCTGGGGATATTGTACAGCATGGTGACTACAGTTAATAATACTGTATTATATATTTGAAAGTTGCTAAGAGAGTAGATCTTAAAAGTTCTTATCAGAAGAAAAAAAATGTGTAATTATGTGTGGTGATGAACTTTAACTAGACTTATTGTGGTGATCATTTTGCAATATATACAACCATCAAATCCTTATGTTGTACACCTGAAACTAATATAATGTAACATGTCAATTATATCTTAATAAGAAATATTTTTTTTTATTTTTTAAATTTTTTTTTTCAACGTTTATTTATTTTTGGGACAGAGAGAGACAGAGCATGAATGGGGGAGGGGCAGAGAGAGAGGGAGACACAGAATCGGAAACAGGCTCCAGGCTCTGAGCCATCAGCCCAGAGCCCGACGCGGGGCTTGAACTCACGGACCGCGAGATCGTGACCTGGCTGAAGTCGGACGCTTAACCGACTGCGCCACCCAGGCGCCCCTAAAAGGAGGTGGCATTTAAGGCATTAAAGAATAAGTAGAATTTCTACAAAGATGGTAAGGAAGACCTTCCTTGTAAAATAAAGGATACAAGCAAAGACCAAGGCAGGTAGGCATAGACCATGTTCAGAAATAACATTTCCAAGCAAGTACTGTGGTTTTGCTAAAAAATAGAATTATGTGGGATACAGTAATTTTAAAAAATGAAAAGGGCATATCGATCTGAGTGGAGCTATGAACAGCTCCAATTTTGAAGGGTTTGAATGCCACACTAAATCATTTTACATTTGTTTGGGAGCCAATAGAGGGTCATGGAATATTTCTGAGGGAAGTAACCAGGGACTGCATAAGCTCCCTATCTTTAAGAAGCAGTATGGAAGGGAGTGACTGGAAGAGGAGCAGATTGAGGGAAGCAAGTTCAGTTTGGAAGTCACTGCTATAGTGCAAGTAAGAGGGCAGAAGCACCACATTTCCCACACAGGGAGTGGGAATGAAAAAGGGGAGAAGCAAATTGAAATGCTGAAAAAAGTAGAATCTATACTTGGGAGGAAATGTTAAGACCAGAAATGTAAACTTAAAAAGTCATTACCTTAAAGGAAACAACCCGAGTTTTACCAATGAAAATAAGAGCACCAAGTGAGAAACTACCACATTTCATCTTTAACTATCCAAGCTGAATGCTGACGGAAAACCAAAAACTCTGATTCCACTTTCAAATACTGCATGTAATAGGCCATAATAAAAGATTCAGTCTTTTCCACTATAAAGTAATGTAGTGTAAGTGGTTTGCTAAGCAAGGCCCATTACATTTATTATTATTTTTTTGGCCCATTACATCTAATATCATTCTTTAACTCATGTGAACCAGCATTCCCGAGAGGTGTTTAGTTGGTTTAAATGTTAACATCTTACCCCAACATACACGCGCGCGCGCACGCACACACACACACACACACACACACACAACCTGTTCTGATACTAATCTCACCAAGCTTCGGACAGCCCTTGCCTATGTACTACCCTTACCAAGGACAGCACTTCCATTTCCTAAAGTCCCTGCAGCTTCTTGAGCGCAGGGTCCTGGTCTGGTGGATCAGCGCCTACCACAAGGCTACACTCGGAGCAGGAGCCCAAGGTTCGTTCACTGAAGGAATGACCGCCAACCGGGCCCACGGGCCACCTGGCCCCGCACGCCCCGGGCTCTGAGGCTCACAGCGCCGTTTTCAGTCGCTTGACACACCCCTTTCCTCGGGCCCTTTTCCCTCCTCCACCCAGCACATTCCGCACGTCTTCCCTCGGAGGTACAACGCGTCACTTCACCCGCTCCCACCCTTGCTGAGTTCGACACGGTCCCCTTCGCTCGGACTTTCCATCAGCGCCCCCGCACACCTTTTCCCCCTCCTCCTCCTCCCGGAGCTGCTCCGGGCCCCCGCCCCCCAGCCCCCCGCCGGCAGCCTCTCGCGCCCCGGCCGGCCGCCGCAGCAGCCGGCTGCCCAGCGCCCGCCGCCCTCCAGGAGCGCGTCACGCTCACCTCCCGCGCAGCTCGGCCGGCTGCGCGCACCCCGGGCGGCGGCTCAGCCCCGCCCGGAGCCCCGCTGGGTCCCCCCGCGACCCCCGACGCGCAGAGCTTGCCGGCTCCTGCCGCCTTCGCCGCCGCCAGCTGGTGCGGCCCGGGTGTTTCCGGGTTCCCGCGGTCCCGTCCCCCAAATGCTCCGGCTTCCGCCTCGGCCCGGGCAAACGCAGTTCCCGGCTCGGCTCCGGCGGCCCCAGCTTGGCACTTGCCCGCTCTGTCCCGAAAGCGAGGCACCTGGGCAGCTCGGCGGGCAGCTCCCGGTGCAGGCGTCACTGTCGCGTCGCCACCTCGGGCACTGCCTCCTGCTGGATGTGTCCCGGGTGGAAGAGTCAGATGGAGCGGCTCCCGCCCGCGGGCTTCTGCGGGCATGTCCGGTTGTGGAGGGTGCCAGGTGTCCGACTGGGAAAGGAAAGGCAAAGTCCTTTGGGGCAAAGGACCCCGAGAGGGGGTGGGGAGGCGGATGCAGGAAACCCGGCCGCAGAAATAGTTGTCGCTGTCACTGAAAACGAGATTAGCTCTGGAGCAGTCTGCCACCCAGGAGCCTGGAAAAAGTCTTCTTGAGCTGGAAATGACCACCTTCTCCCACCCTGGCTGACGGGACAGCCCAAAGCGGCGCCAGCAATGCGCCTAGTGCTGTTAACCAGGAGAGGGGAAGAAACAACAGCAACAAAAGACAAATGCGTCCGGAGGATCTCAGAGTCCTAGGGGACTAACCCCTTCCTTGCTTCACGGATCCCTCACACAACACTAGCTTTTAAAAGCCTTCTGATATCTTTGTTGGAAACCGTCCAGCCACAGCAGCCCATTCTGATAACGAACAAGCTGGAATTAATATTCTACATCCAGTTTGGTCATCAAAGAGTAGGGCAGGACTATCCCTTTCCTCTTAACACAATGCCTGGATAAATTAAGCCTGCATCTGTTTATGTTGTGCATGATTAAAACTACCTCCATAGAGACAGGGAGAGAACAGAAAAATAAAATTAAGTAACTGTGTTAGAAAAATAACTGGCTTGGGGCTGGCTCAGTTGGAGGAGCATGGGACTCTTAATCTGTGGGTGGTGAGTTCAAGACCCACAAGGGGTGTAGAGATTACTTTAAAAAATAAACAAAACTTTAGGGGTGCCTGGGTGGCTGAGTCAGTTAACTATCTGACTTCAGCTCAAGTCATGATCTCAGGGTCTGTTTGAGCCCCTTGTCGGGCTCTGTGCTGACAGCTCAGAGCCTGGAGCCTGCTTCACATTCTGTGTCTCCCTCTCTCGCTGCCCTTCCCTCCCTCATGCTCTCTCTGTCTCTGAAAAATGAATAAACCTTAAAAATAATAATAAATAAAACTTTAAATAAAAGAAAAAAAGGAAAAGAAATTACTTTAAATTTTCTCAAAAGAAAATTTTTCAAAAGAAAAAAAGAAATTACTTTAAATTTTCTCAAAAGAAAATTTTTCAAAAGAAAAAAAGGAAAAGAAATTACTTTAAATTTTCTTGAGAAAATCCCTGGATGGTAAAATACATATTAGATATTTTTTCAAGGAGATAGAAGTTTATTGAATACACCCAAGGGAGTGGTGGGCAGGACAGCAGAGGAGAGGCTGTCTGCTGAACTATATATTAGATCTTAATGCTTGTCCAAATAATTTGGAAATGAAATATGGCTAATATAAAATGATAATAGCTATGCACTATCCTAAGATATCTATATTTTTTAATTCAAAAAATAGTAGGTACTCAGTAAATATGAGTTGTTTTAAGGGGTTGTAAGGGGAAAGAAAGATGTAAATGTTTTAAAAAATACACTAGCTGGAAAAATATACTTTAACACATGAATAGAATTTTTTAGGCTAAAGAAAGACCTTTCAGTCTGCACAGAAAGCTTTAAAATGAGAAAGATGAGAAGTGGAAGCACTTTTAATTATGAAACAGTAACATATGTCTTGGCATCTGGGACAGGCTTGAGACTGAAAATGACCAAAACTCTATACAAACAAAAGCGACAATGAAAATGGAGGGCCAAATATATGAAACACACACCTGATGTAAAGATAGGAGCCCTAACACTGATGACCAAAGTAATACTTCCATTAATCTTTCCTAGCTTTACTATTTATACTCATAATACCTACTGAATTGCTTTGAGTTTCCCTGTACATAGCACCCATGGACTTTTTTCCTATTTCTCATGCTGTTTGCTAAGTGTAGAATATGTTTCCACTGCTCCTTCATATTTTTTATAGCTGGCCCCACTCCACTTTTAATTCTCTGCTCAGATATTATCACAGACTTGAAGCCTTTTCTGGCCTCCTTCCTCCAGGGGGTCTGAACTCCTTCTCTGTGGTCTCATAGAGACTTGAGGAATCCTGTGCATACCTAGATAATTTCACTTCATTGCATTGTGATCTGTTTGATATCAATTCTTTCTGCCTAACACTTGCCTTGAGATCAGTGCTATCCTATTTATCTCTGGATCTTCAGCATTTAGCATACTACTTAGCACATGGTGGAAACTCAGTACATATTTCCTGAACTGAATTGGTTGGTAATAATGTCAAAGACAAGCCAGACAGTACGAAATTTACCAAGGAAGAATGTGAGCAGAGCCTGAAGTGCAAATCAAAGAAGTTAAGTCAGTACGAAGGTCTAAAGCGCTTTTAATAATAATTTAATAGAGGTGCCTGGGTGGCTCAGTAAGTTGAGCACATCTAGATCTTGATTTTGGCTCAGGTCATGATCTCAGGGTTTGTGGGATAGAATCCCGCATTGGACTCCTCGCTGAGTGTGGAGCCTGCTTGGGATTCTCTGTCTCCCTCTCTCTCTCTCTGCGCCCCCCCCCCCTCTGCACTCTCTCTCTCTCTCTTTCTCCCTTTCTAAATACATAAACATTAAAAAGAAAAGAAAAAAGAAATGCCCCCAACCTTTTGTTTTCCAAAGTTCTTTCACCTTTTTGTGTTCTGAGAAATGGCTTACCATAAAGAACCACCTTTTCCCACTTAAATAAGATTTGCTATCCAACTTATTCGTGGTCCTCATAAAACTCGCAAATATCTCCATCGTTTACCCATGACAAGCCCCTTTTTACAAGAAACCTGATGAGGTGGGCAGACTCAAAACATCTAACTTCCGTTCTCTGTCTCATGATTGATGAGCTGAGATTAGAAATGCTTGTATGCCTGAAACTAGCTATCCACAGAGAAAACATCCTGTTTAGCTAAGTGAGACTTCAATGCTTGCAAAACACCTCCAACTACAAATCAATCTGCATGAATACTGAGACACTCATTGCAAAGCATAATTTTTAGCTTACGCAATTTTTATGTACTTTTTGCCTCTCATTTTTATGTGAAACAGAGTGGCCATATATTTGGATCTGTTAAAGAATGTGTTCATTTTTGCAGCCCCGGGATGTGTATGGCTATAAAAAGTTATAAGCTGTATATTCATAAGCTCTGCTGGTCTGCTGAAAATATTAGTGTGTTACAGTCAAAATTATCTAACCTCTTAGAAGTCACTGTGGTTTAAAGTTATAACCAATATATGCGAATAAGTCTCTACTCAGCAATAATGACAGAGAGGAACAACATTGTATGCAAGGTTTTCAGGATGACTTTTTGTTAAGCAAAAAGAGAGTAGTTTTGTGCCAAAGTAAAATGACTCTTTGTACCACAGTGAGAAGGAAGAAAGTGTAGGAAAAAATCCAAATGGATATATAAAGTTGTAGAAGGTTCTCAGAAAGGAAGTTTTAATTGTGGTAGTCAAAGCTGGATAAAGTTTAATTGAATAATATTTTAATAAATAAAAGTTTAATAGAATAATGTTTAAAAGAATAATGTACATTTAATCAGATATGACCACTTTTAAGGAACTATGGTTAATTTTATGACACTAATGCTTACAAAGCATGCTTAGGAAAACTAGACTTGTATCTGTTTTATAGGGTGAGTAATGAAGATCACTGCCTTGCAGGCCTGGGAACCTTAGGATATTTTAGGGAATCTGAGAGGAGAGTTCACCCAAGTTTATATGTACCACAGATGAAATCTGATGGCAAGTTCTTGGCTTGGCTCAAGAGGCTTTTAAAAGCACACTCTGACATCTCTTATTAAACTTTCAACAAAGCAAACTGAAAGAGCACTATGTGAAAAATTACTATTTTTGCTGTGACTGTGTAAGTAATAAGACCAACTTTATTTTATGATCAAGAGTCATCTTTCTAGGGGCGCCTGGGTGGCTCAGTCGGTTAGCATCTGACTTCGGCTCAGGTCATGATCTCACAGATTCATGAGTTCGAGCCCCGTGTCGGGCTCTGTGCTGACCGCTCAGAGCCTGGAGCCTGCTTCAGATTCTGTGTCTCCCTCTCTCTCTGCCCCTCCCCCACTCACACTCTGTCTCTCTCTGTCTCTCAAAAATAAACATTAAAAATAAAATAAAATAAAATAAAATAAAATAAAATAAAATAAAATAAAAACAATCATCTTTCTTGGAATGCCTGGGTGGCTCAGTTGGTTAAGCGTCCAACTTGATTTCAGCTCAGTTCACGGTTCCTGGGTTTTGAGCTTGGCATGCTCTCTCTGCCCCTCCCCCTACTTGTGCTCTTTCTTTCTCTCTCCCTGTCTCAAAAGTAAATAAATAAACTCAAAAAAAAAAAAAAAAAAAAGAATAATCTTTCTTTGCAATTATCTTTGATTAAAAGGGGGAATGATTGTAGAGAGAAATTTTGTATTTCAGTGCAAAACTATAGCACACTCTTCAGACTCTAGTCCCAAGTTAGCAAAAGTTGGGTTATCAGACTACAGCCCTGTTCACTGCCTTTACTCTATTTAGGCACTTTGTAAATTTCAGTTAGTTGGTAGATATGCAGACTATGTCTTCTCTGGTGGAGATTTAAGTGAATTCTCCCTGCTTGTGGAAAAACCAGTTTGGGTACCTTCTTGCAAATCTGACCAGAAGTTATCCTATTACCTTACACAGAAATCATTCACACTTACCAGTTCAGTTCTAGATCCCTTCGATATCTGGCTACTACTCTCTAAACTAAATTTTCCAAATTTTCTCCCTCTTGCTTGACTCAGTGTGTTCAAGAACTAAAACCTGACCACCCACACCCCTTTTGTGTGCTGCAAAGGCCTTTCCCTTCAGGATCTGAAGAAGCATTGTGAGCTAAAGCCCGAATGACTTCATTTAAACCTTGAAGAGCTCAAGCATTTATCATCATAGTAGACCATGCAGGGTTGGATTACTCCCGGACAAGCCACTGTCTGGATCAAAAAGGAAGCTTGGCAAGATACTGGGTTACACATGCCCTTACAGAAGAGGTAACCAAATTGTGAATGACATCACCAAGAGCCTCCACACTTTAGCTTTCAAAGAACTCAGTGAGTGGTGCTCCACCAACTTCTTAGAATCCACTGGACACCAGGTTCTCTTCTGAGGCTATTTACTTTGGTACAGACTTTCACATTTATGTTTCCCCTTTCAGTTTATTTATTTATTTTTATTATTCATTTTGAAAGACAGAGAGATAGTGTGAGAGAGAGAGAGAGAAAGAGAGAGAGAACACAAGCAGGGGAGGGGCAGAGAGAAGGAGAGAGAGAATCTCAAGCAGGTTCCACACCATCAGTGTAGAGCCCAATGCAGGGCTCGAACTCACAAACTGTAAGACCATGCCCTGAGCCGAGATCAAGTGTTGGTCGCTTAACTAACTGTGCCACCTAGGTGCCCTTATGTTTCCCTTTTCATTTCAGGCATTCCATTTTATTGATTGATTGATTGATTGATTGATTTTGACTGACTTAGAGAGCAGCAGGGAAGGGGCAGAGGGAGAAAGAATCCCAAGTAGGCTCCACTCCTAGCACAGAGCCTGATAAGGGGGCTCAATGTGAGGACTGTGAGATCATGACCTGAGCCAAAATCAAGAGTTGGACACTTAAGTGACTGAGCCACTCACGTGCCACTCAGGCATTCCCTTTTAAAAGATATCTGATGGGGATGATAGTATTTTATTATCTAAAATTAAAAATAAATAAATAAATAAATAAATAAATAAATAAATAAATAATACCTGATTAAAAAAAGATATCTGATGTCTAGGACTTTAACACAACTGAACTTTTTCATGACCTCTCTACAAATGGTTCATGTAATTTTACAGAAACAATATCAAAAAGAGACCTTAAAAGATTATTTCTTGGACGCTACTTGGCTCCACTTAGGAATTTATTCACCCCTCTGAGTTGTTGAGCAAAAAATGATATTCATTCACCTTGAACAAAAGATATGTTGAACTCCACCTGAGCCTTGTGCCCTTGGAGAACAGTCAGAGTTAAGATACTCCCCCAGCCACCACACAGCAATCTCTTGTGTTCCAGGAAAAGGCTTATGGCAAAGACATAACCTTTTCTGTATGACTTAGATAAGACTCACTGTCCACTCTTTCTCATGACCCGTATAAGACTTGAGGATAACTCTACTATTTATCTGTGACAAAGCCAAATATATACCTTTCCCTTTTCTCATGAACCTGCTGACAAGGCCAAATAGACCCTCCTACTTCTTGTTCTTTGTCTCATGATCGATTAGCTGAAATTAGATTCTTTTCCCCCTGAAACCAGCTGTGCTGGTGCATTTTAGGTGTCAGTTCCGCTGGGTTAAAGGATGCTCATATAGCTGGTAAAACATTATTGCTCTGTCTGTGAGGGTGTTTCCAGAAAAGATTAGTGTTTGAATTGGTGAACTGAGTAAAGTGGTGGGTGGGCTGGGAATCACCCAATCCTTTGAGGGCAGAATAGAACAAAAAGGAGAAGGAAGGATGAATTAACTCTCTGCTTGAGTTGAGACATCCATCTCCTGTTCACAGCTCCTGATCCTCAGGCTTTTGGACTCAGATCAACTTTACATCATCAGCCCCTTGGTTCTAAGGTCTTTGGACTCAGTCTGAATTATATCACCAGTTTCCCTGGTTCTCCAACTTGCAGATTGCAGACTTTGGTCTTCTTGGCCTTCATAACTGTGTGAGCCAATTCCTTTAATGAATCTCTTCATGTGTGTGTGTATGTCTGTGTGTCTGTGGACACACACACACACACACAGACACACAGACACACACACACACACACACACACACACGGTTTTGTTTTTCTGTAGAGTCCTGACTAATACACTAGCTATCCACAGGGAAATAAAATATCCTGTTCAGCTAACTGAGACTTTCCCTGCTTGCAAAACAAGTTTAACTGTAAATCACTCCATCTACAACTTGTTTACTCCTCTTTATGAAACTCTAAGGCAAAACCACCTGCTGAAATACTCTGATCTTTGGATCTGAATGCTCTCTCTTTTGCAATAGCTTGAATAAAATCCATGTTCTTCCCTGTCCAGTTTTTGTCTTTGACAATAGCAAGAGGAATTTTGTAGATTATTTAGGATCTCTATAATCAGTGCATTTAAAGACAGGGAGACCATACTTGGTGGGTCTAACCTAAACAGGGGAGACCTTGAAAAGCACTGCATTTTCTCTAGCTAGCCACAGGAGGGGAGATTAGAGAGACACACTCCGTATGACCTGCAAAAAAGTAGGCATCCATGTCATTAATTGCCTATGGGTATGATATGGCCTGAAACTGCAGGAGGCCTTTAGTTGCTGACAGTAGCCCCAGCTGATACACAGCCAGGCAGTGGGGTCTTCAGTCCTTCAACTCTAAGGAACTGAATTGTGCCAACAAAGTGATAGCCTTGGAGAAGTTCCTCAAGCCTCAGACGAGAATTGCAGTCTCACCAACACCCTGATATCACCCTGGAGGCTGACCAGAGATCCCAACCACATCATGTTGGACTTCTGATCTACAGAACTGTGAGTGAATAAATGAATGTTGTTTCAAGCTGCTACACAGCAATAGAGAATGAACACAACCCCACACAAACCGTTCTGCATCTTCACTGATCTGCACCTTTTTTCCTTTCTCGGTGATTGACACCTCTCTGCTATGATCCCTCCGCTTTCTGCACCCTCATTGACAGATATCTTACTCTATTGATTGCTCATATTGTTACTCTTCCTCTGGTTCATTCTCCTCAACATATAAGCATGCTTAAATCTTTTCTATTAAAAAGAACACCTTCGGGGCACCTGGGTGGCTCAGTCGGTTGGGTGTCAGACTTCGGCTCAGGTCATGATCTCACGATTCCTGAGTTCGGCCCACATCTGGCTCTGTGCTGACAGCTCAGATCCTGGAGCCTGCTTCCGATTCTGTCTCCCCCCTCTCTGCCCCTCCCCCACACGTGCTCTGTCTCTCTCGCCTCTCAAAAATAAAGAAAACTAATTAAAAAATTAAAAAAAAAAAACCCTTCATTTGACCTTATCCTATACTGATCTCTTCTTCCTGTAGCTGTCAACTGATTTGAAAGAATAGTAATCTACACTTGATGTTTCTACTTATTTCTTATTTACTACTGATCTGTTATAGTGGGGCTTTTAAACTAACATACTATCAGAATTGGTCTCAGCAAGGTCACCAGTGACCTCAGTTTTGTTAAATTCAGTATATGACTGTCACATTTGATCTCTTCGTTGTGAGAAATAAGCCCACTGACCCAATCAAAGGAGGGATGTGGAGACTGGGAGCACAGTGAAGCGAAGTTTTAATCAATGTTCTTGCAAGAGCGGGTGTCTGATGGACCGGCACACTCCGGGCAGTCACAGCAGGCAATTTATCTCTTAGCATGTAAGTCCCTCCCCTGTTCTTCATTGGCTGAGTACTACAGAGGTTACAGCCTTACCAGACATTGCTTATGCCCATGTAATTCAAAAAATAGTCTTATTGGAACAAATGTATATTCCCTGAGGTGTCCCAGAGACTTTTAGTCCCTCCTTCCTCTGTTCTTTGGCACATGCTCATTGCAAAGCCTGCTAAAATAAGCCCGCGAAACCAAGAGGGGAAGAAGAACCAGGAAGTGAAGTGTCTAAGGGTTTGGGATTCCATTGTGTGTGCGTGGGGGGGGAGGGGGGGGAGGGGGGGTTGTACATATTTCCAATAGCTTGTAAACTTATTGTTAGAGAGCACAGCTTTTATTTGGTATTTCCAAAAATGAATCATCGCCCTTACTTGTCCCATCTTTTTTGTTGTTGTTGTTGGGGGTGGGGCTGAGTCTCAAGAAGGAGCCCTGGAAGCTCTCTGAGTCAGTTCCAGGTTCAGAGCACAGCCTTGCTGGAGGTTACTCAGTGAGACGGGCAGCTGGAAACACACTTGTGGACCTCATGCTGCTTAGTCAGCATTGATCCAGCCTAAATCCAACCAGTTCTGGGCTTGAGTGTCCACTGATCTTTCTCCTCTAAACCTCTCATGCTTCTGCCCGGACCCCCTGCTCTCAGAGACCCCAGGCAGCTCAGTGTGGGCATACAGGGGGAACAGAGGTGGGCTGGATGGAAGAGATTATTAGTCTCAACCTGCACTATCCAGAGTTTGAGTCCCACATGGGGTGAGATTGAGCCACGCTTTGGGTGAGCCCTGCTTCTCTCTCTCTCCTTTTCTCTCTCCCACCTCTGCCCCTCTGGTATCCCCCCCGCTCTGCCCCTCACTCACTTGTACCACCCCCCTCAAAAGTAAATAAAAAAATAAACAAAACAAATAAACAAACAAACCTGCCCTATCCAATGTGACAGCCACTAATCATCTGCAGCTATTTGAATTAACATTAAATCAAATTAGAAACACACTTTCCTCAGTTACCCTAGCCACATGTAGCTAGTGGCTCTCATATTGGACAGCACAGTCTAGGGCGTTTCTATCCTTGCTGAAGACTCTACAGCCCAGCGCTGCACCCCACTTCCTGTTAAAAGTGGGGCCTGAAGGCTGACAGGGGCACCTTCTGTGCACTGCCCCACTGCCTCCAGCAACAAGTCAACTTAAAGGAGGCATCCATGGGTGAGCCCCCGGGCGCCAGGCTAGCTCTACAGTCCACTGCATGAAGCACAAACTTCCATCTCCTCAGAGAGGTCACGCTGAATTTCCATTTTTTCCTGATCTTCATGGTCCTGCTTGTTCTTGGGTTGGGATAACCTGCAGACACTTCTTTTCCTTCTCTGATAAGTGTTACTTTATCGATACTCCCCTGCTTTCCATAACACCACTCTCTTGTCTTTTCCCTCATTTCTCTGATGATTCCTTTGCTTCTTCTTAGTCTCCTTTATGGGGATCCTCTTCCTCTACCCACTCCACGCATTAACAGTGATAGCTCTGATTTTTAGGGTTTTGCACTCCCTTGCTACTGCACCTCACACACACATTTGTGCCCGCACACACCCCACACTCCCACACCCCCCGCACACACATACACTCTCCCTCGATTTAACTGGGATTCACTTCTCACGAACAAGTTGCTGCAATGGCTGGTAAGTGATCTCCTTCTGTTATTGCTCTTGTTCTCAATTGTACATATGCCTCCCAGTAGTGGCTGTCCCTGCTCTACAAACATCACACCCCCTTCCAATGCTGCTTCCACCCTTCAGCAGATAGAAACAGAACCCAGGAGCTCCAGACCCTCCACCTCCTGTTTATTTTTAATTTTTAATTTCTTTATTTCTTTATTTCTTTTTAAAAGTAAGCTCTATGCCCAACATGGGGCTCAAACTCATGACCTTGAGTTCAAGAGTCTCAAGCTCTATACTGAGCTACCATGTGTCCCTCCACCTCCTATTTAAATTGGGCAGTTACCATGAGCAAAGTGAGCAAACTGAGGTCTGCAGTGAGGAATGCAATGCCTCTCCCCCCCTTGTTTTATCTGCAGTTAGAGGGAGTGTCTAGTTAGTGTTGCTTGTTGCCTGATGCTTCACTACATTTAGGAAAAATCATTTCTTTTTTTTATATAATTTTTTTAATGTTTATTTATTATTGAGAGACAGAGAGACACAGAACATGAGCAGGGGAGGGACACAGAGAGGGGGAGACACAGAATCCAAAGCAGGCTCCTGGTTCTGAGCTGTCAGCACAGAGCCCAATGCGGGGCTTGAACTCATAAACCGCGAGATCATGACCTGAGCTGAAGTTGGACGCTTAACTGACTGAGCCACCCTGGCACACCTAGGAAAAATCATTTCTTGCAGCCTTGTCTCTCTCTAGGACTCAGACTTAAATACCCACGGAGAAAAATGGAAATAGGGTCCATGGATAACCACTGAAATGTTCTTGAAATGCTGCTCCCCTCTAATGGCAAAGTTCTTCTCAATTCTTTACTGAGTCAAGTTCATTAAACTAATTCTTCATCCTTTAGGAAGAATCTGTTCCCAGGAGGCTCCTAAGACCGTGAAGGCAGGTGTCTCCATCATCGCATCAGATAAGCCCTGATACTTCTGAACCTCCTCTAAGGGGTGACTAGGGCAAAGTTTCTCAAATGATCCCAGTGATGGACCAATCCTTTCCCTCCCAAATCATCTTGGATTGATACTTTTGGTAAAATGCAATAAAAAAGAACTGCCAGAAAAATGTGATAAAAATCAGTCTGATCACGCAATGCCAGACTGCTATAAAATTTCCTAAGTGCTTGTACTCAGTTTCTATACTTCTCTATTTGTAGACCTGTAGTACCCTGTTTGTTTCCCTACACTGGTTTGTGGAGCATTCTGAGTAGCCCTGGTCTGTGGAGAGAAGGGAGGCCAAGGTGCAAATGTTGTCTGCCATCTTGAGCTGTATCCTAGTTACTATTTTTTCAGGATTTATTTTTTTCTTCCAGCTTCTGGTGAACTGGGAAGGTGATGACCATCTTTATTTCATTTGAACTCCCTGCTCTCTATTTGTGGGTGCCAAACCTTTTACTTTCTGAATTATTTTTTGATCATAAACGTTCCTCTAAGTCTCCTCTCTCTTTGGTTGATTGCTCCTTAGTAATGTTGACATCTTCACTGGAGAGTGTGAGAGGTATTTTGCAGGGAGTTAAAATGCATTGTCAGCATTTTTTGTAGCAACTCTTGCTAGAGGTTAGGGTTAAACACAAGTTTGAATGTGATTTGTGAATTTCATTTTACTTCAGAAAAATATTACTGTATTCTTGATCTGAAGGATCATCCTTCAGAGCAAGACTTAGCTGACACAAAACGGAAATAGTTCTACACTCCAATGGTTCTCTTTCCTTTTCCAATTTTCTTCAACTCCTTTTTTTTTTTTCTTTAAATGTTTATTTATTTTTGAAGGAGAGAAAGACAGAGTGTGTGCGGGGCAGGGGCAGAGAGAGAGGAGGGAGACAGAATCCGAAGCAGGCTCCAAGCTCTGAACTGTCAGCACAGAGTCCAACACGGGGCTGGAACTCAAGACCTGAGCTGAAGTTGGACGCTCAACTGACTGAGCCTCCCAGGCGCCCCTCTCCAACTCTTTATTGGGTAGATGGGCTTAATCTCTAGAGCTCTTTTCCAGGCTCCGGATTTTGAATCATGACCTGAGATTCCCAATTCAGAAGAATTGAGGAGGAGGGAATTATCGGTATAAACGAAGCCATATACACAATTGTTTTCTTTTACATATAAATCTCTGGGTCATAAACATGAAAGCAATGTTAGACCTGAAGTTTTTTCACTTTTGTTATTCGAAAACACCAACTTTGACTAAAAGGACACTCAAGAGCAATTTGTGATCATTTTTGAGGAGAAAACAAACAAACAAAACCCCTTCAACACCTCTGGGATCTTTTTCTTTTCTCCCAATACCAAACAGAAATGGATAGATGCCTAATTCTTCCTTTACAACTTGTTTGAAGAGGTTTAAAATGCCAGTTTTAAGAATGCTACCAGTAAAGAAAGGACCAAGGTTATGGACCTCTCCTCTTAATAATAAGCTGTCATATGTTAGGTATGGTCCTGTCTCATATTTTTAAAAAATTTCTCTAGATACTTGTGCCCTGAAAGTCTCTGAGTTGAGTAGGAGAGGCTCTCATCCAAAATTGACTGAGAACAAAATAGGACAGGATTGAGTTACTTTGTTTACTAAAGGGAAAAGATTAAACTTTACAGAGTCATATAAAATGCTGAGACATTTTATAGAGTCTACAGAAAACAGAGCTTGCCTTTCAACCTCTCCAACTTCAAATACTTTGCAGTGAGGAAATGTCTCCATGTTTCTTTACTCAGTATCCTACCCACCCCTAACCATAGGAAATAATTTGAAGGCAGTGGGAATTTTGTCATCCTGACCCAAACTGGCTACATAGAAATACCTTACCTCTTAATACTGTAGTAGACATTGTTATCCAAAGAGACTTCATGTAAAGGTGTTTTTTTTCCCCTCCCATATAATTACTAAAGTGAAATTAAAATCTCTTTACTGGTTGCAAAAAAAAAAAAAAAAAAAAAAAAAAAAAAAAACCCTCTTCAATTTTCTCTTGAATTAAAACTTCTCTTGAATTATTATTGTTACAATTATAGTATTTAACTTTGGGTTTGGGGCCTTGGTTTCATTTTTCCCTCCAGCTTTATTCTGATATAATTGACATGTAACATTGTGTAAGCTTAAAGTGGACAATGTGATATTTGCTGTAAATATATATTAAGAAATGGTTACTGAAATAAAGGATTTCTTTTCAATAAGGATGCATGAATGAGCTTGCTGATAAAGAGACGTAGGTAGGGCACCTGGGTGGCTCAGTCAGTTAAGCAGCCGACTTCAGATCAGGTCATGATCTCCTGGTTTCTGAGTTCAAGCCCCGTGTCCAGCTCGTGCTGACAACTCGGATTCAGATTCTGTTTCAGATTTTCTGTCTCGCTCTCTCTCTGCCCCTTCCTGCTTGCACTCTGTCTCTCTCTCTCAAAAATAAATAAACGTTAAAAAATTAAAAAAACAAACCAAAACTATGTTGTTTAAAAAGAGACGATAGCAATTGGAGAAATTACCCTTTCTTGAATGGAAATGTGAAGAATTTGTAAATTCACATTTTCAACGTGAAGAGACAGTTATTGTCATAATTGGCACTCTTACCGAGTGATTTGTTAAAAAGTCATCGCATTTCTTTTAGAATCAGTTAACTCCTTTCCAAGGGTAATGTCACCAACCCCAATAGGGAAGTTTGGGAGAATTTGGAAAGGTTTATGTAAAGACTGACAAGGCAGAGCAGAATAATTATGCTCACTATTGATCCAAAAGGAAAGCGAAGTTTCATTTATGACAGGAAAGATGTCCATATCTTACAATTTATATCAAACTTACTATATAGTTAGATATATTATGAAATTGAAAGAAAGCATACATATCCTGATTTCACCTGGCAAAGGTCCGAGGTTGGTAGGGTAAAAGAGTTGGTTCCTCCAGCCTTAGGACAGTGCCCTTCGTGGTGAGTCGGGTGGTGAGCTGAGCACACACTGCCCTCTGGTGGCGCTAGCCCGAGTTTGCCCAGCCTCCAGAGTCGCCCTCAGTAGAGAGCCGCGCATCTCTGCCTGTACAACCCTTCTGGATCTTCAGGGAGCTTGTAGAATGGCTCTGCAAAGGCCTTCTTTTCAAAATTAAACATACATTTAAGAATATGGCAAAAATAAGAGAGAAATCTTAATTGTACCTAAGTTTTCTAAGATGGCTTTTTGTGACACTTGAGAAATGACTAGTGCTTTAAAAAAAATTTTTTTTTTTACATTTATTTGTTTTTTCAGAGACAGAGACAGAGCACAAGTGGGGGAGGGGCAGAGAGAGAATGAGACACAGAATCCGAAGCAGGACCTAGGCTCTGAGCTGTCAGCACAGAACCTGACCTGGGGCTCAAACTCACAAACTGTGAGATCATGACCTGAGCCGAATTCTGATGCTTACTTTACCGTCTGAGCCACCCAGGCACCCGGAGAAATGACTAGTGGTTTTTAACTGAGGAGTTCTGTTTAGAATATAAAAGAATTACCATGTTCCATAGAAGTCAAATACTACTTTAAATAAATGCTCATATTGTTTTGATGTGAATTCTAACTTTCTTGAATTCCATGACCTCTCCACCATAGGGTCGATTTTATACCTTTGTCCAAATGACATAGAACCCTCTGTTGTCACAAGAGGGCAAATAGCAGCATTCATCAGGGAAGTTGCCCAGAGGCACCCAGCTCTTTTCTTATATGGTAGAATTATGGGAAAAAGATCTCTGAACTAGGCAATGTTACATCTGTGTAACATTGGATAAAGCACTTAGGTCCTAATTTTTTTAAAGAAATGTATAAAAAGGGGTGTGTGTGTGTGTGTGCGCGCACACATGACAGAGAGAGAGAGAGAAAGAGAGAGAGAGAGAACTGATTACAGATGAAAAGACTTAGGATATGCTAGAAGCCTATATAAAACTCAAGCTAATTATATAAATATAATTAGGACAAACAGGTTTACGGATCAAACTGAGTAATAATTCTATAAGCATAAATTTAGCATAAATAAAAACAAAGACTACTTCACACAGTAGATGGTCTCAAAAACCTTAAGTGGTAAAGCACAAAATGTAAGTTCAATTACAACTGAAAGAATACAAGGGCTCTGGAAAGGTTTTTATGGCAGAGGTGGGGAGACTTTTTATTGATCTCTAACCCACAGAAAGAAAAGTGCATAAATTTTAAGTGTGCAGCAAGAATTGTTAAGTGTGTAGCTCAAGTACAACTGTGACCCTTGTACAACAAAGGGGTTAGGATGCCAATCCCTTGTGCAGTCAAAAAGCTGCATATGACTTTCTGACTCCCCCAAATATATATTTTTAAATTTTTAAATGTTTATTTTTGAGAGAGAGAGAGAGAGAGAGAGAGAGAGAGAGAGAGGGAGAGAGGGAGAGAATGTGAGCAGGGGAGGGGCGGGGGGCGGGCAGGGCAGAGAATCTGAAGCGGGTTGTTTGCTGACAGCAGAGAGCCTGAGTGGGGCTTAAACCCACAAACCATGAGAACATGACCTGAGCTGAAGTTGGACACTCAACCAGCTGAGTCACCCAGGGCCCCCATGATTCCCCAAAATCTTAACTACTAATAGCCTCCTGTTGATGGGAAGCCTTACTGAGAACATAAATAGTTAACACATATTTTGTATGTTATATATGTTATCTACAGTATTCTTACAATAAAGTAAGCTAGAGGAAAGAAAATGTTATTAAGAAATAATAAGAGAGGGGCTCCTGGGTGGCTCAGTCAGTTAAGTGTCTGACTTTGGCTCAGGTCATAATCTTAGGGCTCCTGAGTTCAAGCCCTGCAGTGGGCTCTGCACTGACAGTGTGGAGCTTGTTTGGGATTCTCTCTCTCTCTGCCTCTCTCTTTGCTCCTCCCCTGCATGCACTCTCTTTCTCTCTCAAAAATATATAAACTTTAGAAAAAAAAAAGAGAAATACGTTTAAAGAACTGTACTTAAAAAAAATCCATGTATAAGGGGACTTGTGTCTTTAAAATTTAATGTGTTAAATACATTTTAAAAATTTAAATATAAAATTATTAATTATAAAATTTGTTCTTATTTCAACCAAGCCATAAAATTTGCAATGAATTTAGACAATATGAACTTTGACTTCTTGTTTTCCCAAGATCAAGCTTTGGAAAGTCAAGAGAAAAAATAATTTGGAGAAACCACTGATTAAAATAAGTGAATAGATTATTGTACACCTCTGCTCATATCTAGGAGACAATGAGCTCACTTTATACCTGAGAAATGATAGAATGTACTTTGTCCAGTAGTTGCTAGCCTTGGTTCCTGATGACCATGGAACCAGTGTATTAGCTTTGGATTGCACACCTCTGCACCTCAATCTCATGCAGGGCACTGTCATTTGGGTTCTGTCACATGCCATCAATCTTTTTTTTTTTTTTTTTTTTAAGAGAGAATGAGCATGAATGGGAGAGGGGTAGAGGGAAAGGGAGACAGAGAATCTTATGCAGGTTCCATGCCCAGCATGGAGGCTGACTCGGGGCTCAATCCCATGACTCTGCAATCATGACCTGAGCTGAAATCAAGAGTCAGATGTTTAACCCAATGCCCCACATGCTGTCATACTTAATCCTGATATACCATGGGTTGCCTTCATGAATCTTTACTTCTCTATAGGGTAGGTATTACTATTATTCTTTTTTTAAAGAATAAAAGAATTAAAAAAAATATATGTATATTATATATATACTTATTTTATTTATGTATTTAATTTTATATTTATTTTTTATTTATGTATTTATTTTATTTTATATTTATTTATTTTTGAGAGAGGGTTCGCTGGGAGGTGCACAGAGAAAGGGAGAGACAGAATCCCAAGCAGGCTCCACTACGTCAGCACAGAGCCCAATGTGGGGCTCAAGCTCACGAACTGTGAAATCATGACGTGAGCAGAAACCAAGAGTCGGATGCTTAACTGACTAAGCCACCCAAGCACCAAGTATTACCATCATTCTTTGTTTACAGTTGAAGAAACAAAGGCTCAGAGAGGCAAGTAATCAGCTTTGGAAAGAGCAAAGTGTCATTGCACCAAGACTGGAAAGAGATTGGGCCAGATTGCAGAGGATCCCAAATGTCCTCTGAGCAGTGATGGGTTATAATCAGTGTTCAAGAGAGATTTTCCTTATAGTTCTATGAGAGTCAAAGTAAGTTGTGACCAACAAAGAAATTATTATATTAGTCTGATCATAAGACAAGAGTGCAAACAGAAAGAGGGGAATAGATGAGAATCGAGTCAGGTAAACGTGAGACTTTTGTGAACTATCGAAGGTGATGTGGAGTTAAGATGAGTCATTTTTGGAGCACTTTTATGTTACAATAAAAGGTGTCTAATAAGACTTGTGCTAGGGGCGCCTGGGTGGCGCAGTCGGTTAAGTGTCCGACTTCAGCCAGGTCACGATCTCGCGGTCCGTGAGTTCGAGCCCCGCGTCAGGCTCTGGGCTGATGGCTCAGAGCCTGGAGCCTGTTTCCGATTCTGTGTCTCCCTCTCTCTCTGCCCCTCCCCCGTTCATGCTCTGTCTCTCTCTGTCCCAAAAATAAATAAACGTTGAAAAAAAAATTAAAAAAAAAAAAGACTTGTGCTTAGTTTTGCACTTTCAAAAATCATTAATTACCATAAATGTTAACATTGAACATCTGCAGTTAAGTGCCATATTTGTTGGTAAACTTCCATAGATATAGCCTGCTTCCTTCAGTATTCTTCATGCCTGAGAGTGAATTCTAACTTCTTACCAAAATTTTCATGTAGCAACTTTGACAGTTGGCCATCTCTTAACCATTCTTATCCTTATTGTCTGACTTTTTTCTGCCTCACCTTGATAGGACACTTATATTTGCAAATGTATCCAAGTTGTGTAACATAACCAATGCTTGGCACTTGGGGTCTGAATATTTAGCCAGAAATAGATCAGTTACCTTATTAAGGCAGATGACTGCAGATACAGCATTTTGATCGGGTGATAAGGGATTATGTCCAGACCTAAATAGAGCAAGATCTAATGCTTTCTATAATCAGGTGGCAACTGATAATAGCCATGCTTGACCTATGGATGGATGATGGCAAGAACTGTGAAACCTTCAATTTTGAGGATCTTTGGGAGTTGTAGTAGGAAGACTAAGGGTGGAGTCTTGGTTCAGTAATTTATGTGTTGTGTGATTTAGGGCATGACTTTTTTTTTTTTTTTTTAATGTTTATTTATTTGAGAGAGAGTGAGCAAGTGGTAGAAGGGCAGAGGGAAAGTGACAGAGAGAATCTCAAGCAGGCTCTGCGCTGCGGGGTCAATCTCATGAACTCAGATCACGAACTGAGCCAAAACCAAAAGTCAGATGCTTAACCAACTGAATCACCCAGGCGCCCCAAGTCTGAATTTGTTATTCCAACTAATTGGCTGTTAAGTTGAACCAAAATGGGTTATGTACATAATAGCAACAAAAAACATAAAAATCGGTAAGAATTTCAGCAAGCTAAAAATTTTTTTTGGATGTTGTTAGATGAGATTAAATACTGTAAATGCCAGTTCTAATCACATTAACTTACAGTGTGAGTATACGTTTAGTAAAAATAGTAAGAGAATACGTTTCAGATATGTAGAAATACTTAAGAAGAACAAAGGAGGGTACATAAAACAGGATTCTAAGAAAGGAGAGTAGGGGATTGGCAAGAAATAACTCTAAAAATACTAAAACAAAGTATTATAATAGTTAAATGAGTGAACGGCACAAATAATTTCAATAGTATATCCCAGAAATTAAATAATTGAAAAAAGGAATCACTACCAGTCATATTCAATTCATGAATTTGGAATATAACAATTTGGAAAAAACCCAAGTAATGTCTCACCTCATTACTGGACATGGCTATAAAACACTAAATATTAAATCAGAAGAAAAAGCTTATTAAATTATTAAATGAAGTTGATTAAATTTTGAAGACATTGAAGAGTTCACAAAGATAAACATGAAAAGACTTGATTAAAGAAAAATCAAATGCTTTTTGTAAGTTAAACAAAATACTTTTAACCAAAAAAAAAAACAAAAAAAAAAAACCAAGGAAAATATTAAGAAAAAACTGTAGCCAAAATGATAAAGTGTCAGTATTCCTTAATAGTTCAAGGCTAATACAAATGGAAAAAAAACCAAACTAAACAATGTGCTTCAGTTTATTATTTTGGTACATTGATCAGTTTGACAAATTCATTCATAAAAACTTTGATAGAAGTTTGGGTTTCTATATTATTTTTTATCTGAAGATAAAGAGGTATATCTGCAGGGAAAATGAAGTAATTAAGGCAAAGACTAAATGGATCACCTTTGGTCACTAGATGTTATTCTTTTTTAAAAAATTTTTAATGTTTATTTATTTTTGAGAAAGACAGAGACAGAGCATGAGCAGGGCTGAAACAGAGAGAGGGAGACACAGAATCCGAAGCAGGCTCCAGGCTCTGAGCTGTCAGCACAGAGCCTGATGTGGGCTCAAACTCTTATGACCTGAGCCAAAGTCAAGACGCTTAACTGACTGAGCCACCCCAGGCACCCCACTAGGTGTTATTCTTATATTATAATTAAAAGTGAAACAATCTTTCTGGCCACTACAGGAAGCACACATCTACATTATATCAATCCTAGCCTACGGTATTTGCCTTTTGGCAAGTTGATGAAAGGTAAATAAAAAGTTCATGGTAGAGTAAAAGGTTTCAAGAAGTACCAGGAAAGTGTACAGTTGCTAACCAATCTAATTATATATCAAGAGTATGTTTTGGGGTGCCTGGGTATCTCAGTTGGTTAAGCGCCTGACTTCAGCTCAGGTCATGATCTCACAGTTTGTCAGTTCGAGCCCCACATCACACTCTGTGCTGACAGCTCAGAGCCTGGAGCCTGCTTCAGATTCTGTGTCTCCCTCTCCCTCTGCCCCCTCCCCTGCATATGCTCTGTCTCTTAGAAGTAAGTAAAACAAAATTTTAAAAAAAGTATGCTTTGCTCCTAATTTCAACTTGGCTAATTAAATACATTGCCAAACAGCCTAAAATTCTTCTTTTTCTTTCTGCCCTCATACATCCTGCAAAAAATAAACACCCAAAAATAAATACCCAAAATAAGCAAGCCCTGAATAAATGGTAGTGGCATCAAAAGATCAGTTAACTGGTAAATAATAGAATGAAAGTAAAATATAGTCCTTTAGAAAATATTTTTATTTTCTTGGCACACAGACATAAAAATGACATTTCTTACTAGATGTAGCAGTTGAAGACATATCAGAAATGGATTACAATTCACATAGGTTTTATTGTCCACAGATACGATGACAGGTCTAATGTTTCCTCAACTATCCTTGAAACATTAAATTATCACAGCATACTGGTTCTACTGGCAAACTTACTTCTCATGTTAAAGAGTAAGATTGATCTGGATTAGTGAGGAACCAAGGCATAGAACCATTGCCGAAACATAATATAATGGTACATCATCCAACATCATTCAGGAATGAAGCATTCTATTTAGATGTTCTTTAGTGAAATGACATTTATGCCTCTAAAGTCTAAAACCATTATTTTAACTACCTTTGATAAAATAATGTCTAACATGCCTTCTTAAACTTTAAAAAAGATCATGCAGATTATCACAATGTTCTTTCCCTAATATTCCTTATTGGAATATCAACCACTTAATTTTCTAGTACAACATGATATCCTTAAAAATTACTGAGGTGGGGAATTGCCTTACAACCCAGTATGGTTATGTTTTATAAGTTCTCAACTTGTTTATCTATCTATCTATCTATCTATCTATCTATCTATCTACCTACCTACCTACCTATCCATCCATCCATCCATCCATCCATCCATCCATCCATTCATCCTATTTAATTGTCAACTATTCTTGCTTTTATTAAATACATTGGTTTTTGGTTATTTTTCTTACTATCTTTAATATAGAAGTTAAAGTAGAGCAACATAACTGCATCAACCTTTGATAACTAATGGTTTTCTCTCTCAAGGAATGCCATTCCTTTTAACTGCAAAGCTTGGAGAAAGTTATATATTGAGCAATGAGGAAGGAAGGGAAACTTGGAAACAAATGTATTTATAGACAGTGATCAGATTAATATCACAACTCTCCTTAAATTTCTAGGATTTAATCTGCTTTAGGTTGGGAAACCAAAAAAGCAAGCTAGTTAAAACTATTTCTTTTTCTTTTAATTTTTAGTGTTTATTTATTTTTGAGAGAGATAGAGAGACAGAGTGTGAGCAGGGGAGGGGCAGAGAGAGTGGGAGACACAGAATCCCAAGCAGGCTCCAGGCTCTGAGCTGTCAGCATGGAGTCGGACATGGAGCTTGAACTCCACAAACCGCGAGATCATGACCTGAGCTGAAGTCGGATGTTCAACCAACTGAGCCACCCAGGTGCCCCTAGTTAAAACTACTTCTAAAGTACAGTCCATTTTGAAGAAGACTGTGCAGTATACATTAAGTTACATGAGCTTTTAGGCATGGGTATTTGATATCTTCTGTATTCATATATTTTTACTGCCTAAAAGTTTTAGTTTACTTTCTTTTCTTATTTTTATTTCTTAATCATACTTAAGATGGTTGGGTATGTTATCTTTAACTGAGAAAAGTATTACTGTACCATTATTTTATTAGCTATAAATATGCCACTGAATAATATTAAATAGTGATGAAAGGATTTTTGCAACTATTTTCTTTCAACTAAAAGTGTAACGATCTGATTTAAGTGTTTTCTTGAGACAAAAATAGTAAACAATAAAAAAAATCCATCTAGAGAATAAGTATTATTCAAAAATATTAACTCATATAAATGTTAAAAACCTTTTTTCCTTTTATGACTTTTTGGATTTAAGGTCATGAAAAACTTTTCAAATGATTCTATTGAATTCAAGAGAACTACTAAATTCATATCTATATTTTTATTATACCAAGATTCTTCTCAGTGCTAAACTTGTCAATGTAGGTTTTAGTTAATAGGAAACTAGTATCTGCTATGATCTATCAATACACTTTTGCACACAAACTAAAAATAATTGTTAAGTTTTAGAAAATTAATATAGCATGTTTTTCTTTAAAGTTCTCATAAATATGCCCAACAATGTGCATTTTGAGAATGTGAACCATCTCATAGTAGGAAACTCATACTCAAGATTAATTTTACAAAACTATTTTTAGGAAATAAATTCTTAAATGCTTGTGTTTTTTCATATATCCTATGCATCATTAACATAAGCAAATTATGGCATTCATTATATTAAAAACATATTAGTATTCTAGTGAAAAAAAACCACACAGTGAACATCTGTGTTCTGAACATCCTTTCTGAACATAACAGTGTAGGTAGACAATTCCATGAGTCAATATTCAGTTAATATTTATGAATGCAGTGTAGAAAGTGCTAGGAATAATATAGTAAAAGGTGAGAACATTAGTTAACCACAGCATAATCAATATGTATTATTACTGAAGAAAATATATACCACAATTTGAAGATACTTTTCCATTTCTTTCATTATTACATTCTAATACTTCATTTTTACTTATGTACAAGTAGAAGCTTACATGACTTTTCTGTTTCAAACTCTGGATTTCAAACTCTTATTTATTTCCAGGCAATTAAGGAATACTTCATAAATTCAAAAGAACATCCCATTGGTAATGATAGTTTTTCTTCCTGATTCAAATCAAAAGCTACCTCTCTGTACATTAAAAACAAAACAAAACAAAAGAAAGGAAAAAGACAAATCACTGTTTTTAAAGTCTTACCTAATTGGGCATCATTATTATATAAATTAGATTTTTAAAATAACTTCAGCCTGTGCATATAAACCCTTTATATTATATTTGACCTTGCATTCCATAATACAAGTAATTGCATACTTCATACATATCCATGAATCAGCTATAAGTCATAAAGCGTTTCGAGAATAGTAGCAATTGACCAGGCTTGTGTTTCACAGCTGAAAGGACAATATTGGCCATTCTCATTGGTCAGTTCAGGAAGTCCTTTCCAAGGGGATCTTAAAGAAAGAAAAGACATTTTATGAGATACAATCTAACACATCTTGTCTGGATTAACAAAATAGGCAATAACTTGGTGGTTTTCCTTGCTAGTACAGAAAAACAATCATATATAGTCATTTGCTACAAAATAAAACAGGATATCCTAAAGATCTATGTATAAAGAATTTAGATTAAAATTATTCTTTGATATTCAGTGTTTGGGATTTAAGACCTTCAAACGCAAAGGATTCCTTTTATGTATTAAAAACAGGGGGTGCCTGGGTGGCTCAGTTGGTTGAGTGCCTGACTTCGGCTCAGGTCATGATCTCATGGTTGGTGAGTTTGAGCCCCATATGGGGCTCATTGCTGTCAGTGCAGAGCCTGCTTCAGATCCTCTCTACCCCCCCCCCCCCCAGCCCCTTTCCCACTCTCTCTCTCTCAAAAATAAACATTAAAAAAAGAAAACAGAAGAAACTATCTAAGCATATACAGAGTGACAAATATCCTCTCAGGTCTAATTTTAGTACTTTCAAATTAAGTTTATGAAATTCAAATTGTAATTATGTAGATTTTGACAAAATTATAAAACTAATATAGAATAATGAAGAAACGCTGAGAGCTATGACTAGGAAAATAGTGCCAATTAAAAACAAATCTGGTGGCACCTGGGTGGCTCAGTCAGTTGAGCGTCCAATTCTTGAGTTTGGCTCAGGTCACGATGCCAGAGTTGTGGGATCGAGCCCTGCATCTGGCTTGCACTGAGCAAGGAGCCTGCTTAAGACTGATTCTCTCTCTCCCTCTGCCCCTCTCCCCTGCTTGCATTCTCTCTCTTAAAAACAAACAAACAAACAAACAAACAACCAATATGAATTTCTATACTAATCTCTCATTCTACTGAATAATACAGTTAGTATTTATTATGTTCTAATACTAAATGACTTATGTACATTATCTCATTTAATGCTCACAGCAACCCTGAAAGGCAAGAACCATAATCGTCCGTATTCACAGAGCAGGTAAGAGGTTTAGAGAGGTTAACTAATTATCAGGTCTTATTATCAGAACACAGTATTGTTTCCATATCAAGTTTCTTCTTCTTTTTTCTTTTTTTTAACTTTCTTTATTTATTTAAGTAATCTCTACACCCAACATGGGGCTTGAACTTACAACCTTGAGATCAAGAGCTGCATGGTCTTGGAACTGAGCCAGCCAGGTGCCCCTCAAATTTATTCTCTTTTAAAAAAATGTTTATTTATTTATTGATCGAGAGAGAGAGAGAGAGAAGCAGAGAGGAAAGAGAAAATCCCAAGCAGGCTGCAGCTGTCAGCTCAGAGCCCAACGACGGGGCTTGATCTCATGAACTGTGAGATCATGAACTGAGCAGAAATCAAGACTCTAGATGCTCAACTAACTAAGCCACCCAGGTGTCCCTCAGTTTTATTCTTAATTTTAGTGTAATCTCTTAAACATGAAACATAAAGTTAAAAAATCCAGAATTCTGTATTGTTTCATTTTTAAAGTTGGGTTATGGGAATGTGTTTGTTTCACCATTATAACATTGTAACTCATGGCTGTGTGAAGAGTGTATGTTACATTATACTCTTCTGTAGGCATTAAATTTTTCATAAGTATGGAAACATAATTCCCTTAAGTAAATATGGAGACAGTTTGGATAATAACTAATAATAATAACACCAGCTATGTACCATATTTAAAAAGCCATCACAGAGAAGTACAAAATATAGAAACTTGCTTCCAAGTGTTCAAGTTTCTTCCGAGTAAAATGCCAAATTACTGAAGTTAGGTACCAGGGTATCTGTAATAGGCTGAACTGTGTCCTCCTCAAAATTCATATGTTGAAGTCCCAACCCTCAGTACCTCAGAATGTAAACTTATTTGGACATGGGGTTGTTACAGATGTAATTAGTTAAGATGAGGTCACACTGGAATAGGATGGGCCCCCAACCCAATTTGACTGGTGTCCTTAGAGAAATTTGGACCAAGAGATGCACACAGAGAGAAAGTCATGTGAAGATTGGAGTTATGCTACCACAAGCCAAGGAATTACCAGAAGCTGGGAAAGAGGGCTGGGAGAGATCCTTCCCTAGCATCTTCAGAGGGAGCATGGCCCTAGTAACACCTTGATTTCAAACTTCTGGCCTCTAGAACCGTGAGGCAATAAAGTTCCTTATTTAAGCTTTTCACTTTGTAGTGCTTTGTTATGGCAGAGTCAGCAAACTAATATAGTATTGAAATTAAACAAAAAAAACTAATAGAACCAATAATATACTGCTCACAATTGTTATGTGGAACCAGAACATGGAACATATACATACTGGTATAAAGAAGTCTTCTTTTCCTTCCTTTCTGAAAGAAATTCATTCCTCAAGTCATTAGGTGGGACAAAGGAGGTCAGCGACCACAACTGGGGAGGAGAGGACATAAGGGTAGCGGGAACAGCACAGGGTGGGATGCCAGAACCTGAAGGGTATGAAGAAGTTCACACCAAGGGTGGGAATGGCCCAGAGCCCAGATGGTGCAAGGCGGGCATACGCACATAAGTGTGGTCTAGTGTGGGACTGTCTGGCCCAAGAAGGACAAAAGGTCACCTATGTCTTGGGGCAAGCAGGGTGAGCCAAGTCCCCATGTTAGTGGATAGCACAGTGTGGAGAGTAGGTTACTCATGGCCCCAAGATCAAGAGTCGCATGCTCTTCTGACTGAGCCGGCTGGGTGCCCCTGGATAGCATAAGGTTTTTTACGAAAAGAAGAAAGCAACAATTTCAAATATTATAGGAATGTCAAAGAAGGGAACTGAAAGGAAGTCATGGGATCTGGGGACCTGAAAGAATCTTGTTGAGTGGCTTCACCAGAGTGGTGAGGGCAAAACAAAAGCCAGACTGAAGGTGGAAAGGGGTCAGAAAGCAAAAGGATTGAGGCTGCTCCTATAGGAAGTGAGCTGAGAAGAAAACAGAATGATAGGTCAGGGCTAGAGGCAGGAACAGTATGAAAGCACTTTATTTTAGGATGGGCTGATCTTTCTAGATTAAGAAGGAAGGATCAAGTGGAATACCAAGAAAGGATAATTACTGGAGCAAAGTCAGGACACAGGTGGGAGGGATGGGATCACAGGTAAAGTAGAAGAGTGATCCCTGCAGTGTAAGATACTCTTACTTTTCATGGACAAAAGGGGAAAAAAAAGAGAAAATAGATGCAAACAATGAGAAATACTGTGGCAACAATGAGAAATACTGTGGCAATAACTGGGGCAACAAAGGATAGAATATAAGAATGTTCACATCACACAGATTCAGTCTCAGTTTCTAGATGAGGTACAAGAACTCTGGCAGGCTTGGGTTTTCTGTGACTACATCCAAGCTAATAAAAACAAACTGAAAAAAAAGAAAGCTTGACACGACATTCATGGTGATGATGGAAGTCCCTCATGCTCTTGTAATAAAGGAGAGAACATTAATGTTGTTTATGCATAATAATTCTGAAGCAATAAGCTGTATATATACAGCCATACCTTGTTTTACTGAGCTTTGCTTTACCACACTTTGTAGACACTGTTTTTTACAAATTGAAGGTTTGTGGCAACCCAGCATCAAGCAAGTCTACTGGCACCATTTTTTCCAACAGCATTTGCTCACTTGGTATCTGTGTAACATTTCGGTATGTCACACAATATTTCAAACTTATTCATTATTCTTGTATTTGTTATGGTGATCTGTGGTCAGTGATTATGACTTGCTGAAAGCTCAGATGATAATCAGCATATTTTAGCAATAAAATATTAAATTTTTTTTAACGTTTATTTTTGAGAGTGAGAGAGAGTGGGGGAGGGGCAGAGAGGGAAAGACAGAATCTGAAGCAGGCTCCAGGCTTTCAGTTGTCAGCACAGAGCCTGACACAGGGCTCAAACTCATGAACCGAACTGCGAGATCAGGACTTGAGCCGAAGTCAGATGCTTAACTGACTGAGCCACCCAGGCACCCCAGCAATAAATTTTTTTTTAACTTTTTTAAGGTTTATTCATTTCTCAGAGACAGAGAGAGCGTGAGTGAGGGAGGGGCAGAGAGAGACAGAGGGAGACACAGAATCTGAAACACGCTTCAGGCTCTGAGCTGTCAGCACAGATTCCGATGCGGGGCTTGAACTCATGGACTGCAAGATCATGACCTGAGCTGAAGTTGGACACTTAACCGACTGAACCACCCAGGTGCCCCAATAAAATATTTTTAACTTAAGGTATGTACATTGTTTTTTTTAGACATTATGTTATTGCATATTTAATGACTACTGTACAGTATAAATGTAACTTTGACATTCACTGGGAAACCAAAAAATTCATTTGACTTCCTTTATTGTGATTTTTGCTTTATTGAGGTGGTCTGGAACTGAACCCACACCATCTCTGAGGCATGCCTGTATTTAGGTTTAATCTAGAATTTGGGAAATTAAGCTAGCTTTCAACTATCTTTGTATCATCTTATAAAGACACATAACTCTGACACTATTTATCTCCAATAATTCGGACAAAGGAGGTGACAAATGGGTTTGAGATAACAGTCAAAAGACCAACCTTGATACTTGAATTATAATAAGTATAATAAGTATAATAAATATAAAAACATGTTTACTTATTTATCAAGAGAGACAGAAGGAGGGGCAGAGAGAGAAGGAGAGGCAGAGAAAGAGGGAAGAGAGAATCTGTCAGTGCAGAGCCTGACATGGGGCTCGATCCCATGAACCATGAGAGCATGACCTGAGCCAAAATCAAGAGTCAAATGCTTAACCAACTGAGCCACCCAGGTGCCCCTATAATAAAGCATTTCTGAAAATTATTTATTGATATATCTTTATTTTTTTATTTTAAGTTATTCTGATTTTATTTATTTTTTCAAATTATTCTAAATTTAAAAAGTTTTAACATACAGTGTTACATTAGTTTCAGGTGTACAACATAATGACCCAGAAATTCTATACATTTCTTGGGTGCTCATGAGGATAAGTGTACTCTAATTCTCTTTATCTATTTCACCCATCCCTCCACCTACCTCCCCTCTGGCAACCACATAAATCTTTAAATCAGCTAACTCAAAATGCCCAGGCTGAGAACTTTTAGTTTTTTTATTTATTCTGTTCTAACCATACCCAAAAATATCCATGAAATTTAAAAAATCAGACTATTTGACATGTATAAATCACACAATATCAAGTCTTCGAATCAAAATAAATAACAACCTAAAATAATTAAAAGAAGGTGAAATTACATCATTGAATTTGTCATGTTAAATAAGAGTAAAGCTTTCAGATTTCATTGGGGTACCTAGAGTATACAGAAACTAATTCTAGGAGCTGTTATTTACTTAATATCTAATAAATTGACTAAATACTGTTATGGGAATTACATGCTGCCCAACAACTTACCTTTCAAGATGAACATAATGCCGGGAAAGAACATTTTTAACCAAAAACACAGTCTTTGCATTAGCCTCTGGACCCATCAATTTGGAAAAATATAATTTTGCACGAAGAAAATAGCCAACCGGCCATAGCCACTCCTAAAAAAGATGATTTAAAAGTAAAGGAAAAAAAAAAGAGCTGTGAATATTTATAAAGTTATTTGAAAAATAACTTAAGCTGAAAATTCTGAAAAGAGAAATGAAATTCTTACAGGTCCTTGGTGATAATTGAAACCTTTAGCAAGATTGTAGTTGTCATTGTCTAAGGCGTTGTCATAAATACCACAGTAAACCATATCACTGCAAAATTATTGAAATTTAGGTTAGAAAAAGATCAGACATTACATAAGAAAGATTTTTCAATAGCAGAGGTAAAAGAAATAATCAAGTTATTTTGTCTTCCAAATCTATTAACCTTAGATTAGTATATACTGGGCTCAGAATGTCTTTTTTTTACAACTCATTTTAAAAGATTTGTTTGTTTGTTTGTTTATTTATTTATTTTTAAGTAAACTCTCTGCTCATCATGGGGCTTGAACTCACAACCCCAAGATCAAGAGTCACATTCTCTACTGATTAAGCCCAGCCAGGCACCCCCAGGATACTTTAATACTGTGTGAGGGAATGATTAACAAATACGTACTGGCTAATACAAAAAAATATAAAGTATTCAGGTATCTTGCCTTCAAGGAGTTAGTCTAACACTAAATATTGGTTAAATTCAATTATTTCACTAAGCTTCTAATACACTTATTATAATTAAAATATATACAAAATAAATTAACAAACATTAAAGAGATTTTATTAAATATAATATAAATATTATATATTGGAAAGATTGTTTTTAAAAATTTTTTTTTAACAATTATTTATTTTTGATAGAGGGGGCAGATAGAGCATGAGTGGGGTAGGGGCAGAAAAGGAGGGAGACACAAAATCCGAACCAGGTTCCAAGCTCTGAGCTGTCAGCACGGAGCCCAATGTGGGGCTCGAACTCACAGAGTGAGAGATCATGACCTGAGATGAAGTCTGACACTTAACCGATGAGCCACCCAGGTACCCTGGAAAATTGTTTTTTAAACTTCTCCAGTAAGTTAAAGTAATTAAAATTAGTACATTATCATTACAAATAGTAATTAAAATTAGTACATTAAAAGTACTAATTAAAAAGTAATTAAATTTAGTACATTATCATTACAAATAGTAACCAAATGGACACAGAAAATTTATACACAGTTATAAACTAAACAAAGTATTACAAGCTTATTGTGACAAATACAAGATAGTTATCTATACTCAGTTTAATTATTACTTTTCTTTTTTTTTTCTTTTAGTGAGAGACAGAACTTGCCACCTGAGTAAGTTTATTTATTTATTTACTTATTTCAAATGAGTAGGCTTTAACTGTGGGTTTTAGTCTTGATCATTGGTTTGTAACACGTCTGAAAATGTGGAGAACACTTCAGAATATGGATAAGCATACACACAAAAAGTCTGCATCTCAAGACTGAAATGAGTACATAGTAAATTAGGAAAATTCTACAAAGGTGAGGGTATTATATAGAAATGGAACTCTGTCACCTATTGATATAGAAAGCAAATTAATTTTGGGCATCAAACTTTAAAGGAAAATCGCAGAAGACAAACAGGGAGGCCATTAGAAACTCAAGAAGAAACAAAAGTTGGAAAAGAAAAGAAACGTAAAATGGCATAAACACATAATCATAAAGTAAAAACAAAATCGGTTATTGGTTAAAATAAAAATAGTGGGGTAATTACACAGAAAGGATGGAAATGGTTGGTGGTGAGGATAGAGTTAAATCCTCATCTGTTAACACAAGAAATAACCAAATAGTGTCTAATATTTAAAAAAAAAAATCAAGAAACAGGGGCACCTGGGTGGCTCAGTCGGTTAAGCATCCGACTTTGGCTCAGGTCATGATCTTGCAGTTTGTGAGTTCGAGCCCTGTGTCGGGCTCTGTGCTGACAGCTCAGAGCCTGGAGCCTGTTTCAGATGCTGTGTATCTCCATTTCTTGGCCTCTCCCCTGCTCATGTTCTGTGTCTCTCAATAATAAATAAATGTTAAAAAAAATTTTTTTTTAAATAAAAAAATCAAGAAACAACTGCATACACACATTATTTAGTAATATGGGAGCAGGGATGCCTGGGTGGCTCAGTCGGTTGAATGTCTGACTCCTGATTTCGGCTCAGGTCATGATTTTGCAGTTTGTGAGATCGAGCCCCGAGTTGGGCTCTGTGCTGACAATGCAGAGCCTGCTTGGGATTCTCTCTCTCTGCCCCTCCACCACTCACACTTGCTCTCTCTCTCTCAAAATAAATAAACTAATCAAAAATTAAAAAAAAAAGAAATATGGAGGGAACTGCTAGGGGTAATAACTTGGAAAATTTTAAAGACTGTCTTTGAGGAGACAATATGTCTATACTTCCAATGTTCACAATAATCATGTATTACTTTTACAATCAGAAAAAGTAAACATTAGGAAATATTCATGACATATTAGTTTTATAAACATAAAACTTATTGATTATTAAATATAGGACAAGCATTGTGAACACTGATGTTTAATGAAGATACAGATGGTGTTCTTAAAAACTCAGTTTGAATACAATTTTAGAGTTTACTGACAAGCAAAAAAATTATGGTTGATGCAATATAAACATCAACAACAACATTCTTTTTTTTTTTTTTAACGTTTTTTTATTTTTGAGAGAGACAGAGACAGAATGCGAGTGGGTTGGGACAGAGAGAGGGCGGCACAGAATCCAAAGCGGGCTCCAGGCTCCGGGCTGTCAGCACAGAGCCTGACGCAGGGCTTGAATTCACAAGCTGTGAGATCATGACCTGAGCCGAAGTCGGATGCTCAACTGACTGAGCCACCCAGGCGCCCCAACAACAACATTCTTAATATTTACACTCCAACGTACTTGGGGTTCCAAAGTTTTCATGCCAAGATTAAATATAAATATAATTATATATTAAATATAATATGAATAATATTCTTAATATTTATACTCCAACTTACTCTGGATCCAAAGTTTTCATGCCAAGGGGACCAAGCAATTTTTTTTCTGCAATCTCCAAAGCTTTCCATGCTTTTTCTGCAGTAAAGAGCTCAGGGGCCTAATGAATATCAAAAGTGAATATTCAAACTTTTTAAGATCACAAAAGAATTAGTTTCCACCCACAGTGGAACATAAACTATTCACAAACTCAGAAATGAAAACGGTTTAAAAATACAGTGTGCGTCAGAACTCATTTCAAGTGCAGAAGCTTAACCGGATCTAATGCTATGGGGCTGATGTGGGTGCGCTGCTCTTGGCCTTAGAAGTGAGCAAAGCTGTTAGATGTGATTATTTCCTTGTGTCATTTTAAGAAAGTTATGAGCTCCAAAAGGAAGCTGCCTCAGCTACAATGAAGGCAGAACACACTTAAACCCATCTAATTCATTTTTCAGGATGTTTGCAATAGCTTCCTTTAAGTATATCTGGTAGTCATTTTTTGCTTTTGGGGTCATAGTAAAATACAGAATGACTTACACTCTAACAGCACAAGTAAATGTACTTGTGATATGGAGGAGAGAAAACACTGGTGGCTAAGAATCTGCATTTATTGTAATGGTTAAATGAAATCAAATGCACATTGAGTAGAAGCTATCTTTATGTACCTTTGCATTTTTTATTCTTTTTTTGCAGCTTTTATTCTACTATAATTTATAGTTCCATGTTTAGTGCTTTTTTTGACAAGGTGGAGACAGCTATGTAGTCATGGAAGAACACATACCGTCTCTATTTTACTGTTCTTACAGTTTATTTTTAGACTAAGAGGTAAAATTGAGTCTAGAATTCTAGAGTGAATTGCAGCAATACAACAAGGAAATAGAATGAGTCGAAGCAACTTTCATTAGTTCACCAGTCTAGATCTTTTCAGTTTGTATGCTGAGGCACGCACTGGTCACAGCACAGGTGTGCCCAAATACGGATGCCATCAGCTTTCAAGTTGGGCGGGGCCTGGGGCTAACTGAAGCAGTTGGATCTGGCATGATCAACCTAATCAATTTAGACCAATGTACTGTATAAATATCGTTATTTTCTATGTGTGCTATGATAAGAAAAACATTGGTAAGCACTCCATTAGTCATCATCTATTATTTTCTGTTTTTTGATACCGAATGTCATAGGTTAAGGGTGGTATAAAACTAGCTAGTAAACAATATACTTTTTGGCAACTACATGAATTTGAAAACAAATGGGAATAAAGAACTAAATACACTCTACCACAACGTTTTTGAAATTTGAAAGTAGCCATTCACTTACTACAACCATTGCTATGGTGAAATTAGGCCTGAGCTGATAGTCACACCACGGGCTTGAAGCTCCATAGCTGTCTTTGTATATGCTACGTTTATGAACCAGATTAGGATGCTTTTCGTTAGAATCTGAAGGGTCTTCTGACACATAAAATAGCTTTTCGAAGTTGTCTTGTATTTTTCTGTTCCACTCATCGTATGAGATTGTCACAACCTTTCCTGAAACATGATAAAAGATTTGGCAGTTTTTAAGCATTCAAAGAAATCCATACATTTAGTTACAGCCAAAGAGTAATATTTAGGGAATAAATTACCCACTTCTTACAACTGTCAGGGTCTTTTGATAAAAGACTTGGCAGTTTTTAAGCATTCAAAGAAATCCGTACATTTAGTTACAGCCAAAGAGTAATATTTAGGCAATAAATTACCCACTTCTTACAACTGTCAGGGTCTTTTGAAGGACTCTAGCTTGAAATTAAAATTATCTTTTGTTATATTACCAAAAAGAATTAGACTCCAGTAAATGATCCCTGATTTGTCTTTGTATCACTCTTAACGTGTTTGATAAAGTTACATTTACTGTGCACTTGGCTACAGTAAGTACAGTACAGTAGCACTGAGGCTACTCTGAATTGAGAAGTGCCAGAAGTGTAAATATACAGTGGATTTCACAGAAAATACTCTCCCCACAAAAGAATGTAAAATGGCTCATGAATAATTTCATACTTATTACATGTTGAAATAATATTTAGCACATATTGAGTTAATAATGTATATTATCATAATTAGTTTCACCTGTTTCTTTTTATTTTACTTTAATGTGAGTACTAGAAAATTTAAAATTATATTTCTTTTGGACAGATAGCTCTAGAAAAAGAGATGTAAAGATTTCATAAGTGTTCACAAAAATGCAACTTGCTCACAGTCACATTAAGGAAAAGAAAGCATAAAAAGGCAATTAACTATGATGTTTTTCATATCTCAGTTCAAAGTTGCTATAAAAATATGGTTAGTAACCAGGTTTGTTACAATTTCATAGTAGGAAATTAATGTTCTTTCTTTCCTCTTAATCTTAAGAGTTTTCTAATATTAGTTCATTGAGTCAAATGATGATTATGTAGATTAAGAGTATAGACTGTACATTTGAAGTTTCTTTTTAAATAAAATGCACAGCTTACCATGTCTTCTTATGGTGACTTCATGATAAGGGAAAATTCTTTTTTTGGATAATTCCAGCAACCAACGGACGGTAGATTTACTCAGGCCCACAATTTCCACAGCAGACCCATCTCTAAAATTAAAATAAATTTTACTCTGTGGGTTGGAGTCATTTAAGCACTACTTAAATGGCATTCAATAAATAATTCTGATGAACTGTATAATTAATGTTATAAAAACAACTATGAAAAGCCCCTCACTTTATTGAAATGTATACTGCATACATAAGAAATCTCTCCTCTAATTATTTTGCCATTGCTTACCTACTTAACAATTAAAAAAAGTTCCGTGAAGTGGAATGGTGATTATGGAGTTAAAGAAGATGGCAGCTGGAAAAGGTAGGGAATGCATCAGAGAATGCTGAAACAGAGTACCAAAGACAGAAAACATGGGATAGAAGGACTGGAGAAAGCCAGGGAAAGTATACTTAGTAATTTGAAAGTGTGTTTTTTTTTTTGTTTTTTGTTTTTTTTTAGAGAGTTAGAGAGAGAGAGAGAGAGAGAAAGCGAGCACAAGTTGGGGAACAGGGCAGAGGGAGGAGGGAGAGAGAGAATCTTAAGCAGGCTCCATGCCCAGCACAGAGCCCGAAGCGGGGCTTGTGACTTTGGGATCATGACCTAAGCTGAAATCAAGAGTTGGATGCTCAACCGACTGAGCCACCCAAGTGCCCCTGAAAGCTCATTTTTAAGGAAAATGAAAGGGAAGTATGAGACCTAATAACGTACCAAAATAAACATGCTTTAAAAAGAATTCGCAAAGCATATAACAACAGCTATAATTAAATGATTTTTTCACAGTTCTGACTGAAGATAAAATTTAGAATAAGAAAAGAGTTTCTCAGACTTGATACTATATTAAGCATTTAAAACCATAAAAAGAAATAATGGGAGAAAAGATGAAAAAATTTAGAAGGGTAAAAGGTTCAGAAATTAAAAGTATTTCAAAAAGGACTGGGTAATGGGGTGTTTTCTATATGCATGAAAGATGGGCACAATGAAATGTTTACAATGAAAGCATTTTAGGTTAAGATCTTAACCACAGGGATAATGATTCATAATAATAATGAATCACTCCTTTGAGGTGCTTGTGGGGAATCACCCCACGAGAACTCCCTGAAAAGAACAGACAGCTTTCCTTGATGACTTGTAACAAGAGAGTTGTGTGTGTGTGCTCTGGGAGAGGAGGGAGTGGATGAAGGGAGGGAGATTTTGACCGATTTAATATGAAGACTTCGTGGTTAATAGAATAAAAGATTCCATAAGTATGTGGTTTTAAAAAGGGTATAATTATATATGCACAATACAAATAAATATTACCTTGGAGTGGCTGGGATTCCTCTGTTTCTGGCTCTGTCACTTTCTCCCATTTTATCCATCCATGTGCCGCAATTTAAGCGATTTCCTCCATAAACAAATCCTGTTTCTTCGTCAACACCTGCGGTTATATTGAAGCCTAGAAAAGCAAAATAAAACATTTATAAAATCTGAAAGGAATACAACAAACTAGGATAACTACTCTGGAGAGCACTGTGCTAATGCCTTAAAAGCTGAAGACGTGTATGTTCTACCATAGAGTAGTTTCACTTCTAGACACATACTTTAGAGAAATCCTTACCCATGTGCATATGAAGGTATGCACAAGGATATTCAATGCAACACTGTATTAGCAAGAAAATAAATAACTGCTAAGCAGAGAAGTGAATAAACACTGTGGTTTATTCATACAGTGTAAAACTCTCTATACCATTTCAAATTAATGAACTAGATTTACATGAATCATAATGTGCAAAACCCCAAAACAAAATGATTGAGCAAACAAGTTGCAAAAGGATATGCATAAGATACCTTTTCTTAAAAGTTTAAAATATAGACAGTACTAATATATATAATCATATAGGTCTATATGACTATGTCTAATATGATAATATTTAAAACATATAGTTATGTGTATATATTATAGTCTGAATACATATATAATGTATAATATACTGAATACATACTATATAATATACTGAATATATTACTACATAATACATATGTAATTTACACATACTCAAACACAAACTCATAAAATTCAAAACATAAATGGAAATAATAAACCCTGATTCTAGCATAGTCATTAATTATAGAGAGGGAGGGAAGAGAGAGAGATGAAGCTCTACATATAATTCTGATGGTTTATTTTCAACACAAAACAGAAAGATCTGAAGAAAATATGATCAAATGTTAATATCTGCCTAATTTTATTTCTAGGTTTCAAGGTGTAATTTATATTTTTCTCTAACTGGAATGTTTTACAATTAAATCTAAAAATTAAAATAATTCAGAGATATCACAAAAAATGTTCTTTTAAGTATAAAATCTATATCTATTTAGTGTCCTAACTGAAAGATAAAAAAGTATCAGTGATTTTTACCAGTTCAATCATGTATACAATTTGTATGTTACCACCACAAACAATAAATTAACTAAATGAGGTTTCAACTATTTTTTTTTTTTTTTTTTTTTGAGAGAGCTTGAGTGAGTGAGGGGCAGAGAGGGAGAGAGAGAGAATCCCACAAGGGGCAGAAAGAGAGGGAGAGAGAGAGAATCCTGAAGCAGGGCTCCAGCTCACCTGATATGGGGCTTAAACTCACCCGATATGGGCCAGGACCTGAGCCAAAGTTGAATGCTTAACTGACTGAGCCACCCAGGCGTCCCTAACTACTGTTTAAAATGTAATTTAGAACATGCAAGAAGGAATATAAGTTTTTGAGTTTACGTCAAAATTTGCCAATGACTTAGTGAGTTATCTGAAATAGCTGAAATAGATCACTTAAAAAGATGATCATTTTACAGTAAAAACAATAGTGTTTAAAAAAAGAGCAACAAGAGTCCATAATCCTATTACCCTAACAAAAACTATTACATTTATGTATTCCTTTCTAATCTTTTCACAGAATAGTAATATTTTCATAAATAAATCCAACTATTTTTCATGTATTAGATTCAACACCCATATAGTTCTTAATATTCAAATAATATTACACAAATTATAAAAATTATAATCATTACAAATTATTGAATTTTTCATTCAAGTAAATGTAAACAGGGGCGTCTGGGTAGCTCAGTGATCCACAGTTCATGGGATCTCAACAGTTCATGTGATCTCACAGTTCATGGGATCAAGTCCCATGTGAGGATTCTCTTCTCCTCTGTCTGCCCCTCCCCCTCTCATACACACACCCTCTCTCTCAAATAAACATCAAAACAAAACAAATGAAGTCAATTTAAACATTTCCTCTTAGACATAATTATTTTATTCTTTTCTGTGATTATAAGCAAAGTTATGATCAGTATCATGTAATATGGACTTTTTGTGTTTTAGGTTATTTCATAGACTAGATTCCCAGAAATGGAATACATTTATGAACAAAAACATGTGAATATTTTGTATCTCATGAAATATATGTAGATCTCTCTCTCTCTCTCTCTCTCTCTCTCTCCAAGTTGCTTTTTTTTAAAAAAATTTTTTTTTTTAACATTTATTTATTTTTGAGACAGAGAGAGGCAGAGCATGAACGGGGGAGGGTCAGAGAGAGAGGGAGACACAGAATCGGAAGCAGGCTCCAGGCTCTGGGCCATCATCAGCCCAGAGCCTGACGCGGGGCTCGAACTCACGGACCGCGAGATCGTGACCTGGCTGAAGTCGGACGCCTAACCGACTGTGCCACCCAGGCGCCCCTCCAAGTTGCTTTTGAAGAAGAATGAGTCAATTTGCAATGCCATCAGTAGTATCTGAATATCTCTCAAAACTAAAATCTATTATTTGTTACTGTTTGCTATGGATTGAATTGTGTAAATGCCCAAATTCATATGTTGAAATCTTAACCCCAGTACATCAGAATGTGACTTTATTTGCACACAGGAATTTAAAAAGTTAATCACATTTGGGGCACCTGGGTGGCTTAGTCGATTAAGCGTCTGATTTTGGCTCAGGTCATGATTTCAGTTTGTGGGTTCGAGCCCTGCATTAGGCTCTGTGCTGACACCTCAGAGCCTGGAACCTGCTTTGGATTCTGTGTCTCCTTCTCTCTCTGCCCCTCCCCCACTTGTGCTCTGTCTTTGTCTCTCAAAAATAAATAAATGTAAAAACAATTTTTTTTTTAAAAAGTTAATCACGTTAAAATAAGGGCATTAGCCTGGGCTTTAATCCAATTTGATCAGTATCCTTATAAGATGAGGAATTTTGTGCACAGACAATGCACAGAAGAAAGCTGATGTGAAGATACAGGGAGAACACCATGTAACCATGAACATGGCCATCTACAAGCCATGGAGAAAGACCTGGAACAGATCCTTCTTTCATAGACCGAAGGTTGAGTCAACCCTGCCAACACCTAAATTTTGGACTCCTAGCCTCTAGGACTGATAGACAATATATTTCTGTCATTTAAGCCACCCAGTGTGTGGTACTTTGTTATCCTAGTCCCAGCAAATGAATACATTGGTTTTTTTGCTAATAATAAACAGTAGACTTCTAGAACTCACTATGTGCCATGTACTGCTCTAAGTGCTTTAACATACATATTTCATTGAATCCTCGTATCAACCTTAGGGGGTAGGTGCTGCTATTATCTCCCTTTTACAAATGTAGAAGAGAGAGGCAAAGAGAAGTTAAAACTTATCCAAGGGAACACAGCTAGAAAATGAGCAGAGATGGGATTTTTAAGATAGCAAGTCTGCATCTAGCATTGACGCTTTCATTCACGCTCTGTTGTCTCATGAGAATTTAGTAGAGGAAAAATGGTGACCGACTTTAATATGAATTTGAGTGCCGGTAAGACTGACTGAATGCTTCTCTCATGTTTATTAATGGACTATCCATGTCCTTGGGCAAACTACTTGTCTGCCTCCCCTTCTTATTTCCTGAACTGTGAGCTAGGGATAGAGGTACTATCCTGGAAAATGTTTGCAAAGTAATACACAAAGGCAAGGAGGCTTTTAATTTATCTGATATTAAATATATGACAATAATTGGATATTAAATACATGGCAATAATTGGATAATCAGTGGTTAGTGATTTTCCTCTCAGAGATTTAGTGGAGCAAGAGAAACATACACAAAAAGGTACATGGGTTAAAATAACTGTAAAAGGACAGGTTGCTTCAAATGTACAAAAAAAGTAACAAATAAATCATATTTGTAGTTTCTGATGAAATGGCAAAATATCCCAGGCTATGGGATCTCTCCCCAAAATCACCCCTAGAACTGAATGTGAGGTACTGATTTGAAGAATTCACATAATTTTGGGGAGAAACTGACAAAAACAAGTGAAACCTGACCAGCCACTCTTGGGCTTTCACTCTATCTAGGCTTTTAATGTTGTTGTGTTATAAGCTAATGAGATTGCCTCTTTTCAGAGCTGTATGGAGTTACTACTAATCAAGGGAACATGAGCTTATTGAGAAGAAGAAAACATTAGATACCAGATGAATCTAACCACTATAAAAGGAAAAGAAGCAGGGTGCCTGTCTGGCTCAATTGGTAGAGTGTGGGACTTTTGATCTTGGGGTTGTGAGTTTAAGCCTCATGTTGGGTAAGAGATTACTTAAAAATAAAACCCTTAAGGGGTGCCTGGGTGCCTAGGTCGGTTAAGCATCCGACTCTTGATTTCAGCTCAGGTCATGATCTCATGGTTCATGAGTTTGAGCCCAGTGTCTGGATTTGTGCTGACACTGTGCTAACAGCATGGAGCCTACTTGAGATTCTCTCTTTCCCCCTCTCTCTGTGCTCCTACCCCACTCTATCTCTCTCTCTTTCAAAAATAAAATAAACATTCAAAAAAATTAAAAAGAAAAAAGAAAAACACTTGAAGATAGTGTTCACATCACAATAAAAACAACTATAGCAACTTATAGATCACTTTTTACTAGGCAGTGTTCTGAGAGGTTTCATAAGTAACAAATAAATGAGATTAGCTCATTGAACTAACTCAAATAAATAAATTTGAAGGATGTTGTAGGAGATATGGAAAGAAAAGATGATCAGACTGCACATAAAAGTTTATTGCTGTAGAATATATGAGGACCCCTTGAAATCAACAAGAAAAATACAGGAATGCTAAAAGAAAGATAAAGGCAAAGAACATGAAAGGACAATTTATAGAAAAGGAAACTTTCTAAAAAGGTATTAACATACGAATAATACTCAAATTCACCAGTGATAGGAGAATCACAAGTAACAACAATTACATGTTGCTTTACACCCATGAGATTAGTGGACAATGCGGGTGGGCACAGAAGAAGCCACTTTGATTGTCAGTGGGAATACAGACTGGCATAATAATTATGGAAAGAAATTTGGTAGTACTTAATCAAAGAGCATAAGAGTATAGTATATATAGCTCTGATACAGCAATGCTAAGTGAAATAAGCCAGACACAAAAGGACAAATACTGCATAATTCCATGTACATGAGGCATGTAGAATAGTCAAATTTACAGAGGCACAAAGTAGAATAGTGGTTATTAGGGATGAGGGAGGAGGGAATGAGGAGTTATTGTTTACTGGGCACAGAGTTTCAGTTTAAGATGATGAAAAGTTCTGGAGATGGATAGTGATGATGGTTTCATAATAACGTGAATGTACTTAAAGCCATTGTACACTTAAAATGATACATTTTATGGTAAAATGCTACACATGTTATGTGGATTTTGCTACATACACAAGAAACCTCAATAGTGGAAAAAACCAACACTCCAATTAAAAAATGGGCAAAAGACACAGACATTTCATCCAAAAGAGATACAAATGGCAAATAAGCACATGAATGGATGTTCAATACCATTGGTCATTAGGGAAATGCAAATTAAAACCACAATGGGTAGTGGTGTACCCAACTATCAGAACAGCTTAAAAAAAGTGATTAACGTCAAATACTGCTGAGGATGTGGAGAAGCTGGATCTCTCAAGTTTGCGGAAGGGAATGTAAAATGGTACACCACTTTGGAAAATAGTTTGGCAGTTTCTTATAAAACAAAATCCATACTTACCATATGACCCAATCACATTCTCAGGCATTTGTCCCAGAGAAATAAAAATTTATGTTCATACAAACACCTGTATATAAATGTTCATATTAGCTTTATTTATATTAACCAAAAAATGGAAATAACCAAAATGTCCTTCAACAGATGAATGTTACATCCAGGAAAGAGAATACTACTGAGCAATAAAAAGGAATAAACTACTGATACACGCAACAGCTTGGATGGACCTCAAAGGGAATATGCTTAGTGAAAGAACTTATCTCAAAAATTTACATGCTATATGATTCCATTTATATACATTCTTAAAATGACAAAACTACAGACTCTTAAATACAGAGAACAAACTGAGGGTAGATGGGGGGTAGGGGAGAGGGGGAAAATGGGTGAAGGGCATTGAGGAGGGCACTTGTTGGGATGAGCACTGGGTACTGTATATAAGCCAATGTGACAATAAATTATATTTAAAAAATAAAAATTAAAAAATTAAAAAATGACAAGACTATAGAGATGCAGAACAGATTAGTAGTTGCCAGAGACCAGGGATTGTTGGTGTGACTCTTAAGGGGTAGCACAAAGAAGACATTTCTATATATTGATTGTGGTAGCGATTACATGAAGTTACACATGGGGCAAAATTACACAGAGCCATGCACACACATGTACACACACAAATGAGTTAATGTAAGAATGGTGAAAATTGAATATGGTCTAGTTAACAGTATTGACCTAATGTCAGCTTCCCGATTTTGATATTGTATTACAGTAAGATATAGATAAAATAGATAAGATATCCTCATTGGGGTAGCTGGATGAAGGCCTCAGTATACTCTTAAGTGTCATTTTTACAGCTTTCTATCAATCTCTAATTCTTTCAAAATTAAAATTACAGCTTTCTATCAATCTCTAATTCTTTCAAAATTAAAAATTAAAAAGCTTTCTATCAATCTCTAATTCTTTCAAAATCTACATGCACATAAAGCAGTATATGTTTCACAGAACAATATATAACTATACAGCAAATGTATATATATTGTATGCCCTGCATGTGTCTTTATATTACTTCCTGTACGGAATGTCTCTAGAGGGAATGGATAATAAAATAAATTGTCATTAGCCTTGCATTGGCTGATGATGATAGTGTGCCATAAAAATAGGAACATGATAAACTTAAAAGAGGTTAAAAAAGTAGGTCTATTTTAACTCTGTAGACAAAGCTTTTTACAAAAAGAATCTTATAAGAGCCTAAGTTACAGAGAAAGATTGTGGACAAAATCCTAGCTCTGCCACTTAGTAGCTGTGTGACTCTGGGCAAGCTACTCTGCTTCGGTCATCTTATCAATACACCTGGGAACAATATAATGCATCCCCAATGTTCTTGGGAGTGTTAAATGGGAATAACATAGGTAAAGTAGTTAGCACAATGCCCAGCACATAGTAAGCCCTCATTTATTATGCTTATAAATGCAACCACCAAAATTACCTTTTAAATTGGCTGGCAAAAAGATACAAAATTAAAAAGATATAAAATTTTATCTTTCCTCTAGAAACTAAAACTAAACCGGTGAGATCAGGAACTGTGTTAATCTTTCTCATTGTTATGTTTTGAAGTTTCACACACAAATAAAATATTTGTCAAATACATGAACAGTTAGGGGCTCCTGGGTGGCTCAGTCAGTTAAGCGTCTGACTCTTGGTTTCAGCTCATGTTACGATCTCACAGTTTGTGGGATAGAGCCCCACAATGGGCTTTGTGATGACAATGCGGAATCTGCTTGGGATTCTCTCTCTTTCTCTCTCTCTCTCTCTCTCTCTCTCCTTCTCTCTCTGCCCCTCCCCTGCTCTCTCTCTCTCTTAAAACAAACAAACTTAAAAAAATACATGAACAATTACAAGGTTTAATTCCACCTCATCAGTAAATCTTTACTATGTAAAGTTATGTACCTTCATCCTTCATGTTTCGATCTATCTGTGGCCCAGCATTCCTTTCTCGGAACTGTATGCCCTGCATATGTCTTTGCATTACTTCCTGTATTACTTCAAACAATGGCTGATCCTGTTTGAGATACAATGGATGTTATTTTTGTTAGAAACTGCATTTTTCTTACCTTTTCCCAAATCCCACAACTGTAGTTTTGTGAAAACATATTTTCCTCTGGAAGAGAAATGGGGTGGGACTGGGGAAGGAAGCTCCTATAGCCCACATTAAACAGTCAGCCTCTGGCATATGAATATTTAACATACTGTAGTTTCGACTATTCATGTCTGTGATATGAAATAGTTTGTAATTTTGCTGACACATGAAAATGAATCTTGTGAGTTTGTATAGTTTCTGTTCAAGTGAACTGTGCAGATAATAAATGTATCTAGCTTCTACAGAAGCTACAGAAATCTAAATTGGCATGCTGTTTTTACACATCCACATATATAGTAACAGGGATAAATTACATGGTAAAGTGACACTTTAGGTAAAAACTTTTTTTGACAAATGTTCTTTGAATATTTCATGACAAAAATATCATGGGGGCACAGATCTCTGCTAACTTTAAGATGGTTTAGAAGTTCTCCACAATCACATACCAAACAAACTATAATATAAAGGTGGATCAGAAATGGCAAAAGTACATAATCTCTGTACATTATTGACTGGGAAGAAATCCACTCAAAACGTTTATTTTTTCTGCACTGTTCACAAGGTAAGGGCATTGTGGTTTGGTGATCAGGCTCTCCGCAACCTTGTTCACCCTTTCCACTATCTCTTATTACCCTGCAGGTGCCCTACACAAAAAGTCAAACTAGACTGAGCAGCATGTCCTAAATGTGCTTCAATCCACCCTGCACTTTATTTTTCCTTTCATCTTTGATGTTTTCTCACAACTTCCCTCATCTCTGCTGAAATCCTACTCCCCTTTTAAAGTTCAGTTGAGGTGAAATTTTAGCTACTTTATGAAGTCCTCACTAAGAACCAACTACCTATTAGATTCTCTCTCTCTCTTTTATGCATGGCATTTCCTATACACCTTTTTGTAATGACCATAATATGTATATGTTATCTTTTCTACCATGTTGCAAGTTCCTTCCTTGAACTTGAAGTTTGAACTTGCACTTGAAGATAAGAAGCAGTCTTATCACTGCAATCTTTCAAAGTCCTAGCAGGTGCTAAACAAATACCAATACTTGAATTCTTCAGATCTGGATTCTTAATTACATGCACTTTTATATTTTATACACTTTTACAGCTAGAAGTCATTTTTCAGGAAAAAGAAATTATTTTAAGATGATTTTTACCAGTGTGCCGGCAGACAAAGGAGCAGAATCATCTGTAGGATACATTCTGGAAACTGGGCACTTGAGAATGTCTAGGCCATTGGGAACGAATTTACAATAATCCTGAACACACTGTAGCCACCACCACACAGCATCCCGACAATTGTATCTGGCATAAGTTCCTTCGCCCAGGAGATTAGGAATGAGACCGTGTCTCAGGGTACCAGCAAATGCTAAAATAATATTCCTAAAACAACAGAATTAGGTGGATCATTTGATATGAAAACAATCAGTTAAAAATTTTTAAGTCCCTTTTTGTGACTACTATTTCTGCCCTTCTTTGAAATTTCATGGAGAAGTGGCCATAATATGATACATCAAGCACTGAATTAAAGGCCAGAAACCTTGATCCTAGCCCTGGCTTTTTCTCTGACAATCTTACCTTCTCTGGGATAGTTTTTTTTAATCTGTGGATTTAGAGATTGGACTGGGTGGTTTTTAGGGCCCCTCATATCTCTAGATTCTACTTTTGAAATCTGTGGTATTTCAAAATCTAAGTAACTATGAAATGAACTTTATTATTTTAAATAGCAGATATGAAGAGCAAAGTAAATATGTAAGAAAATAAATGAGTAAAAGTTGACCTTGAAAATCATGATTTATTTTCAAAAACTGGTAGAGAATACATCTTTTAAAGTACTATTGTACTGTCATATACCAAATGACAACTTCGTAAGATGGCATATTGCATTCTAAAATCTAAGACGTAAGAAATAAGAAGACTGAGGTTTAAAACCTAGCATTGCCATCTGTATGACCTAGGAAAAGTCATTTAAAATGTCTGGCCTCAGTGTTTTTTGGCTAAACCATTTGGAAATTTAATTAGTTTTGTGTCTCAGTTTAATGCCTGTCTCTTAAATAATAGTGCAATAAAAATCCTTCTTATATCCTGCAGCACAAAAGTGTTAGTATGGATAGTGACAGTTCCAATTAATAAAAGGTCAGAATGCAGCAATCTCAGCCATCCAGAACAATGTCACACACCTGAAAGTTGAATACAAAGACTTCTGTCCATGAATATCTCTGCAGAAGGAGGAAGTAGAACTCTCTGTGGTAGAGATAGCCATGTGTCCACCAAAATGGCTTTCCCCCATGTCCCAACCTACTTTAGAGCTGGCTGTGACCAGATTACTGGATTCTAAGGCAAACATGTGAATGGAACTGATGTATGTTAAGTACACAGAACAGGTGCATTTTCCTTAGGCTCTTTCCCTCTCTGCCAGCTGATTGGAGAGTAGTACTCAGAGGCCCTGGGAGATGGTCGATCCTCAAGATGAAGGAGCCTATATCCTTGAATCACTATGTGGAAAGCTGCCTCCTGAACACCCATTTGGGGCGAGAAGCAAGAAATAAATTTCGTCTGTGAAAAACCATTTAAGTTTATAAAGAAAAAACATTTTTTTTTTAATATTTATTTTTGAGATAGAGAAAGAGACAAGAGTGTGAGCGGGGGAGGGGGAGAGAGAGAGAGGGAGACACAGAATCCAAAGCAGGCTCCAGGCTCCAAGCCATCAGCACAGAGCCTGATGTGAGGCTCAAACTCACAAACCATGAGATCATGACCTGAGCCAAAGTCAGATGATTAACCGACTGAGCCACCCATGTGCCCTAAGAGTTTATAATTTATATAGCAGCTAGTACTACCCTAACACATACATTATCCTCTTGGAATCATCTAGATCAGGGTAGGCAACCTTTTTTCCGTAAAGGACCAGAAAGTAAATATTTTAGGCTTTGTTGGCCATATATATGGTCTCAATCATGTATTCCTCTTTTTTAAATGACTCTTTAAAAAGGTAAAAATTATTCTTTGCCCCAGGTGATACAAAATAGGCGGTAGGCCATATTTCATTGACCCCTGATCTAGACAGTCATATGTAACATTGAGAAGGAGAAATTGTTGGTAGTATATACAAGTGATAATTGAGAGCCCAGATAACAATGAAAATAATAATAATGATTAAAAAATTAACATTTGTGGGGCGCCTGGGTGGCGCAGTGGGTTAAGCGTCCGACTTCAGCCAGGTCACGATCTCGCGGTCCGTGAGTTCGAGCCCCGCGTCGGGCTGTGGGCTGATGGCTCAGAGCCTGGAGCCTGTTTCCGATTCTGTGTCTCCCTCTCTCTCTGCCCCTCCCCCATTCATGCTCTGTCTCTCTCTGTCCCAAAAATAAATAAATGTTGAAAAAAAAAATTAAAAAAAAAAAAATTAACATTTGTGTAACGTATGTGACAGATACTGTTCTAGACGCTATAACTGTATAGCTCATTTAATCTTCACAAAACCCCTGTAGGTTAAGTACTATCACCATTTTACGGAGAGTACAACAAAGATAAATAATGTGTCAGCTGGTAGTTTGGAACCAGGATTAGAACCTGGCAGTCTGGCCGAAACCCAATTTCTTAGCCATTGTGCTGAATTCTGATGTTCCATTTCCTACTTTTTAATCATGGTAATTTAGAGCATTTGGGGAAGAAGCAAACAGCATCCCAAATCTCTACAGCCCCACAATGGTCTCTTTAGTCAATAAGAAATGATCTTATTATATTAGGTTAGCAGGGAAGAATATGATACATTTCAGATGCCTACTTAGAAATTTTTAATTTTAAAAGGATTGAAAACAAAACTTTTGTCATTTGAAGAGGCAAATTTCAGTTATTTTCTGAATGACATCAAAACAAGTTATCATATAAATGCTTTTTTTGCTGAAAGTTTTAACTTGTAGAGCAGTGCTGTCAAACTTTAGCCTTGGGCTGCTGAAAATCACCTGGAAAACACAGATTTCTACCTGGTACTCTGCCCTCTCTATCCTCACATTCGGAGGTCCAGCATAAGGATCAAGAATTTACATTTCTAACAAGTCCTCAGATGATGGTGACACTGCTGGTTGGTGGCACTGAGTGGTGCTCATTTGAGCAGCACTGCTATAATAGCCTCTTTTTTCTGCCTTTGGTAGTTCCATTCATACGATTGTGACATTAAGAAACACTATTTTAAATCTAAAAAAACATAAAACTGGAGGTTCCAAGGCCTGACAACAGATAGAGGAAAAGCTGATACTACAATTCTTTCTACAGGACTCAGTGTTCATTATAGAAGGAAAAAAATGATAAAATTCAAATTTTACCTTAAGGTGAATCTGAGTTCTTATAGTTAATTCAGGCATAGAAGTTTTATTCTTTAGTGAGTGATGTTAGTAACATGGTTAAATATTTTTTAGTTTTACTGAAATCAATTAGCAAATGCTGAAGATAACCTGACCTATAACATGAAGGACTAGAACTTAGTAACTTCAAAAATTTTCACTACTTTGAAATTCTGTGATCTTATTAAATGAACATGTATGAAATAAAATAGGGGCACCTGGGTGACTCAGTCGGTTCAGCGTCTGACTTAGCTCAGGTCATGATCTCACAGCTCGTGAGTTCGAGTCCAGTGTCAGGCTCTGTGCTGACAGCTCAGAACCTGGAGCCTGCTTCGGATTCATTCTCTCTCTCTCTCTCTCTCTCTCTGCCCCTCCCCCCTCATACTCTGTTTCTTTCTCTCTCTTTCTCAAAAGTAAATACACATTAAAAAATATTAAAAAAAAAAAAACACCTGGGGCGCCTGGGTGGCGCAGTCGGTTAAGCGTCCGACTTCAGCCAGGTCACGATCTCGCGGTCCGTGGGTTCGAGCCCCGCGTTAGGCTCTGGGCTGATGGCTCAGAGCCTGGAGCCTGTTTCCGATTCTGTGTCTCCCTCTCTCTCTGCCCCTCCCCCGTTCATGCTCTGTCTCTCTCTCTGTCCCAAAAATAAATAAACGTTGAAAAAAAAAAAAAAAAACACCTAAGGAAAACCTACCTCCCAACTGTTACAAATAGTTGGCAAGGAGGAAGGTTTGAAGAGCATGTGAAAAACATTTAGACACAAACTTGCGCTCCAACTCTTTAGAGATCTCCTACCTGGCCTCCAAATAGCGTCCAGTAATCAGCAGTAGACCTCTCAGTGCAATAAAAGTATCCCTTCCCCAGCAGCGGAAAATACCAGAAGAAAAATGAGGTAAACCTAATAGAAAACACAACAAAGTAATATATTAATAATACACCCAAGCCCCTATGAACTCTATTACTATAGGCCAGTTGCTTTAAGCGTGGGGGACAAGAATAAGCTATAGGGAGTCTGCAAGCCCTCTAAAATTATATGCAAAATGTGTGATGTATTTATACCTACATCAACTTTTGTGTGATGAGGTTCCATATTCTTATTACTTTCTTAAGGGAATCCATGATTTTGAAGATATTAAGAATCAAGGACTGGAGAGGGATACTTACCTGAATTGATTAGAATGTGAGTCTTTAAACTTTAAAGATAAACTTTCTTTTAATAAGTTAAAGCTAAATTGAAATCAGAGATCTAGTATTTAACATATAAACAAACGATACAGTATTAATTATATATATATATATTTTGAGTAACACAAGTGGGAAAGTTTAATAAAGTGAAAAGTACACTCTCCAGATATGAGAACAGATAAGCTCAAGAAAAAGACAGCTGCGCCATATAATGTTAATGATATATTTGAAAAGATTCCACCTGCAATTTAAAGGTAAGAAATTACTCTAAATACAAAATGATTACCTTACTGATATATAATTAAATATGTTTATTAATCTATCAGTCTAGAGACAAACTTAAATACCAAATTTCCCATTAATTCAAAACAACTTAAAAGTGTTAGACTTTGTTAGCCAGTTTTTATAAATGAAAATAAGGATTTCAGGTGCTAAATAACTTGAACATTCTAGGTAACTACAGCCTTTATGCATGAGATAAGATAGGGTGATTGATGGATAAAATCTACAACTTTTAGATTGAGTTTGGTTTCTTATAAAACAAGTAAAGAATATATTGTTATCTTTATTGGTACCAAAAACAATGATCAGTGGAAAGTAAAGGAAATTAGCATTCCACTCAAAAAAAGAACTATGCTAAAGCATAAATGCAACACATTTTTCAGGAAGGGAAAACTAAGGACATAAAATGTACACAGTGTTCATTCATAACTATCTTCTAAACACTTAACACTATATGACATTATCTTGTTTGCTTGTTTTCTGGTTTGTTTAATGAATAAATGTCTCTCCATAGTGGAAAATAAGATTCACGACAACAGAAACCTTATCTGGCTTGTTTACCAAACTATATCTATTGCTAAAAGTTGTAACTGGTAAGAAAAAATTATAAAAATTTATTGAATGAATGAAATAAAAGACTAATTATAAAAGGCAAATTGTGGGGTGCCTGGGTGACTCAGTCAATTAAGCATGTGACTCTTGATTTCTGCTCAGGTCATGATCTCACGATTCATGAGATCACTCCACGTTGGGCTCTGTGCTGACAGCTCAGAGCCTGCTTGGGATTCTCTCTCTGATCTCTCTCTCCATGCTGGCGCAATCTCTCTCTCAAAATAAATAAATAAACATTTTTTAAAAAAGGTAAGTTGAGAAGTGAAAGAATTTGACTGAGATAAAAGAAAATTTTGGCCATTCCTAAGTATACTTCACAATTTAAGTTTCTGCTTATTGGGTCTTTGCCTTCTTGGAGAGTCGACATTACTTTCTATTAAGAAGGATCAGAACTAAAGGCAATATTAGACATTTCTTTTCTACATTGTCTCTAAAATAATGGTACAAAATTTCTCTAAACACTTTGTGTATTATTTGCACATGGTTGATTATTAATATATGGTTTATATATGGTTGATGATTGTAACTTTGATGACGATGAGGACAGTGGACATCTATAATACTACTCTATGCCACACAGACTTCCTGGTACTTTAACCCATTTAAAACTTTGAATAAATTATGAGTATAGATAGATTTAAGGGTGAATTTGAGTTGTTATGCCCTAAAGTACAGGCAATTTGTCTTTGGGAAGAAGTCAAAACTATAAAATCTCTAGCACTGATATGTGGAAATGTTAGCGTTAACCTTTTGACCTCTAAGAGTATAGGACTTACCACATATCTTCTGAGTGATTTCTACCTTGTCAATTATTATACAAGTTTACAATTATAATTTTTTTTGGTACTATTGTCACCAAAGACCTTGGTATTCATTTTAAAATGAACCCCCAAAAACCTATCTGCAAAAATGAGCACAGTTCCGTTTTTTGTTAGTATGTAGCATACAGAACAGTCTCTTGGGATACTAGAAGGAAATATCAAAACTTCTATTTATATTTATCAACTTACCTTTCTGGTTTCTTAAAATTTTTTTTTTGACATTTATTTATTTTTTGAGAGGCAGACAGAGAGTGTGAGTCGGGGAGAGGCAGGGAGACAGAGGGAGACACAGAATCTGAAGCAGGCTCCAGGCTCTGAGCTGTCAACACAGAGCCTGATGGGGGGCTTGAACTTATGAACTATGAGATCATGACCTGAGCCAAAGTCAAATGCTTAACTGATTGAGCCACCCAGGTGCCCCATTACCTTTTTTAGTTTCTATTTTTATTTTACACTGTACAAGATTATATCAGATATCATATCAATATACCAGTTATGATACCAGTATATCAGTATATTTATTTTGGGAGTGCTTAACAATAGCAGTGCATAGTCAAGAATGTTGAGATCACTATACTGTGTAATAGGCTTCTAAGCAGTGGGCTTTAAAACCAAATTCTGCATATCAATTTTTTTTCCACAATGACTCAGTTCAGTTTCATGAGCATCTGCCTGAATTCACAGGGGAAATTAAGTACCAGGAGGAGATGATATTGAGTGAAAATCTAAAACATGATTATATAATTAAAACATTCAGAGGATTCATATGATCGTTCTAAATGAAAAGTTAATTTCTTTTTTAGTTGTCAGGTCTTAAGAAGTCTTTTTTCTTGGTCTGAGTAGATGCAAATTTAAGGGTAAACAGAGGAAATCACATAACTACTATTATTTTCATCCTGCAATTTGGTATTTTTCAGTTTGGTTTGGAAAGTTTTAAATTCAGTGGTGTTAAGTATTAAGCACTTTCTAGAAATAGCTTGAAAAAATTAAAAAGAAAATAAAAACCTGTTCTTTAGCCTATTTTGCTTACTGAGATTTGTTTCTTGATTCAGGTTTTAATACTACTTGCAGGAAAGGATGCCAACAAATAGAGTTGAAAGAATTTTATTGCAATTAGACACATAATAAAAATTATTTAACATTTGTTTTGTGTTTTGTAACATGTAGAGGATCTTCCTAGTATCTCTTGGTAATTTGCAAGGTTGAGTTAATTTTTTTAACTGTTTATTTTTTAGAGAGAGAGAGAGGGAGACAGAAAGCAAGCAGGGGAGGGGTAGAGAGAGAGGGACACACAGAATCAGAAGCAGGCTCCAGGCTCTGAGTTGTCAGCACAGAGCCCGATGTGGGGCTCGAACTCACGGCATGGACCATGAGATCATGACCTGAGCTGAAGTTGGATGCTAGACCAACTGAGTCACCCAGGTGCCCCTTGAGTTAATTTTTTAAATTGGAAAAGAAGTATAATATAACGTAAAAGAGTAGTAAAACAAATCTGATAAAAAAAAATACAAAATACTCAGAGTTGGAAAAAATAGAAACGTGCAGAAGAAAAGGATTAATGAGCCACAATGAAAACACACAAATAAATGTCTGTTGCACAGTATTAATTAAATAGTAAGCACAATTGTTAGTTTTACAAGTGAATAGCTATGGAATTTTACTAAGCAGTCACATAAAATCTTGGGTAACATCATGAGTTTTTTAAAAAAAATTAGTCATTTCCCCATAGCTTTTCCTCTTTGAAAAAATATTGACTGACACATTTTAACCTGTATGTAATTTCTTACCTGCAGCTAGAGATACACAATATTGCTCCTTTTCTTTTGTGATCTCATTTAGCCTATATGGCACATCCATGAGTGAAGGTGAAAGACGTGGCAGAGAAGGGCACTTTCCTACTCCACACATTTGCACTGATCCCAGTGAAAGGTGTTTCACAAAGGTAGAACCATTCTGAACAAAGCTGTAACAAAGTGACCGAGTTTAAAATATTTGTAGAGGGGCACCTAGGTGGCTTAGTCAGCTGAGTGTCTTACTCTTGATTTTGGCTCAAGTCATGATCTCATGGTTCGTGAGATTGAGCCCTGAGTCAGGCTCTGTGCTGAGCCCACTTGGGATTCTTTCCCTTTCTCTGCCCCTCCCCTTCTTGTGCACATTCTCTCTCTTTCTCTCTTTCCTCTCGAATAATAAATACACTTAAAAATATTATTTGTAGAAATGCAAAATTGTGGTGTTCATACCACATACTTGAAATCTACTCTCAACAGATCTTAAGTGTACAATGCAATACTGCTATTTACAGGCACAATGGTACACAGCACATTTCTAGAACTTACTCATCTTGCATACCTACTATTTCAAAATTATTTAGCAGTGTCATTTTATTTGGTTTCTTTCAAAGTCTCTCTATGCAGATGTGTAAAAATGGTAATACTAGTTGAAAACATTTTCAATTTGGTTAGATTTCAGAACTGCTTTCATTTTACCCAACATTACAACTGGCTTTAAGTCCATGACCTTGTTGTGCCAAATGGAAGGAAGGGCTGAAGTTCTGTTCTTTCTGAAATTATGCCCAAATCAATTTGGTGGCTCTTCAGTGGCACATTAGATCTGTAATTTCATTTTAGGGAAATTCATCACTAAAGGCAGATTTCATTCATAATAACAGAATAATTTTTTTCTTAGTTAATGAAAAATTAGAAAAAGAACTATATATGCATATTCTTTAAAAAAATTTTTTAAAAACATTTTTATTTATTTTTGAGAGACAGAGCATGAGCAGGGGAGGGGCAGACAGAGAGGGAGACACACAATCCAAAGCAGGCTCCAGGCTCTGAGCTATCAGCACAAGCCCTGACGCAGGGCTTGAACTCACACACTGTGAGATCATGACCTGAGCTGAAGTCTGACGCTTAACTGACTGAGCTACCCAGGCATATTTTGTATGCATATTCTAAACTTATATCCATTAACGTAACAAGTCAATGAGTAAACAGAAACAAATAATATAAAACAATTAAATTTTCTCATGAACATGTTTTTTTAGCTTTACTGAACAGATTTTAATGGGGATGTTTGTTTTTATATGCTCCAGATTAAAGGATGCAAATATATTTATTATCTACTTACAGACTCTCAGCTCTGAGTCTATGACAATTCCTTACGTTTTGGTCTTTCAAATGTGTGTATAAACTGACTGCATACAGTTTCTACACAAGCATGCCTATTTACTCAAGCTTTGTTGGATATACCTTGACATCTGCTTCCATGCTATATCCAGAAGAGTGGTGTATGCACCGATTAGTATAGCATCAAAGTAGCATGGGATAAGATAACGTGGGATCTGCTTCAGGTAGAAGAACATAGCCTGCAACCATTTACCAACCTGTCATAAAAATAATTTTAGAAGTTAATTCGGTGTGTTTACAGGCTGGATGCATTTTAAGAGGTAAATCCAAACATGCATCTATTATCTAATAATCCACTAGATTTCCATTTATTAGAATCAGAAGATGATGAAGAAGGGAGGGAAATATTTCAGGTCAGAAAACAATGTTAATTTTATAGATACCATAGTAATATAATTTTTATTTGTGTCCTTGTTTTTTTCAGCTAGAACATAGCTTTACTTACTTCAGCAATAGTTCCTGACCGCGAAATAAGCCGGTTACTGACATAGTCAATCATCCAATCTCCAGATCTCAAATTATCACAGAAGGGATGCCCCAAGTCATTCTTTGGTCTTATTTCTGCCAAGACGGACATTAATCCTGAAAATTCATAGAAATATCATGCTGTTATTAGCAGAGGCAACTTGTTCCCATAGCCTGGGCTACTGCTGTCTCTAATGATTTAGGGTGAACACATATAGACGTAGACACAAGGGCTGCAAAGACCACAGTGGCACTTCCCGTGGTTGGAGATAAGTGTGGCAACAGTGGCTGGGCCCAAGATACAAAGACATACTGAAGGGGACTACCGTCATAGGAGCTATGCCGAGCTTTCCAAGATGCTTAACTTCTGGGACTTGTTTTGTTCTTTTGAATTTGAATATTATAATATTCAAAGGCAACTAAATGTCATAGTTTCCCTACCCTAAGGCACTGGGGAAAAATTGGTAAGTCTGTGTCTTCTCATAGTGGAAAGTGGTAGATTCATTACTATTCAGGCAATCACAGGACTGGTTTCAGAGAGAACAAGAGCATCTCTGGTAACAATAATAACAAAAGCCTGCTTTGGAAAGAATCTTTGAAATATAACAAGAGGTAGCTGGGACTAAACAAACCATCAAGGTGAATATATGGGCATATCCTTAAGTAATACTCAACAGAAACTCATAGAATTCCTATGCATACATAGCAGAGTCTGTTATTTAAATGACAGAACAATAGCACTTCTTTGGTTGCCCAATAATGCAATAATTTCCACCTTAAAAATATTATATTAATAGCCTCACCATGTTCACTTTGACTAAATTTATTTATATATTTAGAATTTAATTTTACTGTGTATGTAGCATGTCTCGAGAAATTGAAAAAATAATTATATAAATTTAAGATGTAGTTCTTTCTCTCAAGGGCCTTTACAACCTTCTTTGGGAAACAAAGCTTAAAACATAAAAAAAAAAAACAACTAGAAAACAAGACAGTATAAAATAACATTTCACTTTTGCCCTAGTATTTTAAGGGAAGGCAAACATTGCTCAGCAAATGTGAGCTCCACTTGTTTAATAATGGTGACATGATGGAGCAGAGTTTTAGAAAAAGAGATCTGATATATCAATGGGATGGGATGATTTGTGGAAGAGGTAACAAGAGGTTGGAAAACAGGTTACTTGGTTTTGCAGACGGGACTTAGTCTTTGAATAGGGTGCTAACTATGAAATAGTTATAGAAAATAGAAATAAATAATAGAAAATAGAAAATAGAAAATAAAAGGATATGGCATATCACAGAGAATACAGAAAAAAAACCACAGTCATAATCACTGATTAAATAGTGAAGATAAGAGGGATGGATCCAAAAATAGATTCCTGGATTCCAACATGACTGAGTATGTATTATTGTAAGAAGTAGAGAAGAAGAGAAGGGGAATGTGGCTTAGGGGAGAGAAAGTCAGTGAAGTTGGTTGGTTTGATGTAACTGGATATTGCTATTTAAAAAATTTTTTTTAATATTTATTTTTGAGAGAGAGAGAGAGCGCGTGTGCGTAAGCACAGGGGAGGGGCAGAGAGAGACAGAGACCTAGAATCTGAAGCAGGCTCCAGGCTCTGAGCTGTCAGCACAGAACCTGACATTGGGCTTGAACACACAAGCAGTGAGATTATGACCTGAGCTGAAGTCTGATACTGAACCGACCAAGCCACCCAGGCACCCTGAATGTTGCTATCAAGAGCCTGCTAGAAATATTCAGTGGAGGGGTGCCTGGGTGGCGCAGTCGGTTAAGCGTCCGACTTCAGCCAGGTCACGATCTCGCGGTCCGTGAGTTCAAGCTCCGCGTCAGGCTGTGGGCTGATGGCTCAGAGCCTGGAGCCTGTTTCCGATTCTGTGTCTCCCTCTCTCTCTCTGCCCCTCCCCTGTTCATGCTCTGTCTCTCTCTGTCCCAAAAATAAATAAACGTTGGAAAAAAAAAATTAAAAAAAAAAAATAGAAATATTCAGTGGAATGTTGGAAACACTAAACTGTCAGAGAAAAAAGGGATTGATATAAAGAAAAAAATAAATCAGGACAGAGTTAGTAATGAACTAGACTTAACTCTAAGAAAGGAAAGAAAAGAAGTTCATGGAGGGGCGCCTGGGTGACTCAGTCGGTTAAGCGTCCAATTTCGGCTCAGGTCGTGATCTCGCAGTTCATGAGTTCAAGCCCCACATCTGGCTCTGTGCTGACAGCTCAGAGCCTGATGCCTGCTTCAGATTCTGTCTCCCTCACTCTCTGCCCCTCCCCTGCTCATGCTTTCTCTAAAATAAAAAATTAACGTTAAAAAAAATAAAAAAAAGTTCATGGAAGTCTTTTCTGTCAAGTAGCAGGTGTTCAACAGCTCGGAGTGAAAATGGAATGAATAGCTGTTTATGACTGGTAACATATACATTTCTTTATTTCTCACAGCACAAAACACTATGAAAGTGAGACTGTTTTAGAAAAAAGTGTCATAAGTACAAAAATCTGAAATTTACTGACAGCTTCTTATGTGCTTAGTTTTGTAGAAAGTATAAAAGCTAAAAAACAAGAATGCAAAAAAGGCAAACATTCTTTTTTCTCAAGGTACAATCTACTTAGTGGAATTAAAAAAAAAATTTTTAACGTTTATTTATTTTTGAGACAGAGAGAGAGACAGAGCATGAACGGGGGAGGGGCAGAGAGAGAGAGACAGAGTCGGAAGCAGGCTCCAGGCTCTGAGCCATCAGCCCAGAGCCCAATGCGGGGCTCGAACTCACGGACCGCGAGATCGTGATCTGAGCTGAAGTCAGACGCTTAACCGACTGAGCCACCCAGGCGCCCCTTAGTGGAATTTTAAAGCTAATAACCACCAAGTACTAACTATGAACCAAGCATTGTCTAAGTGCTTTACATGTATTATCTCATTTAATCCTTGTGGTAGGCACTAGTACTGTTTCCATTTTATAGATGAGAAAATTGAACCATGGAGAGCTTACTCTAAGGTTATACAGCTAGTTAGTATAGAACCAGCAAGTCTGGTTCTAAATCCTTTTTTCCCCCAAATTTATTTATTTATTTTCAGAGAGAGCAAGTGGGGGGAGGGGCAGAGAAAGCGGGAGTGAGAGAGAATCCCACACAGGCTCTATGCTGCCAGCACAGAGCCCAACACAGGCTCCAACTCTGGAAACTGTGAGATCATGACCTGAGCAGAAACCAAGAGTTGGACGCTTAACTAACTGAGCCACTCAGGCATCCCTAGAGCCCATTCTTAACCACAACAATAAAGATTCACAAAACACGTTGTGCTAATTACTAAAATACGCAATATATTCCAAGGGCCAAGAAGAATAATAAATTAATACAATGGGTATCTAGGGGACAAAGAAATAACTGTGAAAATTAATAGTTAAGGAATGCTTTGTGGAAAATGTAAGAATTGAATTCATCTTTATTATTATTTTTTTAAATTTTTTTTTTTAACGTTTATTTATTTTTGAGACAGAGAGAGACCGAGCATGAACGGGGGAGGGTCAGAGGGAGGAAGACACAGAATCTGAAACAGGCTCCAGGCTCTGAGCTGTCAGCACAGAGCCCGATGCGGGGCTCGAACTCACGGACCTTGAGATCATGACCTGAGCCGAAGTCGGCCGCTCAACCAACTGAGCCACCCAGGCGCCCCTGAATTCATCTTTAAAGATGGGTTAGATGGACAAAGAAAATAAGGAGTTGCAAAGGAGGCATGATACATGGGATCCTATATGAACCAGGAACACGTGTGATAAACCAAATTTTGCGGACAAACATCCAAGAAAATATTTCCAACCAGATGGGTTAAACTGGTAATTAAATATTTAGCTCCTATGTTCTGTCTTACAACTACTTAATATTTTATTATAAGTTCTCTTTGTAGGATAAGACAAATATGCAATGAAACAAAACTTCCAATTAGACGAAAAAGAAAGATGAATGTATAATAGTTACAACCTAGTCCCATTTGGGGCCCAAATAAATCTTCTCATTTAGTCTTCAAGAAAGCCCTATGAATTAGACAATATTTTTCACATTTAAAGAGGCAGAAATTGGAGCACAGAAAAGGGAAGTTACTTGCTGGAGATCCAGCTGGCGGAGCCACAATTTGAACCTAAGCAGTCAAATTCTGAGCCTGGACTCCTATTTCCATAAAGAAGACACCGTATGACCCTAAAAAAACCCTCCCAAGATTTAACTATCCTTGCATTTGCTTACCTTGAAGACCTGCATATTTAAGAGATGACCAGTTTGGGATGTCGTAACAGCCTCCACCATCTTCTTGTTCTTCTGCTTCACATCGGTAAAGTACCTGATTCAGCTCAGCCAAAGTTAATTTAGAAGCAATACTAAGAAGTGGAAAATAAAGAGAACTGGTTAAATACAGTAAAATTTCACTTGCTGTCAATAAAACTAAAGAGGAAAATCTGAATCATAACCATAAAGTGTCTTAGCAATATATGTTTTAGGAATTTGGCATTATGATATACATTATAAACAATATTCATTATGAATAGTAGTTTAAAGATAAAACATGCTAAAAATTCAGTTAGAAGTAACACTTCTTCCAAGCAAAAAAAAAAAAGAATTGTCAAATTTTACTACTTAGAGTATGCTAGAAAATTTTTTGGTTGCTACCACCTTTTTCTCACAAATTTACTTTTTTAATCTTTCTAGTTGGGCTTAGTTGTTTCTTTATATTCTATGTGGGACATCAATAGCTTTTTATGCTAATTATCTTGAAATCAAAATACTTCTCAAAGACTAGTAAAGGGATAATCAAAAGTCACAGTTAACCACCTTAGAAATCAGGTAGCATTTCTCTCTCCTTTTCCTTTTCTCCTTTCCGCAGGTTGCATTACCCTTTAGTTGGGTTATTCAGGAAACCAGGATTTTCTTAGATAAAGATGCTTCTTGATAGTAGTTGGAAGGAAGTGTCTATCATGGCCTTGGTTTCCCTTTGTCCAGGTAGCAGTGAGACTGTATTACTGACTACACCTGAATACAACCAAAAACTCTACTTTTTTGCAATTCTAGCTGTTTAGTCATTTCATTTTACCTAACTGAACACAAATCCTCCTGAGTTGTATGTGAACACATAATCCTCTTGAATGTACTTCCTTCCTTCTCTTTTAGTTCCGCCTCAGCTTAGAAAATTATTGTTGGCTGTGCTTCATTCCCTGTCTCTGCCTAGACTCTGTCCCCACAGCTGGGACTGACTTCTCCTTCATCTGCAGTCTGTGAATCAAGTTTGACCAAATCAGTCAGCAGTCTCAGTATCAACTCCATTCTAGGGCAATATTTTTCAACACGTAGCCAGTGAACTTGCATATGAATTCCCTGGAGCTTATTAAAATGCATATTTCTTGGCCTTGTCCCAAAATAACCTGAGTAGGTCTGAGGATGAATATTCATTTTATAAGTACTGTGCAGAAACACCAAATTGCTTCATCACAGATTTTTTTTAGAATGCAACTACTTTTCTAACAATAGATTGAATGGAGCTAATATCCTTAATGATAAAAGCTCTTATAAAAACAAAAAGTTGAACACAACAGAAAAATGGACTGGTACATAAAATGATATTTCATGGACAGCCAGTGAACAACAACAAAAATTTAGCTTGGGGGTGCCTGGCTGGCTCAGTTGGAGGAGCATGCAACTCTTTATCTCAGGGTCATGAGTTCGGGACCCACACTGTGTGTAGAGATTGCTAAAAAGACAAACTTAAAAAAAAATTTAGCTTAACTAATATTTAAAACAAATTAAGATGTGACTTTAAAGTAGTTTATGTTTACAAATTTGATTAGTAATAGCTAACACTCATCGATCACTTACCATCATCTTATAATCACTGTTCTAAGTGTTTTACATAAATAATCATAACTGTTTAAAAGAGGCACTATATTGATATCTATTAGGTTGCTTGCCCAAGGTCTTACTTCTTACAGCTATGAGAGTCTGAAATCAATTCAGGTTGGTTCGATATTCTATGCTCTTAACATTACATTGTAACAATATATACTCAGAATTGGTAACAATGTCAAGTAATGGACACCCTTACATAGGGCTGAAAGAATAAAATCTTTCTGGAGGAGATTTGGCAGTTTTAAAAGCCTCAGATATGTGGAGATAGCCTTATGAAGAAATTCCGTTTCTGGAAATTTATCCTAGTATTTATGATAGCAAACATATATGGAGCATTTATTATGTGCCATCAAGTGTTAAGTGCTTTCTATGCAGTATCCTATTTAACCCTTACTAAATTTAAGAGGTAGGTGCTATTATCAGCCCAGTTCTTCAGGTGGAAAAACTGAGATGAAGAAAATCTTAATATGTTGTCTAACATTATTTTAGGAATAGTGAAGCTGGAGTGAAAGCCAACTCTAAATTTCAAAACCCAAATTTTTTGGTATTATGTGGTACCACCTAGTAAGGGAATAGATAGTAAGGGAATGAGTAAGAATTCAGGCAAAGATGAATGTAAAAAAACCATACATAACAGGGAATTATTGGATGTAGTTTAGATGTCCAAAAACTGGAGGCTGAGTAAATAAATTTGGGGATAGCCAAATAATAGAATAATATGCTCCCCCTTTTTGTGTGTTTCAAATTTTTATTTAAATTCTAGCCAGTAAGGGGCGCCTGGGTTGCTCAGTCTGTTGAGCATCTGACTTTGGCTCAGGTCACACTCCGTGAGTTTGAGCCCTGCATCGGGCTCTGTGCTGACAGCTGGGAGCCTGGAGCCTGCCTCAGATTCTGTGTCTCCCTCTCTCTGAACCTCCTCTGTTTGAGCTCTTGTCTTTCTCTGTCTCAAAAATAAATAAACACTAAAGAAAAATTAAAAAAAAAATTCTAGCCAGTTAGCAATATAGTGTATGTTAACTCTAGCAGGAGTAGAATTTAGTGATTCTTCACTTACATATAATACCCAGTGCTCATCACAACAAATGCCCTCCTTAATACCCATCACCCATTTAGCCCACCCCTCCCCCGCCTACCTACCCAATACAGTCTCATTTAAAAAAATGATGTGGTAAGGAATATGATGAATGTAACTTAGCCTCAAATAGTTCAGAAAGATTGTGTACATGTGCATGTGTGTGTGTGTGTGTGTATAGAGATGTATGTATCTGTTTGCATGTATCTACCTATTGCTACATATAGAGAGTGCGTGAGTGTGAGAGAGTGCACAAGCAAGCACACACACAAATGATAAAGCAATAGGACAAAATGTTAATAACAGATGATGCTGATACTACTGGCCTTTGGACCACCGTGTGAGTAGCAAGGATATAGAGGACTCTTATAAAAAACTGCTTCAATCAGACTTGTGGTAACTGATCAGTTATTAAAATGGCAAATCTCCATAAACTACTTACAAAGCGAAAGGAATTTTTAATATAGGATCTGAGTTGTCAACAGCAAGGCTTCCAGATTTAAAGTGAGGACTGAACTGTGTCAGGTGATTTCGAAGAATTCCAACAGCGACTTGTGCATGTGGATCAAGACTAACTCTGAAAATGTTAATTAAAAAATAGTTACTTTTTAGGAATGATTTATTCCAAATTAACTCAATATATAATCTATTTTACAAACAAAGGAGCGCCTGGGTGGCTCAGTTGGTTAAGGTCTGACTTCGGCTCAGGTCATGATCTCTTGGTTGACGAGTTTGAGCCCCATGTTGGGCTCTGTGCTGACAGCTCTGAGCCTGGAGCCTACTTTGGATTTTGTGTCTCCCTTTCTCTCTGCCCCTCCCCTGCTTGCACTCTGTCTCTGTCTCTAAAAAATAGATAGACCTTAAAAAAAAACAAACCCAAAAACAAACAAAGTCAACAGTTTGAATTCCAACATACCTGAATATAATAACACTTCCCGGAGACAAGTTTTCAAATTCTATTTCTTGAATATATTCGTTGGGTCCTTTTGTGGCAACTCCAGCTTGTTTAACAATTTTACTTTCACTAAGCTTGAAAAAAATTGCATAAGACCATTTAACAAATAATTCTAATGTCCTTAAAATGTTAAATACAGCAGTAAGATTAGAGTCCCAAATACCTGAATATGTTCTCTAATTTCTACTGTGATATTTGGCATTCCATTGATGAAATTCTCATCCTTCCGATAAGGTTTTGCATTTCTCTCAATAGTTCTGGCTTCAAGAACTACTTCTTCAATTTTGCCTAGGAATACATGAAATGTTAATGAAATTTCATATTAAACCACCTGAAATTAGGAATTGCTAAAGGGTTTTAAAATAACTTAAAGTTGAATATGAAGTATCAGTCTGAGGGTAGTGATTGTACCCAAGATGCATTTTTCACACAATGTTTTTGTTTTTAAAACATAAATTAACAAAGATTTATTTGAAAAGAGATCTTATTCAAGTAATAATGGCTTAGCTCTCAGGAACAATATATAACCTTCCTAATTTTGAGCAGAGAGAAAATAAATCACTTAGAAGACTTGTATTAAGAATTGGAAAATTTCAGAAATACAAAAAGTAGGGAAAAATTAAAAAAACCCAGGTCCTACTTCCTAGCTTAAGAAAACATTACAAATGTGTACCTTTCCTTCTCCTTCAGAGGTAACTACTATCTACAGTTTGGCGTTCACTGATCCTGTGCACTTTTACTACATATGCCTGTTTCCCGACACAACAGGTTATTTTCCTATTTCCAAGCTTTATTAAAATGGATTCAGATTATATACATAGGTCTGCAACTCGCTTTCTATTAAACAACACTGTATAGATTTGTTCACCTTGCTACATTAGCTGCAGCTCATTTATTTCAAATGCCATATAGCATTCCACTGTATGAATATACCAAATATATTCTCATCCCTGTCTTCTAACGGAATATCTGAGAGTTGCTCAGAGATATACCTAGGACAGAAGTGCTGAGTCAAAGGATACATAAAACTTGAATTTTATTATTTAAATAATTTCAGCTTTAAGCCGTTAATCTGACAATAGGGAACAGCACCCTTTGGATCCAGAAATTCTACTTCTCGAAATATATACTAAGAGCTTGTTTAATTTTTTTTTAATGTTTTATTTATTTTTGAGACAGAGAGAGACAGAGCATGAACGGGGGAGGGTCAGAGAGAGAGGGAGACACAGAATCTGAAGCAGGCTCCAGGCTCTGAGCTGTCAGCACAGAGCCTGACGTGGGGCTCGAACCCATGGACCATGAGATCATGACCTGAGCCGAAGTCGGATGCTTAACCGACTGAGCCACCCAGGCGCCCCACTAAGAGCTTGTTTAAAAGAAAAAATTATTCTGAAAAAAATTATTCCTAATGTATATTCAAAACTTAAATAAGACACCGCTAGTTAGAATACTAACATAATAAAATATGAAATATTGAACATCATGAAAATCACAATTTCGTGGACCAAATGGGGATGTTTTAGTAATGATTGGTGACCAAAACAAAATCTGAGGTAATACTGTCCACAGTGATTCCAGCCATGTAAAACTATATATGTACATTAGCAACAATTAGACAAGATTACTGAATATACACTTGTAAACAGTTAAAAATAACTAATGAACATTTAATCCTAAAACTGTTCAAGTTGATAATTTTTAAAAATTGGAGTTATGCATATTTAACAACTAGCAACCGACATAGAATATGATTATTTTTATAGGAATCTTCATCTATTCTTATAATTGACAGACTGGGATAGCTGTTAATGCTCACAGGAGAATGTTTTGCTAGAATATATGATATATAACAGTAAGTGAGGAGATAAAATACACACATCTAGAAAAAAATCTAGCAATAATAAGGATATATCTCAGGGATGCATTATATAATTGTCAAAGAAGAGATATGGGAAGACTATAATTGCTGTATGTTCACAAAAGAGAGAAATTACTGAGTACTTAGAAAAGGTTTTTCAAGGGAGGTGGAACTTTAGTTCTTGAAAGATGTGAAAAATACACATATATAGATGTTAGTAAGACTACTTGAGGACCAATGAAAATATCTATCTGGTTAAAATAGTGGAGTAACAGAGGGCTAGGAAGGCAGTTGAGGATGGGTTATGAAGAGCCTTAAATATTAAACTATTTTTTACTTTGGTTTATATAAGTGTGTAGGTATGTACATGCACATACACAAATACGCACACACAAATATACATACAGACACATGAATGTACACATATATTTCTTGGGTATAAAAAAATACATGTAGGTTTTATAAAAATTAGGAAATATGGGAACGTATTAAGATAAAAATAAAGCTATTTCACAACTCAAAAAATGTTAATATTTGAGAATATTTCTGACCAGGTTTTGTTCCATGTAGTAAAAACTAAGTTCCCCCAAATTAATTCCTTTCTTCCATTCTTTTTTTAAAGTAAGCGCTATACCCAACATGGGGCTTGAACTCATGACCCTGAGCCAGCCAGGTGCCCCAACTTACCCAAAATTTCAAATTCTTTTTCTCAACTACAGCTATACTTGCAATGTGTTATAATATATGCTATATAATTACAATTTAATATAACAAAGTAATATAATCACAATATACCAGGGATATATTGCATTACCAGGGATGCACATTTGAGGTACTTCTTTGCTGTAAAATGAGGTCTTAGGATTCCTGAAAGCAGTTCTAGACACAGACACAACAGACTGATGAATACTGGGCGAATGTCTTGTTACTGCCACTATGTCTTCATCAACCTGATCCACATACACCTGAGAAACAGAAAGAGAAAACACATTAGCACTCAAACTGGAAAGACTTACTCTGAAATTAAACCTTAAGAAACTTAACAAAAATTTAGTTTCTTGCCTGAATGAAACCCTTGGCCCCAAGCTCTTGATGAAGTTTATTGATAGCACATCTGGCTGCAATAATTCCACTTTGGAAATTAACTTCACCTGCATTTGATGGCGATGCTCCAGGATTCCACTTAGTATAAAACCGTTCTTCAGAAACCACTGAAATCTGAACAAAGTTAAAACTTAGCCATGTATACATTTTAATTATAATGAGAACTTTTGGTAAAAGTGCTCAAGGTTGTTGGCCATTGTGGATTTAAAAAAACAACAACACACAAACACACCTGATGAGGCACTAATTCATCATAGCCTTTAGTACTTCCACTAGCACAACATGCCATAGAAACAATCGTGGTACTCGGGAGAGCATCATATTCTGACCTATGCTAGAGAACAATAAACAAACAAACAAAAAAACAACCAAGTTTATTTTCTTTTAAATGCAAAGTGAAGTAAAGGACACATAGTTGCACACTATAAGACATTCATATGCTTTAAAACAAATAAAACATTAAAAAACTATGTACCACAATCACTTATAAATCTAAGACATGATTCTGAAGTATGTGGACATTATTGCCACTAAGTATCAGAGAACTAAATATCAAAACATTTATTTATTGATTTTTCCTTTTTCAAGTTTTTATTTAAATTCCAGTTAACATCCAGTGTGTAACATTAGTTTCAGTTATAGAACTGAGTGATTCATCACTTACATACAACACCCAGTGCTCATCACAAGTGCCCTCCATAATACCCATCACCCATTTCATTTAGCCCATGCCCCCACCTACCTCCTCTCCAGCAACCCTCAGTTTGTTCTCTATACTTGAGTCTCTTTTATGGTTAGTGTCTCTCTCTCTCTCTCTCTTTTTTTATCCTATGTTGATCCATTACATTTCTTAAATTCTACATGAATTTAGCAAAATAAGTAAACACAAGAAAGAGATTAGATGCTTACCACAATAGGACACTCATTATCATGGGTAATATCCATGAACAGGGCATGTGCAATAGCCGGCATTAAAGGCCTCAGACAAGGCTGAACAAAGGATCCAACAGGTTCTCCTCCATATCTATAAACTAACCTCCCTTCTTCATGGCTATTATATGCACTCATTGCCTCTGCAAAGCATTACAAAATATTTTAACATTCTTCATTATTATTGTCCAGAAGAGGTTAGGTTTCTTATCATAACTAACTTTCCAAACAAAGGCCACATAAATATTATAAAAAATAAAACTACTTTAAACATTTAAACAAATGTCTATTACTTTAAGTGACAAAAAAGTCTTCTCTATAACTTAGCCGAAGAAAAGGCTTATGTAGGTAAAAGGGAACACATGTTGTTTATTAGGATGCTGGTTATATAAAATCTATGGGAAAAAACCTAAGATTATATCATCTATCCAAGTAGGAGATGAAAAACAGATTTGTATATTTTCAAAAACAAAAAAATACTTTTGTTCATGAGTCATCAATTCATCCTACTGGTCTTTCAATTTAAAAATGAGATATTTTGGGGGTGCCTGGGTGGCTCAGTTGGTTAAGCCTCCAACTTGGGTTCAACTCATGATCTCACGGGTCACCAGTTTGAGCTCCGCGTTAGGCTCTGTGCTGACAGCTCTGAGCCTGGAGCCTGCTTCAGATTCTGTGTCTCCCTCTCTCTCTGCCCCTCCCCTGCTTGCACTCTGTCTCCCTCTCTCAAAATAAATAAATAAACATTGAAAAATACTTTTAATGAGACATTTTTCCCCAAAGTGGAAATTTTTCCTAATAAAAACAGACTGAGTTACAGAAAATTTTGTATAGAGTATTTAAAAGAATATTAACTATGTTGGAAGTTACTAAACATTGTATGTAAAGCTATTAAATGCCTTTAATCTACTTGAACAAAAACTAAAGTTTCAGATGGAAAATACACGTCAACAAGCCTACCTCTTATTAGGGAGCTAATGCCCAGTCTAGTAACAAAGACATTGTCCAGGTCTTCGCTTCCCGTGAACAGTTCAGCTACTACATACAAATTGGGTTGCAATTTCCTAGCAGCATCCAACATGTACTGCAAAAAGCACAGTCACACATGTAACAAAGAGAAAAGCGAGTAGTGGGGAAGGAAAGGAGGCAGAACTAGGCATGGATTTGACATAGGAAAATATCATGGAGCAAGACAAAATGGAAATCCAAGAGGAATTTCCAAATAAATTTAATTGTACACATGTAAGAAAACATAAAACGGACCAATACACAGAGGAAACAAGAGAATTTATAAATAGAAAACAGTTAAAAAGGAAGATTAGATTTTGCAAAGATATAGAAACACAAGGGGGGCAAAAAAAGGAAGAAGAAAAATGTTAGTGTCACATTAAAAAACGTAAACCATACTGCTGTGATTCTGCTAGGCTTTCCCCCTGTTTTATGTGCATTTGTTTTTAATACTCTAACCAGACTATTAATTTTCAGGCAGCTAAGCCATTATTAGGAAATTCCCTGATGGTGAATCATTTAGCTATTGCAAAGATTAGGTCTGACGAACCATACTAAAGCTAGCTTTTCCTACAGATGGTAGTAAAATCTTAATCAGAAATTAAATCAATTCCAATTTTTTTCATATAACATTTGTAAAAAGGTTAACAAAATAATTGAAATTCTATCAGCTAACAAGTAAAATCCTAGAGGATTTTGTAACTCAAAATTAAGGAAACTGAGTTTTAATTTTCTGATTTGTCATAATAACAACCTTAGAAATATGTATATACGGCTGTTGCTAAAAGTACAATAAGAAAAAGACCTCTGCTAGTTTTTGGAGCTAAAAAATGTGCTACCATCTTAACTAATGTTCACTAAAGTCTTCCAAATCAAGTCAATTTTTCATCATAGGACTTGAAATGTATTCATTATAATATGGCTTTAGAATAATAGATATTTTCCAGATATGCACACATTCCGAAAGAATAGTAAGTTGTCACTGGGAAGCTATCAAAGGTCTTATAAACGGGATGAAAATTTTAAGTGTTTTCAAAGCTGTATTAGGTAGAAGATAATGCTATAAATTTTGGCACTGTTTCAGTTTCTGTAAAAAAGCCCGAAGAGGGATAAACAACCTTTATGTTTACACTTACACTTTTATAAATAATTAATTACAAATTGAATGAAAGAGGCTAAAACTAGCTTCAATATGCTGTAATGTTAGTGCTTAAATAATAACACAATATGTAACAGGTGACTTCACAGTATCTATTAATATATTAAAAGCAACCTAAGAATAACAAGGATAAGACAAATTGAAATTTATATACCACTAAAATATTAATATTATTTAAAAGTTAATAATAAAATAGTAATAATATATTAACAATATGCATGACAGTATGGTTATGTATATATTATCAGAGACAATATGATCTACTTCCCTAAATTAAAATAAAAATATTAACCTATCAAACATTTTATAGCCCAGTATTCCATAACAACTGCATCAAAAGATTCTGTTACAATTGTGAAATTATGCCAAAGTGCTAAATACTCCCATCAAATCAATGCCAGTGTCTAACTAGCAAAAGGAAACATGTATTTGCATGTTTTATTTAAGGAAAGCGAGGAAAGAACACTACATTTCTTTTTTTTTAATGCAGATGAATTGTTTTTCTGTACCTCAGCTACGTGAAGGGGTGTTGAGTGGCAGTTATCAAGACGCACTCCCTGGAAATAAGTCGCAGTTATTTCAGTGTATTTTTTCATGTGTGCCCAGAGAAAAGGACAGTCGTCTGGTTTATTCCCATAACGTAATTTGACGCTGTCTCCCCAGCAAATAAGTTCTCTCCTTAGATAAACATCTGAACCTGTTAAGAAAGGAGCTTGCTTTCAGTGGGTCAGGAAATAGAATAAAAACAATTACTTCAAGGAAATACTGCTGTTTTTAAATCACACCGACTATTTCTACCACAAACCACATATTGGTTAAAATTATGCCTAAAATGGTATCGGCATCTAAATTTATAAAGTTTTAAGAAGTTAACATTATTTTATATCTTACATCTATTTCACCAAAATTCTATGTTACAGTCTCTTCTAAAAATGTGTGCTTAATGTCAAAAATTCAACTTGCTTCTGAAAGGAAAACTGTAGCAGTAGTATCACAGGCCCTTTGAAGACAGAGTTTTACCAAAAACATTTAAACCTGCCTTTCCACCTTGTTACTCATTGTTGGCAATAAGTTACATTACATCCACAGCCTAGGGCAGAAGGCCTTTTCTCACTTAGAATAACTAGAAAGGAGAACGCAGAGATACTTAAACCCAAAGTACATTCTTTTTTAAAAAATGATATTTTTGAATTAAATTTAATGTCATTAAAACAGACTTCTGAAATGTTAAAAAACAAATATATTGATGGGTCCCCAGCAAAATTCTTCCCGGCAAAGAAACAGCTGTAGAAAAATAAAATGCTAGGAGAGAGAGGGAACCTGAAAGCTGAATTTAGTGTAACTGCTATTCAAATACCTTAATACTTCTCTGGCTACTGAATGAAATATCTCTTAAGGTAATATAATTGTAATAGCAATAGTTTCAAATGTATTTTAAAAATGCAATAGATTAAATTTTTGACCAAATAAAACTTTATGCAGAACCATCATATAAAATAGGTAAAAGCCATTCTAGTTGAGCATATGATGAGAAGGAGGGGAAAGAAGGGGAAAAGAAAAGATGAATCCCATCTTTTTCGTCAATCCCTTCTCTTCTCTCTCAAACTGCATGCACTTCTGGCACCTCTGTGATTAAATACTTTAAGAACCATTAGCCTAGTGGGGAAAAAAAGTCAACGAAATAGTTTATATTTTGAGCTTGCCATAAAGTTTTCTTTCCCTATCCACAGAGAAGTTAACAAAAATGATGTACCTGGTTCAGCAAAGTTTCGAAGGGGATCATCTCCCATTACCCACCCATTATGTGCCATCAGAAAACAAGCTTTATTTGGGTGATGAATCATAGATTCTTCTGTGGAGAGGGTCATTTCTTCAAATGGGAAAGTAAAATATCTATGGAGATACAATTAAATATTAAATCCACAGAGAGAAACTCTTTGGAAACAATTTAAATTAGTACTATCAAAATATAGTACTTCCAGGGCGCCTGGGTGGCTCGGTCGGTTAAGCGTCCGACTTTGGCTCAGGTCATGATCTCACGGTCCGTGGGTTCGAGCCCAGCGTTGGGCTTTGTGCTGACAGCTCAGAGCCTGGAGCCTGTTTCAGATTCTGTGTCTCCCTCTCTCTCTGCCCCTCCCCTGTTCATGCTCTGTCTCTCTCTGTCTCCAAAATAAATAGACGTTAAAAAAATTTTTTAAAAAATGTTAAAAAAAAATATATATAGTACTTCCTCCTTAACAAATAAAATAAGATTAGTTCGACACTATAGAAAATAAACTTCATTACAGGTCAAAACTCTTCAGAAGATTTCCTTTTTTTTATTAAAAAATTTTCAAAAATGTTTATTTATTTTTGAGAGAGAGATAGAAAGTGAGTGGGGGAGGGGCACAGAGAGAGAGAGAGAGAGAGAGAGGGAGAGAGAGAGAGAGAGAAGGACACAGAATCTGAAACAGGCTCTGGGCTCTGAGCTGTCAGCACAGAGCCTGACACAGGCTTGAATTTGGGAACAGTGAGATCATGACCTAGGCTAAAGTAGAACACTTAACCAACAGAGCCACCCAGGTGCCCCCAGAAGATTTTCTGAGTAAATCTACTAGATTTGAGAAATGCAGTTAGCATTATAGCATTCTCTGGTTAACATCTTAAATAATAACTTAAAAAATCTCATAAAATTACTAAGAAAATCACTGAGGTATTGATGTTACTTTGTAAAAGCTGTTACTACACTTCAGTTGCCTAATCTGTGCTGCACATGACCTACAAGATAAGGAGCTAAATGCTGGTTCAATTTGATTGACATTGAGTTTATTATAGTAAGTACGCAGTCCTCCAGAAACATTATTGTAAACGATTATAAATTGCTTCATAGTGATGATAGTTTCTCTAAACATTGGACTAACAAAATTAATTAATATTAAGCCTAGCTACCAAGTCAAAACTTCCATTTCAATTAAAAAATGTACTGGAGTTACACATTAAAGGAAGCATTCAGATTAAACTGAGAAGTAAAATACAATTTTCAATTTTTAACTTTTAATGAGAAGAAAACAAAAATGGAATACCTGGTAACTAAAGGATGTTTTCTAGTGACAGGTCCTAGTTTAGGACCATGGCCAGCCAGTCGTTCATAAAACACATTTCCCAAGAGGCAATTAACTGCCTAGAACACATTAAATGAGGTTATGTCAGTAAAACCAACAACAGCACACATTATTAAGACTCAAAGAAAATCAGTAGTTCAAAAGTAGGTGAAACCTGTTCCTGATGATAGTTCACAAGTTGGTGCTTCTCTGAATTTAATTCCTCAATTCTCTTGCGGAACCAGTTACAGCATTCATTAATTGCAGCTGGCCCATTGCTAGAGCAGAGACAGCAATACACACTTAATATTGAATGGTTTTAAAATTCTACATTTAAACATTTTCTTACAAGGGTGAATGAATATATTTAAATATATTCATCAGGATCTTAATTATAGCTGAAGTTTTCCAATTGTAAAAAATTTTATATACACATATAGGAACACGGACCAGCATACAGAAAATACAGGAAAGCATCAGGCATTTGAAGGAGTAGAATTATGGCAAATTCATTTATTTAATTTTCTATTCAGGATTCTAAGAAACAGCATAATAGTAATACTAGCCATGAAGGTTTGTAACTAATATCATCCTTTATTTTGTAGGAAAAATACATAACATACTCATGTGGTATGAAAGTTGCTAGTGCAATGTTCATATCTACAGTACAGCCAAGCCTTTTGTATTCAGGATCTTGAATAATCTTAAGGTGTTTCTTCGGATCAGGTTTGGTTGTTATTTTCCTATTTTCTGAAAGCAAGAGCAAGAAAAGATAATATCTTAAATGCAAATATCCACAAGGAGATTGTAATCATTACTGATTCCAAATTTTTAATTTACAATTTTTTCATAGAAAATAAAATGTTTATTTCACAAGCAGCCTTCCTACCCCCATCTTCCTGAATACCACCTAACACACACACATTCACACACACACTCACACATATATATATATACACAGAGAGGGCGGGGCGGGAGGGGGGGGGAAGGGAGGGAGGGAGAGACAAGAACATTATAGAAGAAAAACACAGGGAGTCCTATCAGTTCAAACACTTCCCCACTTTTCTGCTTCAGTCGGCATTCACTTATTCTACTACACATTTTTTAGGGCATTAAGGATGCTGGTGGCACAAGTTTTCTTTTTAGGTGTTAGCAAATACACCAATATCAGGAGGTCTTTTTCTTCAAAGACTGCTTTCTATTCAAAAGTGTTTCTTTACATTCTCTGAAAGAAGCACACAGGGTTGTTTCTATACTTTTTTCCTTTTCACCAACAAGCATATTCCTTACATAAAAATAAAAAATTAAAAAGTAAATAAATGCTCTGTGGGAGGAATTTTCATGCCTTTTCTAGAACTTGTTCTTAGTAAATTAGGTGTTGTGCAGGATTGCCCCCACTGGGCTTGATTTTATAATTACTAATTAATATCTGGCTTATTCTAAAGAGATCTTGAAGTGGCTTATAAAAGCACAAAATAAGATAAAATATATATAAATTCTTAAAATCTAGTGTCTGAGGTTCATCTGCAAGAGTAACCATATGAGCAATACCTATCAAAATAATACCAGCATTCTTCACAAAGCTAGGACAAACAATCGTAAAATTTGTATGGAATCAGAAAAGACCCCAAATAGCCAAAGCAATCTTGAAAAAGGAAACCAACACAGGAGGCATTATAATTCTGGACTTAAAGCTGTATTACAAAGCTGTATCATCAAGTATGGTACTGGCACAAAAACAGACACTCAGATCAATGGAACAGAATAAAGAACCCAGAAATGGACCCACAAACATATGGCCAACTAATCTTTGACAAAGCAGGGAAGAATATCCATCCGATGGAATAAAGAGTCTCTTCAGCAAGTGGTGCTGGGAAAACTGGACAGCAACATGCAGATAAATGAACCTGGACCACTTTCTTACACCATACACAAAAATAAACTCAAAATGAATGAAAGACCTAAATGTAAGACAGGAAGCCATCAAAATCCTCGAGGAGAAAGCAGGCAAAAACCTCTTTGACCTTGGCCACTGCAATTTCTTACTCAACATGTCTCCAGAGGCAAGGGAAACAAAAGCAAAAATTAACTACCAGGATCTCCTCAAAATAAAAAGTTTCTGCACAGGGAAGGAAACAATCAGCAAAACTAAAAGGCAACTGATGGAATGGGAGAAGATATTTGCAAATGACATATCAGATAAAGGGTTAGTGTCCAAAATCTATAAAGAACTTATCAAACTCAACACCCAAAAAACAAATAATCCAGTGAAGAAATGGGCAAAAGACATAAATAGACACTTCTCCAAAGAAGACATTCAGATGGCCAACCGACACATGAAAAAATGCTCAACATCACTCATCATCAGGGAAATACAGATCAAAATCACCATGAGATACCACCTCGCACCTGGCAGAATGGCTAATATTAACAACTCAGACAACAACAGATGTTGGCGAGGATGAGGAGAAAGAGGATCTCTTTTTTTTTTTTTTTTTTTTTTTTTTTAATTTTTTTTTTTTTTCAACGTTTTATTTATTTTTGGGACAGAGAGAGACACAGCATGAACGGGGGAGGGGCAGAGAGAGAGGGAGACACAGAATCGGAAACAGGCTCCAGGCTCTGAGCCATCAGCCTAGAGCCTGACGCGGGGCTCGAACTCACGGACCGCGAGATCGTGACCTGGCTGAAGTCGGATGCTTAACCGACTGCGCCACCCAGGCGCCCCAAAGAGGATCTCTTTTGCACTGCTGGTGGGAATGCACACTGGTGCAGCCACTCTGGAAAGCAGTATGGAGGTTCCTCAAAAAATTAGAAATAGAAGTACCCTGTGACCCAGCAATTGCACTACTAGGTATTTATCCAAGGGATACAGGTATGCTGTTTTGAAGGGGCACATGCACCCCAATGTTTATAGCAGCACTATCAACAATAGCCAAAGTATGGAAAGAACCCAAATGTCCATCGATGGATGAATGGATAAAGAAGATGTGGTATCTGTATACAATGGAGTATTACTCCACAATCAAAAAGAATGAAATCTTGCCATTTGCAACTACGTGGATGGAACTAGAGGATATTATGCTAAGCAAAATTAGTCAGTCAGAGAAAGACAAATACCATATGACTTCACTCATATGAGGACTTTAAGACACAGAACAGATGAACACAAGGGAAGGGAAGCAAAAATAATATAAAAACAGGGAGGGGTACAAAACATAAGAGACTCTTAAATATGGAGAACAAACAGAGGGTCATTGGAGGGGTTTGGGGAGGGGATGGGCTAAATGGGTAAGGGGCATTAAGGAATCTACTCCCAAAATCATTGTTGCACTATATACAAATTAAAATTAAATTAAATTAAATTAAAAAAGAGTAACCATATGAAAACTGCCAAGAAGTGTTTGAAAAAAAAGAAAAAGCTACACAATCAGTGTAAATGATAAAACAGTCTTCAATATTGATAGAGTGAATAAAAGATCACTGTAATAGTATAGATAACAAACCCATATATATTTCGCATATGACTACACTATGAAGGATTTATGGTGGTACTACAAATCAGTAAAAAAGGATGGATTATAAATTCAATATCATTTTCTGAATAAAAATAAATACCTTATATAATATACAAAAATAAATTACAGGTGTATTGAACATTTAAATGTAAAATATAAATAAGATTATTAGAAGAAAACAATGTTGATGGAAGGATTTTTCTCAGCATGATGTGAAATCAGAAGCCATAAAAGACAAGACTGACAAATTTGACTATACTGAAAAAAATACCTCCATAAATCAAGAGTTAAAGGATCAACAGCATACTAGGAGGGCATATGTGAGGCCAGTATAATAAGGAATCACCAATAATAATAAGTCAATGTGAAAATGTCAAATAACCCCAACCTAACAGAAAAATAGGGAAAGAACATTCATATACAATTAATGGAAAAATGGTAAAGTAACACGTGAAAAGATACTTCACTAATGAGCAAAAAGCTGCAAATTAAAATAAGGAATGTTTTGTCCAATTGACAAAGATTATAAAGATTAATGGTATCTTGTTGGTGAGGGTATATTTAGTGATGATGTAAATTGGTACAACTTGTGTTGAAAAGCAACTGGACAGGGGCGCCTGGGTGGCGCAGTCGGTTAAGCGTCCGACTTCGGCCAGGTCACGATCTCGCGGTCCGTGAGTTCGAGCCCCGCGTCAGGCTCTGGGCTGATGGCTCAGAGCCTGGAGCCTGTTTCCCATTCTGTGTCTCCCTCTCTCTCTGCCCCTCCCCCGTTCATGCTCTGTCTCTCTCTGTCCCAAAAATAAATAAACGTTGAAAAAAAAAATTAAAAAAAAAAAAAAAAAGAAAAGCAACTGGACAATATCTATTGTAAATTTACCATTAAATTTGTAAACTCTTTGACTCAGAAATTCTGTGTCTAACAATTTATTCTGCAGATTTATTCACATAAGTAAAAGCACATACAAGGATATATTTTCTACAATACTGCTTATAAGGATATAAGTTCTACTAAAGTAAGGGCTTGCTGTGTTCACCACTGAATCCTCATGCCAGGAAGAGTACTTAGTATGTAGTAGGTGGTTCAAAAGATAAGTATTAAATGAATGAAAGAATGATGAAAAAACTGGAAATAATTTATTGAAAAGGCTAAAGAAGTTCACTGTTTAAACAGTCTGTAAGCTGTAGCCTTCTGTGTGTGTATAAGAGATATAAAACATATATTTAATTTATACATACACAATTATAAAAAATGTATATAAAATTTTAATTCCTTTCAAAAAGAGTCTGAAAAGAAACACAAAAACTATTAATTGGTACATAGTTCCCTCTAAGAATTGAGTTCTGAGGGAGAAGAAGTCACACATTTTTTTAATTGTATTTTTGTACTGTTTGTTTTTTCTTTACTATGAGTACACACTAATGCATTTAAATAATACAGCTTATAAATATCAGAGGGAAGAGAAGATAGAGGCCTTTTAGTAAAATGAAACATGAAGAAAAGTTAATATAAAAATTTCATGTATCAAGATGTTACACAATTGGGAAAGCTGAAGTGTGAATCTGACCTTAAATTTCTAGACCTCAAGTAATACGGACTTTTCCTTTTTTGGTGTTAAGAGGAAATGGATTTTATTTTTATTTTATTTTATTTTATTTTATTTTATTTTATTTTATTTTATTTTATTTTATTCTATTCTATTCTATTCTATTATTTTATTTTATTTTATTTTATTTTATTTTATTTTATTTTATTTTATTTGAGAGAGAAAGAGAGCGTGAGCTGGAAAGAGAGGCAGAGGTACAGAGAGAGAATCCCACGCAGGCTCCACTCTCAGCACAGAGTCTGACACAGGGCTCGATTCCATTACCCTGGGATCATGACCTGAGCTAAAATCAAGAGTCAGTCGCTCAACCAACTGAGCCCCCCAGGTGCCCCCTGACTTCTCCTGTGAAAGTAGTATTTCTGGGTATTATTCTAGCTCTAGATTCTAGATGAGGAAGAGAATTTCTTATTTTAAGAGCCAGCAATATCCTTGCTGTTAGGCTGTCCTACACTAATTGTAGATACATCTTTATGATATTTCTCTCTAATTTGCCTCCTCAAAACCCTTTGAGCCTGACTTTTACTCTCCTCCTTTGTCAGGGACACAATGATTCACTTCTTTAGTTTAGTTATGTCCTGAACTGAAGATCTGCTCCTTGCTATTATCTGGGTCAGTCTTACTAGTGGGTAGGTAGCCTTAATGGTGGGCCCCATCAGCTGGAAGCCCTTCTACCTCAGTTAAGATTTCTACTTTAGCCAACAGAACACTACATTTCTCTGTTTCAAAGCCTGTTTTGAGCTTTCGGCAGCTGAAATAATCTGCTCTACTCCCCTCCCATTCATGTATTTAACAAACATATACTGAGCTCTATTATATTCTGAGCACTGTGCTAAGGAACCAATAGTAAGAAACAGTCCCCAAGAGAAATTATTATGTTATGTATTATGACATACTCTTTAGATGTCTCTGCTAACTCTCAGCTTCCACAATCAGTTTATAGTTACACAAATATCATATAATGATAACAGAATTAATAATGTCTTAACCTTAGAAAAGAAGAGCTATTCCTTTAAGAGTAACAATTTTTTTGAAATTGCTAGGAACATTCTAATGTGTATCACTTACCTTGTGTAAGAAGTCCTCTAAATTGCTCAACTGCTTTGTGAACGTCCACTTGGAAAAATTCCCAGAGTTGAATCCTTGGAAAAATATCCTCCCAAATTATTTTTCGAATGCACTGAAAAATTTCAATAGTTGAAAAAAAGATATTCAAAATCTTTTCACAAAACATATTTACCATAATAAAGATAGACTCTAAGTAATTTTCAACCATATATTTAATTTGTACTTTAGAAATTCTGTTATTCTGAGAGAGGAAGGGAGGCAAACCACATGAGACTCTTAAATACAGAGAACAAACTGAGGGTGGACGGGGGGTGGGGAGTGGTGGGGAAGAGGGAAAATGGGTGATGGGCATTGAGGAGGGCCCTTGTTGGGATGAGCAGTGGGTGTTGTATGTAAGCCAATTTGACAAATTATATTTAAAAAAAGAAATTCTGTTATTCTGTTTTAGAGTGGTACTCCTCTATACATACTGACATTCATTTGATGATCATTTTCAATCAAAGCAGGTACTCCTTTTTCTTTGTATTTCCCTTCTGCAACGTCACAGGATAAATGCCACAGTGCTCTGTCTAAGACCCAGGCAGGTTTTAAGTGTGGAGAATTTACAAGGTTATATGCACTTTCTGGATGTTCGTGGATCCATTTACTATTAGCAGCTTAAAGAAAAAGGAAACATAAAAGAATATCTTGTAATTAAACTCAAGTTGGTATCTATGTTAAGTTTTAAGATGAAATAAAATATCAATATCCACCACTCGTTTCCTTCCTTCCTTTCCTTCCTCCCTCCCTCCTTTCTTTCTTCCTTCCTCCCTCCCCTCTTTCTCTTCCTTTCTCTCTCCCTCTCCCTTTCTTTTCTTTGCTTGCCCTTTCTTTTTCTTTCTTTCTTTTCTTTCTTTCTTTCTTTCTTTCTTTCTTTCTTTCTTTCTTTCTTTCTCTCTCTCTCTCTCTCTCTCTCTCTTTCTTTCTTCCTCTCTCTCTCTCTTTCCAAGTAGGCTTCACGCCTAGCGTGGAGCTCAGTGCGGGGCTTGAACTCACAACCCTGAGATCAAGACCTGAGCTGTGATCAAGATTGGACGTTTAACTGATTGAGTCACCCAAGTGCCCCCACCACTGATTTTCTTATATATTAGAAACAATATTTAAATATATTATAGAAATTATATATTACATATTAATGTTATGTTTTATATTAAATATTTGATATTAACTTAAAATATTTATAGTAATTTATGATAACGCAATTTGAAAAACATTTTTTTTTGGTTGTGGTATCCTGTCATCCACTTCACCATACCTTTTTTTTTTTCTGTTGTAAGAATTTTTAATTGTAAGATGCAACATTAACTTATTAACACCCTTCTAATAACATGTTTACTATTGTGGGAGTTAAGAAGGGTCTTTGTCCTCAGCCCATTTTGATGGTCCTTGAGTCAACTATTTTTTGGAATGTTCCTTATAAGCCTGAAAACAATATTTCCCTGCAAGACAGACAGGGCTTCCACCCAATTTCAAGTTCAACGTCCTTGTTAAAGCAGAAAGTTACCTGAATCTTCACTCTGGTTTAGGCTGCTCGGTGACAGGTTCTAGAATATCCATCTCCCTTTTCCCCAGATGCCTCTCTTCTTTAGTCTCCTGAATGAGAGGGCCCTTCTTTGGCCTCACCTAAGCTCTAGTTCTATATACTACCAATCTTTAGAATTCAAAATGTCATTTACACCTTTTTTTCCTATACAATCATTTCTTCTTGTATTTTTGGGGAGGAGGGAGGTGTGGTTTCTTCCTCTGGGTCTTTAAATACGATTGTATCTCCCTAAGGCTAAAAGTACAAATACACATTCTATCCAAACTCAGTTATTTCTCTGACTTCTGCAGTCTGTTAATATCAAGATCAAATGTCTAGGAAATCCAATCTGTATCTGCTTCCACTGTCTCCCCACAGTCTTGTTCCTTTTCCCACTTTAATCTGCTTCTGCATCCATCACTCCACTGAGATTACTCTAAGCCTCCTAATCATGAAATTCAGTGCTACTTTCTCAACTTCATCAGTTTAACCTCTATAACATCTGCCATTATTGATTAGTCCTTCACTGATTTATAAAACACCTCTTCCCTGATTTACAAAAGGTATCATTATCTTGGTGTTTTTTTTATTTTTCCTCCTCTCTTTTGGCCCTTCTCTTCATTTTTTTTTTCTTAAATTTTTATTTTTCAGAGAGAGAAAGAGAGAGAGAGAGAGAGTGAGAGAGAGCACAATTGGTGGAGGGGCAGAGAGACAAGGAGACACAGAATCTGAACCAGGCTCTGAGCTGTCAGCACAGAGCCCGACGTGGGGCTTGAACCCACGAACCATGAGATCATGACCTGAGCTAGAGTCAGATGCTTAACTGACTGAGTCACCCAGGTGCCCCTCTTCTCATGTTTATTAAACTTCTTGGGAGGTTTATTACATCTTAGTCCTTCTCTTTCTCTAAACATGCCCTTCCTCATCACAGCCACTCTTCTTAATACCCACATCTCAAACCTGTCCAGCTCCGGCCAAGGCCCAGGCACATCTACCCAGGCACTTGATGGGTAGCACTGCCAGAGGACAGCATAGTAACTCAAAATCCATTCATATCTCTGCATATATCTACACTTAAAATGTGATATATCTTAGGCACTGTTTTGGGAGATGGATATTATGTGGCAAAAGTGAGCAAGGCTCCTGTCCTCATGGAGCTCTTTCATTCTAGAGAGGTGGGTTTTTTTGTTTATTTGTTTGTTTGATTTTATTGTGCTGAGACAATTCTGACAGAATAAAATTCAGTTCTCTCACAGGCAACCTCTTTGGATAGCTAATCTTGAATGGTTGATAAGATTTGTCGTTTTGATAAGACTCATAAAAGCCAGGCTCAGAAATTGCTAAAAAGAAACACACTGAGAGCACAAGGATGGAGCTTACATCTTATCATTCATTTGTATCAGTAAGTTTAGGATCAGAACCAGAGGAGTTCTGCAAGGTATTCCAAGTATTTGCAACATTAAAGAATATGTGTTTTAATTTTTAAATAAACAAATAAAAGTTATACATATTTTGTTTCATCTTTGAAATAGAGTAACGACCCCGAATTCACAGAGAAGCATGAGTGGTTAATGTACATGAAATAAACAGTAGTAACAACTACTCAATACCTACCATATGCCAGGAACTGTTCTAAGCAGCTATACGCACTAATTTATTAATCCTCATGTCCTATAGCATAATGTAGGGCATACAGTTATGTTCCTTTACCAGGGGAAGAACTGAGGCACAGAGAGATAAGTAACTCAGTCAAAGTCATACAGCCAGGAAAGTACTTGGGCAAGATTCTTCAGACCCTGCATTCTTAACCACTCCGTTCTTCTGCTGAGATGAATGTGTTCATACCTCATTCACTCAGCTGAGCACTACTACAATCCTTGCAGAGTTTAATAATGTGGTACATAATTTACTTACTTATTATTTATTCATATCCATAATAAACACTTGGATGGAGACAGGATATATAAGAAACAGAGATGTCGCAGTAAGTTAAATTAATAGTTATTTAATTATGAATCAAGCTGCATTTCCCTAGATTCATCATCATATTATTAGAATTCAAGATGCAGGAGAAAAATGTAATGATGATTATATCTAGTTAGGATTTTCATTTATTAAGAATACTAAGGCTACCCTAATTTTTTAAATGGCAAAATCCTGAAACTTTGTTACTTATCTCAATTTTTTGAAACAAAATCAACTGTTAAATGAAGGAATTCTAAACATTAATTCCACCTGAAAGAGAGGTCAAACCAAACTACATCTTAATATATATCAAAATCAGAAATGAAACATGGATTTCTAGACTGGTGCAGTGAGGAACTTAGCAGACATTCTCTGGAGCAAAACCACAATTTAAATAGCAAAAATTATAAAATATAATCATTTACAGTCTCTGGAAATTGTCCTAAGGGCTTTCAGCATATGGAGAAACATTTATTTAAGAAAATCTACCAAATCTTGGCAAGAATAGCAACAGTCTGTGGCATGTGAACTACAACCTTCTCCCTTAACTCTCCCAACCAGCCACGTGTTATGGAAACTGTATGCCAGGTGCTCTACTCCGGGAAGGCATGGCCAACATGGAGACTCCCCTTTCCACAACTCCCAGTCTGGGGTTACAGTTTCACGCTGGGGGAGGCAGGCTGCCTGTGTTTCTCACTCCCTCCAACCCTATTTTGTAGAAGCTCCATTCCAAGTAGGCAGGCAGAGAAAATCTTGGCTCCCTTCCTCCACCTAGTCCCCACCTGTAGGGTGGATGTTATACCCAGCTGCAGGAGACCAAGAATATTGGGACTCCAACTGCCTCCTGGGAGCTGGAGCTCACTTGGAGGGTGAAGATTCCATATGGGGAGGGCAACTGAGAAGACCAGGGACTGCTATCTCCTGCCTCAAGTGTCCCCAGAATGAGATGGCACTTGGGGAAAAGTGGTCTCATCCCCAGCTCTGGAGCAGTAGCACAAGTGTTTTGCTTGGGGAGAAAGACAGTTCATGAGGATGAAAGGCTCTGCCTGAAAGGACTGACTTTATTTGGAACAGTGAGTGAAGAACTTCATGCCTAAGGTGTTGTTGAAAATAATGAAGACCTTGGTAGAGAGTAGTTAAGAGAATACTGGTAGCTCCATGATAAAAAAAAAAAAAAAAAAAAAAAAAAAAACCAAAAAAAACCAAAACATCATAGCAAACAAAACAGAAATTTAATAGAGAGAACCAAGGAAAGAGAAAGCAGAGGACAGCCCTCCTGGGATCACAGGAAACACTGTTGAGAAGGCTGGGTGTGTGCACTAGGCTGCACCCACTCAGAAGCAATTCTAACAGGACATGGGAAAGACCTGAAAACATTCCATAATCCCATACAGACCCATCAACACAGGACAACTCACTGGCAAAAGGGACTTAAACACAACCTCTAACCAAAAATGGAGTGAACACTAAACTACTGTGACCCAGGGTAAATACTGGGAAGCCAGGCTTAAAAATAAAATCACATTCACCTCTGGCAATCTGGAAGACCATATGTATGTCCAAGGCTGTGCTGTCTCTGGAACAAGCAGAAAGAGAACCTCCAAGCTCCCAGCCCTTGATAAGTCTTTATTTATCTTTTTACTGTCAACCTATTTGTATCTTTGAATCTAAAGTGTGAAAGAATGTAATGTTTGCATTTTGTATAAAGAATGAAATATTTATTGACACATAAACCATGTGTCAATTTTATCATCGGATCTGCTAACAATGGAGATATAACAATAATAAATAAATAATTCAAAAGATAAAAAAGAAAGTGTGTTGCCTGTAGGCAGCATATGGTTGGGTCTTGTTTTTTCAAATAACTTTGACAACCTCTGTCTTTCAAGATACAGGCACACCTCAGAGATACTGTGGATTTGGATCCAGAGCATTGCAATATAGTGAAAATCACAATAAAGCAAGTCAAACAACTTTTTTGTTGTTTCCTAATGCACATAAAAGTTATTTATTTTTTTTAAAGAGGGAGGGAGGGAGGGGGAGAGGAAGAGAGAGAGAGAGAGAGAAAGAGAGAGAGAGAAAGCAGGGGAGAAGGGTAGAGGGAGATCCACGCTCAGCCTTGAGCCTGACATGGGGCTTGATCCCATGACCCTGGGATCATGACCTGAGCCAAAATTAAGAGTCAGATGATCAATTGACTGAGCCACCCAGGTGCCCCCAAATGTTATGTTTATACCATACTGTAGTCTATTAAGTGTGCAATAGCAGTATATCTTTAAAAAACAATGTACATTCCTTAAATAAAAAATACCTTGATACTAAAAAGTGCTAACTATTATCTGAGCTTTCAGTAAGTCATAATCACGAATCACAGATCATCATAACAAATATAATAAGGAAAAGTTTGAAATATTGTGAAAATTACCAAAATGTGACACAGAGACATGAGAAGTGAGCAAATGCTGTTGGAAAAATGGCATCAATAGACTTGCAGCAAAGTAAAGCACAATAAAACAAGGTATGCATTACTTTCAAAATTCCCTAGATCTTTGGCTTTAAAATGTTTTTTTACTAAGATGTGATTGAATGTGGCTACTTTTGTGTCTATGTTACTTAAAGTTCACTGAGCTTTGGGATGTGTAGATTCATGTTTGTTTGCTTGTTTTTAATCAAATTTTAAAGGTGGGGAAGTTTTCAGCCATTACTTGAGGTGTTTTTTCTATTCCTTTCTTTCTTTTCCTTCCGGCATTTCATTTCTATGATGTGGTGTGCTTCAACATGGCCCACATTTTACTGAAACTCTGTTCAGTTTTATTTTTCTTCAGTTCTTCAAAATGTATAAACTCTGTTCACTGATCCTTTACTCTGTCACCTCAAATATACTGCTGAACACCTCTAGTGAATTTTTAATTTACTTTTCAACTCCAGAATTCCCATTTGTTATTTAAAAAAGTTTTCCATTTACTTATATTTTCCATTTGATACTATCATATACTCTCCTTTACAGCTATAAGCTGGTTTCCTTTAATTCTTTAAATACATTTATAATAATTGCTTTGAACTCTATGCTGACTAAGCATGACATCTAGGACTTTGCAAAGGCGATTTCTGTCGCTTGCTTTTTTCTTGCGTATGGGTCACATTTGCTGTTTCTTTGCATGTCTCAATTTTTTGTTGCAAATTGGGCAATTTAGATAATGTATTGCAGAAACTCTGGATATTGAGCCCATTCCTTCCAGGTCTTGTTGGTTGCTTGTTTGTAACTTGGCCGTACTATTTCAGTGAAGTCTATTTCCCGCACGGTGAGCAGCCATGGATGTTGCCGCTTAGAGGGCGCAGCCTTGGCCATCTGCATTCAGTCTGGGATGTTGGTGGTTTTTAGCAGGGCTCTCTCAACTGTCTCCTTCCCTGAACTCTGTTAAGCTGCTTGCATCCACTGGAATCACACTTAGCTGTTACTCTTTTGTGCTATTATTTTTGATAATATGCTGAAGCATAAATCGCTCCACAATATGATCCAATTAAATTTGGGCCCCTCAGCAGGGGTAGTCTCTGAGGCCAGTCTTTGAGACTTGTAGGACTCTTGGAGGGCTGTTCTTAGCTGCCTCTTTCTCTGGTTCTTTCGGTTAGACCACTTAGCTGGCCTATGGTTTAGTATGTTGCTCTCAAGTTGATACCAGCCTTCTCTTGTTTACCACCAAAGTCTCCATTGTTTTCAACAGTGTCCCATGCTATGTACCAATAAAGTCAATTTCGTTCTTACTCTGTTTACTGCACATCTCTTCCCCTGGGCAGAATACCTGTGTCACTGCTCCACAGCTGGTTTTTTTGGCTTACCTCTCTAGGTATGGAAGCTCCACTGCACAAGCAAACTGGGACAAGGGCAACTAGGGCCCAGTATTCTTGCTCTGCCATGCACGGGGTAGAGCTTTCCCTCCATGAGTAGGGGTTGGATGAAGGAAGGGAGCCCCAGACATCTCAGGTGCTCTTGCTCACAATGGGATTTCTACAACAGAGTGCTACAGTTGGGAGGGACATAAGAAATGTTGGAAGCTGCACATTTAACTGGGAGCTGGAGAGAAAAGGAACCTTGTGTTCCCACCTGCACATGCCAGGAGTAGATCTATCATCATTCTGAACTGGGGCAGGGAGAAGCAGGTCCTGGTTCAAATGTCACATATTATCACTGCTTTTATTGAGATTTAGGAGATTTTCTTGCATAAATGCTTTTCCACATGCTGAATTCCCTTAGAACAATTTTCAAAGACTTTAAACAGTTCTTTTTTTTTTTTTTTTAATTTTTTTTTTCAACATTTATTTTTGGGACAGAGAGAGACAGAGCATGAACGGGGGAGGGGCAGAGAGAGAGGGAGACACAGAATGGGAAACAGGCTCCAGGCTCTGAGCCATCAGCCCAGAGCCTGACGCGGGGCTCGAACTCACAGACCGCGAGATCGTGACCTGGCTGAAGTCGGACGCTTAACCGACTGCGCCACCCAGGCGCCCCTAAACAGTTCTTTCAAAAAATAATTTTTACCAGTTGTTTTGCTGGGTACAGAACTCTAAAGCCCTCACACTGCCAATCTCTGGAAGTCGACTCCCCTGGACAGTTAATTTTTTAATGAAAACCTATTTCACAAAAAGCACATTATAATTTACAACACTTTCCAATTTAAGGCTGAAGCAAAGTTTACTTCTTTTATGTTGCAAAGAATCTCTCAAATGCCTCAGAAATAGTCTCTAATAGAGACTGTTACTATACTCCAATTTTTTTCTCCCTTTGTTCCTTTAGTAACAGAATTCCCAAGGTTCAGCTGTACACATGGCTGAAAGACTACATTGCAAGGTGTGACAAGAGACAGAATCCTGTCTGATAAAATATGAGAAAAAAAAATATATATATACACATATATATCACATATATTTATTGTGGAATTAATAATGAAAGTTGAAATATGTGATCAAATGTCCCTTCTATGATCACTCTCCTGTTTTTATAATCATCACACGCAAAATAACTATGTATTGATATACCTTCAACTAACATTTTCTCTGAAAGAAAAAAAGTGGTACTATATAAAGTGATTTTTAAATTGAAGGACACCTATATATCATTGTTTTCAAATTTTATGTTACATAAAACAGCAAGAAGTAAAATAATCAGAATATAATATTCTCATCAAAATTAATGGAGGTAATTAAGCTCATACCAGTATGGTTGTAGACAACGTCAGTAATACAAAGAATATTCCATTCCTTTTTCAATTTTTCCACTAGCTGTCCAACATCATTCCAGGTATACTTTTTATTAGGTCTTGAAAAGTCAGGACTGAATTCTAACTGGTTAGCTAGGGAGTAGCATGACCTAGATAGTCCAAGAGTCTGTAAAGGGGTAAAATGAATCATGTTGTAACCTGCAATGCAAGAAAATAAACAAAGACCACTGTAAGAAAACAAACAAACAAACTAAAACTAAGCGAAATATAAGTTTAGACTTCCCTTAAGTAGTTTCAAATAGCAAGGCAACCATGTAACTAGAAAAGGAATCAAAGACTAGGGTTCAAATCTTAGCTATACCATAAGTGACTTCAAGCAAGTCTACTTAAATCTTTCAGGATATCAGGGTCCTCATATATAAGACAGAGATAGTGAAATAATGCACTTGAAAAAATCGTACACAGTGCCTAGTTACTATTAAGGGTTCAATTTATATTTGTTGGATGGATATATTTACATGTAGAGAAATACGAGTATATCAGCATGTCTTGCTCCTACTTTTAATGTTCCACTGTCTTGTGTTCTGTTTCAGTTATGTCAATAAGTTTCTCATCTCTTTCTTCATATTATATTCAGTTTGAAAGTAAAAAATATTACCCTTCAGTATGTATGGCAGCACACACCTTCCACATGGAAGACAGTTAATCAATGTTGAATTAAAATTATATACAATGATAATACATGTTCCAAAACATTTTAATAGTTTACTACTATTTTTTCTATGTCAAAGTAAAGTCTTAGATACAATAATGATCTCATTTTATTATTAGAGTTCCTTAATTTTCTAAGTTGAACCATATAATTTGCTATTTTTGCAGGTTAAAAATGGTTAAGTCTTAACAACTTTATATGATTCTATCTATTTCTATTACTAAATATACTAAGAAACAAAATTAAAAGGAGAATCAAAGCTCTTGAAATCTATATCACAGAGGATAATTACATTTATTTTAAGAAAGAAAGGAAAGATAGCTGACATTACCTGATTCTTTTGCAACCCTAAGTCTGCTTTCCCATTCATCAAAGGGTCCCATACACTTAGCTAAAAATGTCTGAAGAGTAACACAGTCCAAGGGTAACACGTGATTGTCAGCACCAACATGTAAAATAGGATCCACAACTATGTAACCCCCACCACTTTTTTCATTTCTAAGGAAAAAACAAAACAAGAACTTCTCAATTAATGATAGGAAAAAAAAATCCTCATCTAATATAGTCTGACTCTCTAATGGGAAGGTGAATTGTCCCATTTTATTTTTTATTTATTTATTTATTTATTTTTTTCAACGTTTATTTATTTTTGGGACAGAGAGAGACAGAGCATGAACGGGGGAGGGGCAGAGAGAGAGGGAGACACAGAATCGGAAACAGGCTCCAGGCTCTGAGCCATCAGCCCAGAGCCTGACGCGGGGCTCGAACTCACGGACCGCGAGATCGTGACCTGGCTGAAGTCGGACGCTTAACCGACTGCGCCACCCAGGCGCCCCTGAATTGTCCCATTTTAATATGTGTTTCTAGAGGCACCTGGGTGGCTCAGTTGGTTAAGCGGCCAACTTCGGCTCAGGTCATGATCTCACAGTTCGTGAGTTTGAGCCCCACGTTGGTCTCTGTGCTGACAGCTCAGAGCCTGGAGCCTGCTTCAGATTCTGTGTCTCCCTCTTTGCCCCATGCCCACTCATACTCTGTCTCTCTCTGTCTTAAAAATAAATAAAACATTAAAAAATTTTTTTAAATACATTTCTAAGCACATAAAATCATTTCAAAAGTTGCAATGAAACCCAATGGAAAAGCCTTATTTTATCCTTTTTCCAATCTCTACATAATGACATGTATAATATCTAGTAATGTTGCATTAAGGAAAAATAAGCATACCTATCAGTAATAACAAGGGCACTCAAGCAAATAGCATCTTATAATGAAGTTATATGAAAAGACTATTCAAGTGGTTACTTAAAAAAAAAAAAAAAAATTGAATCTGCAATGAGTCTTACGATTGCATCCTAGGAACTGAAGAACCATATTCTATTTGCATCTCAAAAAATCCTGTAAAAAATTGCAGTCCATGGTTTATATAGTAACTTTTTTTTACAAGCTAGATAATTTAACTAGATAGAATGAATTAACTTTTTCTCCCCCCAACATATAGGACACCTGACTTACCCTTGAAGGAAGTAATACTGAAATGATCCAGCTTGCTGAAGATTAAGTTTACAGTATTTATCAGAATCATCTTCTCTTTCTGTTGGATTTTCCCATTCCAGGGAACGGAATTTTTCTCGATTAAATGGTTCTCCAGGAAATGGGTAATTTGTAAATACAGTAACTGCTTTTCCCTGTAAAGTGGGGCCTAGTCGGAACTGTAGTTCAAACCCTAAACAAAAAGCACATTTCAATAAACTCATTGTAAGAACTTAAATTACCACATTAATAAATAAATGATTTATTTAAGGTTTTACAAAAACTATGGTTTCTCAACTATGTTTTAAATATATATACTATACATATAATATATATATAATATACGTATATAATATATATATAATATATATATAATATATGTATATAATATATATATAATATATATATGCTAATATACAACACTGCTGGTTTTGGAACTATTCTGCAATCTAATTTAGCTGAATTGTATATTTTAACATACAGTATACAACACAGAACTGTCTGCTCTGTATTGTCCCTCTCCTCTCCTCCTGGAAATTGATTCCTATTTGCATGGCTACTTTGGGATATGCAAGTTCTTTTTTTTTTTTTTTTCTTTTTAATAACATGTCTTCAAGTTTATTGAGAGTACTTTTAGAAAATTAGGATAGCTTTAAAGTGAAAAACAAAATGAAATTTTACTGAACTTAAAATCTTTCTAATTCCAGAATAGTTAACATACAGTGTTACATTATTTTCACATGTACAATATAGTGATTCAACAATTCTATATATTACTCATTGCTCATCATGATAAGTGCATTTTTAAAAATATATATATATATATATTTTTAATTTTTTTTAACGTTTATTTATTTTTGAGACAGAGAGAGACAGAGCATGAACAGGGGAGGGGCAGAGAGAGGGAGACACAGAATCTGAAACAGGCTCCAGGCTCTGAGCCATCAGCCCAGACAGAGCCTGACACGGGGCCCGAACTCACGGATCACGAGATCATGACCTGAGCTGAAGTCGGACGCTTAACCGACTGAGCCACCCAGGAGCCCCTAAAATATATTTTTTAAAGTTTATTTATTTTGAGAGAGAGAGACAGAGAGTGAGAGAGCAAGTGGCGGAAGGGCAGAGAGAGAGAGGGAGAGAGAGAGTCAAGCAAGCTCCATGCTCAACATGGAGCCTGATGCAGAGCTCGATCCCATGACTGCGAGATTATGACCTGAGCCAGAACCAAGAGTCGGATGCTCAACCAACTGAACCATCCAGGTGCCCCATGTATTCTTAATCCCCTTCACCTATTTCACCCATCCCCTTACCCACCTTCACTCTAATAACCATCAATTTGTTCTCTGTACTTAAGAATCTCTTTTTAATTTGTCTCTTTTTTTTCTTTGTGCTTCTTAAATACCACATAGAGTGAAATCACATGGTATTTGTCTTTCTCTGACTGACTTATTTCACTTAGGATTATATTCTCTAGATCCATCCATGTTGTTGCAAATGGCAAAATTTTGTTACTTTTAATGGTTGAGTAATATTTCATTATATACCGTATCTTCCTTATCAATCTATTGATGGACACTTGGGCTGCTTCCGTAATTTGGCTACTGTAAATAGTGCTACAATAAATATATGGGTGCATGAATCTTTTCAAATTAGTGTTTTTATATTCTTTGGGTAAATATTCAGTAGAGGAATTCTGGATCATATGGTAGTTCTATTTTTCATTTTTTGAGGAACCTCCATACTGTTTTCCACCATGTCTACACTAGTTTGCATCCTCATGTTTTAGTATTTAAGTCTTTTTTGGAATTCTGAGGGCCAAAACATTCCCAGTTTTGCTTAAGTTAGGCTATTTCTATTAAAATGTATCTGAGACATCTATAATATATTGCAAGTATTTTGCCATGGGAGGCAAAAAAAAAAATTAACACATTATAGTCATAATTTTATTATAAAATAAAATTACGGTTGATTCTGGGAAGATTTTATATCTTGATACCAGAATGTGAAAATTCTGACTACAGTAAAGTCTGTTAGAAATATAAAGCAAATAGCAGTATACTTATGATGAGCACTGAGTAATGTATAGAATTGTTGAATCACTATTGTACACCTGAAACTAATATAACATTGTATATTAACTATATGGAATTAAAATTAAAAAACCTAATAAAAAAAGAAATATAAGGCTTAGAAATTTTAATCATGAAGATAACAATTCAATTAATGATGGGCAATAATAACCAATGAAGGCAGGAAAATTTAGTTCTGCTGATTATAATCTTTAAGCTTAAGGAAATTAAAAAAATATTTTATTTTACTTTTTATTTATTTTCGAAGCACAATTGACATACAATGTTATATTACTTTCAGGTGTACAACATAGTGATTCAACAATTCTACACATTACCCAGTGCTTACCACAGTAAGTATGGTCACCATACAATGGTTAATTACAGTATTATTGACTATATTCCCCACACTGTACTCTTCATCTCTGTGATTTATTAATTTTAAAACTGGAATTTTTTACCTCTTAAGAAACTTTTTGAGAAGAAGCATACTAATATCTATATTTTTAATGCTCAATTTATGAAACATCTAACAAAGTATAAAAAATTATGTCATGAGTGCATACTATGTATAGGAAACAAAATAGACAATGATCTCTGCCCTTGTGGAGCTTGAGTTCTAAAGGGGGAAGGCAGCCATTAAACAATGAACATGATAAATAAGTAAGAAACAACTGTATATCAGGGAAGGATAAATGCTAAGAGAAGAAAGAAAAATCAGAGCAGTGTAAGGAAAATGGGGATAAAGGAGAGATGGCGGGGAGGCGGTAGCCATTTTTAATATTAAAAAGTTGATGAGCTAGAGAAAAGTCAGGGAGTTATTAGCCACATGGCTATTCATGGTTGTCCATGGAAAGAATTGACCAAGCAGAGGAAGACAAGAGGACTTGGGGTGGAAGCAAGCTTGGTGATTCCAGAAATAACAAGAAACTCAGTATGTGTGGACTGGAATAAGCTCGGGGAGAAGTAGTAGAATACGAGGAAAGAAAGGTAACAGGGGGGCTGGATCATGGTCTTGTAGGCCACAGTAAGAATTTGGTTTCTTCTCTGAATGAAATGAGGAGCCAATGAACAGTTTTGATCAGAGAAGTCACATGACCTAACTTGTGTATTAAATCACTTTGTATATTATATCACTCTGATTATATCATTCTGATTATGTCTGCTTCTGGCCATAATGGAGTAAGTGGTACTAGATTTGTCCTCTGCTGAGAAACTAGAAGAAATAAATGAGACAACTGTTTTCAGAAATAAGGAGTGAAGGACTGTGATGCCCAAGAGAATGGTGATTCCTATGAATTCTCTAGCTTTAACCTAGGAGAACTTTCTGTGCTGTGACACAGGAAGCAGGAATAGTAGTCTGAATTGAGGAGACAGAGATTAGAATTTGAGGAGGGTGAAGAAACTATAATTTTCAGGGCAGAGTATGGTGCAGAAGAAACCATGCAAAGAAAAAGCTCTAGAAAATTACCAAGGGTCATCTTGAGTCTGCCTGAATACCAGGCTCACACGAGTAGTGTTTGAATCCATGAGGCTGGGCAAGGAACAACTACTACGAGCTATCAATTGACCAATTCCCAGAACTCACTCAGGCCTGGGAGACATTATAATTTTCAGAGTGAAGAGACTTCGTTGAACACCTGTTGTATTCAAAAGAGTCATGTCTTATGTAGCAAGGCTAATATAGTCCTAGAGTAAAAACTACTATACCTATCCTGTCAAAGCTTAAAACAGCCGCAAAAGGGGGTGCTTGGGTGGCTCAGTTGGTTGGGCATCAGACTCTTGATTTTGGCTCAGGTCATGATCTCACAATTCATGGGATTGAGCCCCATGTTAAGAGGCTCTCTTAATCCTCAAAAGGATTAAGCTGATCCACAGATAATGTAAATGCCAAAATAAAAGACATCACTTCTATTTTTTTTGGGGGGGGGTACAAAAAAGGTGGTTTTATTAAAACACAGGGATAGGATCTATGGGCAGAAAGAGCTGTCAGGGCATCACTCCTTTGAAGGAAGACAAAAAAATCCAGAGATATGGCAACAGAACATTTATAATGTCCAGCATCCAATACAAAACTGCTAAACAGAAAGAGGAAGTGACAGCATTGATGACACAGATATCTACGGTAGGGCATTCCACATAGAGGAAACAGAAGATGTAAAGGACCTGAGACTTCTGCTTCTGGCAAAGATGGAATGAGTAACAGGGATTGGATTTATGCTGTTCCTTGAAACTTGAAAGAAGAAACCAAGAAAAACCAGAAAACATATATATGAGTTTTCAAGCCTACACATCAGGCCACAAAGTATAGTGATGCCTAAGAGACAGAAAATAAACAATGTGAAGCCTATAACTGCCCCTTCTTACTACCTTGAAAGAATGTCCAGGTTGAGGCACAAGGAGGAGAAACCCAGGTAGAGCTCAGCTAACTTCCTAAGCTGAGAAGATAGAGTTAAGAATCTGTTGAGACCAAAGCAGCTAGTTTATAGATAAGAGTAGTTAGTGAGGAGGAGAAAAGTGCCCAAAGACAGAACTCCAGAGATTTGCAGCAGGTCTCCCTTCTGCACTTTGCAGAGTACTGATCAGTGCATGTCTGTGACCAGGAATAGTGCTTGGTTAGAAAAATCAAGTGCCAGATTGGAAAAACTCATAATTCATGAGGCATTGGGTAGAAAATTCAGGGGATATTGCTTTAGGAGTAGAGAACAAAGAGCCCTAGACAGGGCATAAACTAGCTTAACAAATCATAAAAGTATAACTCAAAAGTATTAAGATATTTCCAAGTAACTTAACTTCATTCCAAAACAAAGGCAAAAAAATTTATAAGAATCCAAAAACACCCAGCATTTTTGGTAAAACTCAATAAGGTAAAACTCATAATGACTGGCATCCAAACAAAGATTATAAGACACACAAAGAAGCAAGAAAACCAAACCCATAACAAAGAAAATAATCAATTAATGAAAACTGACCAAGGAATGACATAGATGTTGAACTAGCAGATAAGGAACGACATCAGTTACCATAACTGTATGCCATATGCTCAAAAAGTTATGTCAATACATGGAAAATATTAAAAAACAAAACAAAATAAAAGATCCAAATCAAATTTAAAAATGAAAACTACGAGGTCTGAGATGAAAAATGGAATAGATGGTGAGACATGGCAGAAAAAAAGATTAGTAAATTTCAAGACACAGGAATAGAAATATGGAAAATGAGGGGCACCTGGGTGGCTCAGTTGGGTAAGCCTTCAACTTTGGCTCAGGTCATGATCTCATGGTTTATGAGTTTGAGCCCCGCATCGGGCTCTGTGCTGGAAGCTCCAGAGCCAGGAGTCTACTTCAGATTCTATCTCTCTCTCTCTCTGCAACCTCCCCTGCTTATGGTCTGTCTCTCTCTCAAAAATAAACAAACATTAAAAAACCCCCACAAATATGCAAAATGAAACCAACAGAGAAAAAAGAATCTAAAAAATTGAAAAAGCATCACTGATCTGTGGAACAATTCAAGTGGCCTAATATATAGGTAATTTGAGTCCTCAAAGAAGAAGAAAGGGGAGATATCAAGTATTTAAAGAAATAATGGGTAAAAAAAAAAACCCAAATGTGATAAAAACAACAGATTTATAGATACAAAGAAGTTCAATAAGTCCCCAATCAAGAAACATCACACTATGAAACATCAAAGTCAAATTGCTCAAAACCAGTGACAAAGAGACTATCTTAAAAGTAGCCAGAGGGGAGGAAAATGTCACAGTAAGTTCAGAGGAACAATGATAAAGATGATAGCAGATTTCTCATGGGAAACAACAAAAGCAAGAAGACAGTGGAACAGTATCTTTAAAGGTATAGTTGATCCTTAGACAATATGGGATTGAACTGCACAGGTCTAATTACACTTTTTTTTTTTTTTTTTAACAGGACAGTCCTATAAATGTAAAATTTCTCTTATCATTTTTAAAAAAAGTTTATTTTTTTTGAGAGAGAGAGAGCATGAGCAGGGGAGAGGCAGAGAGAGGGGGACAGAGGATCCAAGTGGGCTCTGTGCTGACAGCAGTGAGCCAATGTGGGGCTTAAACTCACAAACCATGAGATCGTGGCCTGAGCTGAAGTCAGATGCTTAACTAGTTGAGCCACCCAGGTGCCCCTCCTTATGATTTTCTTAATAACATTCTCTTTTCACTAGCTTACTTACTGTAAGATTACAACATATAATACATATACATACTATGTTTCATCTGTAAGGCTTCTGGTCAATAGTAGGCTATTAATAGTTAAGTTTTAGGGGAGTCTAAAGTTATACTTGGATTTTTGGCTGCATGAGGGGTCAGTGCCTCTACTCTCTGCATTATAAGGTCAACGGTAACTTAAAGAAGAAAACTATCAGCCTAGAATTCTATACCCGGTGAAAATATCTTTCAAAAATAAAAGTGATGAAAGCCAGGTTTTTCTTTTCTTTTCTTATTTTTTTTTTAAGTTTTATTTATTTAAGTAATCTCTACACTCACTGTGGGGCTCGAAGTCACACTCCTGGGACCCAGAGTCATGCATGTGCTCCTCCAACTGAGCCAGTCAGGTGCCCCAGACTTCACAGTGTTAGAGAAAGACGTTACAAATAAGCAAGGGGAAAGCTACAACAAACCCTGTTGTGGTGGATATGAAGCATAGACATCATCATGAACTGCTATTTATATATACATAATGAATGCCAGTTTGATTCCAAGCAAATCCTGAAATGCAGAACATGCAGATATGTCATGTCACATAATTTCTAAAATTGCTCTTGTAGAAGTAAATCCTCACAATGATGTTCAACAGATGGTAAATTCTACACCACAATATTAAATACTGGATAAGCTAGTCTTTATGAGCAAAATATCTCAACAAAAGACATTGGGAGAATGATGGACTCTTTCAACTTACTGTAATCCAATCAAACACCTCTACCTTTGCCTAGATAAATATGAATACTCTGGCATACTGCAGTATGGATAATGTGAGAGATGGAAGTTCCAGGAATTCCTGCAAAAAATTATAATTTAGTGATAAGTCCTGCTAACCATATTTTTGGATTGTATTAAATAATGAATATAAATTTTTCATGGCAAATGGTTTTAGCAAGTAAGAAACAAATTATCCAAATGGTATTATTAAGTAACTGCAAAAATCCAGGGACTCACTTCCATTTCTCACATTGTACAGTGAAACTTATACTTTCTTTTCCAAGTAACTATATATACAAATTTTTCTATAATTGGCATAAATATTCTATGAATATAATAAGGCTTATGTTTGACTTAATAATTTCATATAGACATGTATTTTCTTAAGAATTAATCAGTGATGTAAACATAGGCTATATTCATAATAGCTTCATTTATTATAATTAAATAAACTGACAACAAATTAAATATCTAATGATTGGAAATGATTAGATAAGTTGTGGTACAAAAATGGTATTATGTAAGCTAGAATATTACAAAGTCATTATAAGTCATGTTATCAAAATATATTTAATAACATAGCTACTTTTATTCTGTTTTGTCAATTTTATGCATCTATATAGATCTATTGAAATCTTTTCTAGATGGCTTCCCAGGGGACATTTAAAGAAGATTTAATATCTATTCTTCTCAAACTGTTCCAAAAATAGAAATAGAAGGAAAACTTCCAAACTCATTCTACAAAGCCAGCATTACCTTGCTTCCAAAACCAGAAAAAGACCTCACTAAAAAGGAGAATTACAGGCCAATATCCCTGATAAACATGGATGCAAAAATTGTCAACAAGATATTAGCAAATCATTCCTAAGTATTTTATTGTTTTTGGTGTAATTGCAAATGGGACAGATTCCTTGATTTCTTTTTCTGCTTCATTATTGGTGTATAGAAATGCAAAGGATTTCTGCATGTTGACTTTATATCCTGTACTTTTCTGAATTCATGTATTAGTTCACAGTGCATTAAAAGAATTATTTACCAGGGCTGGTTCAATATTTGCAACTCAATCACCATGATACACCACATTAATAAAAGAAAGGATATGAACTGTACAATCCTGTCAATAGATGCAGAAAAACCATTTGACAAAATACAGCATCCATTCTCAATAAAAACCCTCAACAAAGTAGGGATAGAGCAAACATACCTCAACATTATGAAGGTCATATAAGAAAGACCCACAGCTAATATCATCCTCAATGGGGAAAAACTGAGAGCCTTTCCTCTGTGGTCAGGAACAAGACCAGGATGTTCATTCTCACCATTACTACTTAACATAGTATTGGAAGTCCTAGCCTCAGCAATCAGACAACAAAAAGAAATAAAACACATTCATCTTAGCAAGGAAGAAGTCAAACTCACTATTTGCAGATGACATGATACCCTGTAGAAAACCCAAAAAACTCCACCAAATAATTGCTAGAATACATGAATTCAGAAAAGTATAGGATATAAAGTCAACATGCAGAAATCCTTTGCATTTCTATACACCAATAATGAAGCAGCAGAAAAAGAAATCAAGGAATCTATCCCATTTGCAACTGCACCAAAACCAATAAGATACCTAGGAATAAACCTAACTAAAGAGGTAAAAGATCTGTACTTCGAAAACTATAGAATACTTATGAAAGAAATTGAAGAGGACACAAAGAAATGGAAAAGCATTCCATGCTCATGGACTAGAACACTGTTAACATGTCTATACTATCCAAAGTAATCTACACATTTAATGCAATACCTACCAAAATATCACCAGCATTTTTCACAAAGCTAGAACAAACAATCCTAAAATTTGTACAGAACCACAAAAGACCCCTAATAGCCAAAGCAATTCTGAAAAAGCAAAACAAAACTGGATGCATCAGGATTCTGGATTTCAAGCTATATTACCAAGCTGTAGTCATCAAGACAGTATAGTATTGGCACAAAATCAGACATATAGATTAATGGAACAGAATAGAAAATCCAGAAATGGAACCACAAGAATATGGTAAACTTATCTTTGACAAAGCAGGAAAGACTATCCAATGGAATACAGTCTCTTCAACAAATAGTGCTGGGAAAACTAGATGGTGATATGCACAAGAATGAAACATGTACCTCAGTGTTTATAGCAGCATTATCAACAATAGCCAAACTATGGAGAGAGCCCAAATGTCCATCGACTGATGAACGGATAAAGAAGATGTGGTATAAAAAACACACTGCTCTACTGACTGAGTCAGCCAGGTGCCCCTACACACTTGTGTAATTTTATAATTGGGTGAACATCATTTTATTTTATTTCATTTTAATTAATTAATTTATTTATTTATTAAAATTTACATCCAAATTAGTTAGCATATAGTGCAACAATGATTTCAGGAGTGGATTCCTTAGTTCCCCTTTACCCATTTAGCCCATCTCCCCTCCCATAACCCCTCCAGCAACCCTCAGTTTGTTCTCCATATTTATGAGTGTCTTCTGTTTTGTCCCCCTCCCTGTTTTTATATTATTTTTGTTTCCCTTCCCTTATGTTCATCTGTTTTGTCTCTTAAAGTCCTCATATGAGTGAAGTCATATGATTTTTGTCTTTCTCTGACTAATTTCACTTAGCATAATATCCTCCAGTTCCATCCACATAGTTGCAAATGGCAAGATTTCATTCTTTTTGATTGCTGAGTAATACTCCATTGTATATATATACCACGTCTTCTTTATGCATTCATCCATCGATGGACATTTGGGCTCTTTCCATACTGTGTCTATCGTTGATACTGTTGCTATAAACATTGGGGTGCATGTGTCCCTTTGAAACAGCACACCTGTATCCCGTGGATGAATGCCTAGTAGTGCAATTGCTGTGTCATAAGGCAGTTCTAATTTTTAGTTTTTTGAGGAACCTCCATACTGTTTTCCAGAGTGGCTGCACCAGCTTGCATTCCCAAGGTAAACATCATTTTAAAGTTAGAAGTACAATTATGAAGAAATAGATGGAGAAATAATTGCTCAAAGAATTGAAACATGAAATTTTAATACTCAGTGATTGTGAGAATCATAAATATCTACATCTCTAAAATAATGATTAAACTTACTATAGAAGATATAGTATCATTTTGAACAGGTAAAAACATCAGAGAATAGCTGTCTGAGCATATTTAAACAACCTGCCCCCTGTTCAGTTTATGCAAATATTTTTTTTATCATTACACAAGGATTCAGAGAACATGTAGTACAAAGGTTAAAACTCATCCAAAATCCCAAAACAGTATTTGGATCAGTGGTATACCCTCAGAAAAAAAATTGACAAGCATTCTCTAAACATAAATATTTATTTACAGAATATACACGTATGATGATTTAATAGATTATATAAATCACAAAACACAAAAATGGGATAAGATGTAAATAAATAACATTTTAAATAACTAATTTTACCTATTAGTGGATGGAAAATATCTTTTAGTTCTCACTAAAAATTAATATTGATAATATCTGTCAGTGAAAGCAATGTGATTAAAGAAATTTCATTAATTTTAAGTTTTGGTTTAATATTTTATGATAAAGTAATTCAAATATTCCAAGTTCTGTTTATTGATATTTGGTTTAATTGCATCAGACTTGAAAAAATAAAACACAAAGATATCCAAATTCAAATGGAAAAAGTTCTTAGTGACTATGTTTACTAATCCATGACATTAACTTTTCAACCCCACTCACAAATTATGTAAAGATTTTTGTTGAAATGTGCTAGTAAATATATATTTTCCTTGTTATAAGCAATGGTTTTTATAAGCTAATAAGATATTCTATATTTATATATTAAATAGATGATTTGAAAAACAACCAAAATCCTTTATTGGAAAGATTTTAAACAGATTGGAAAATTTTGTTATCAATTTTTTAAAAAGGGTAAGTATTTATTTTTATGGTTAAAATCATATGATGGAAGTGTTACTAAAATAACATACTCAAAATGCTCTTGCTATACAGTAAGGGTCAGTAAACCATATCCAGCCTGTTTCTATAAATAAAGTTTTATTGGAACACATTCATTTATGTGTTGTTTATGTTTGCTTTCATGATATAATGGCAGAGCTGAGTAACTGCAAAAGAAATGGCCCGCAAAGCTGAAATAATTTGCTATCTGAACTTTTAGAGGAAAAAATGTGCTCAACTCTGCTCTATGGTATCAATTTTCACCAAAAAGTAGTTAACTTTCTCACTCATGTTTACCTCACAGTTAAATTGTGTTTCCTTTTTCAGAAAATATTTTCTAAGTATCATACTATTGAAAGCTACATGTCATTCCTGAAAAGGACAAATCTCAAACAGCCAATTTCAAACACTTTCTAACTCATCTTTCAGTTTGAAAATATCCTGAGGTAAAAGAGGCATTTATGATGATTGTACCTTTTGTTATGAAATATTGTAAAGACTCTAGTATTTAAGGAATTATAACTTGTATATCTACTTAACCTGGATTAGGTAAAATTGTAACCCATGGCAACATACCACAAACAAACCAGTGATGGTGTGACTATGAACCCCTTCAAGACCTACAACCTCTACTATTTTCTCAGAATATGTCTTTTTTGTTTATAACTTATTTGATACATAAACTGAAAGCATCAATGTCAATTTATATGTTAGCAAAATTTAATTGCTTTAAAAAAATCTTTTTTTATTACAGTTATTTATTTTTTAGTAATCTCTACACTCAATGTGGGGCTCGAACTCACAACCCTGAGACCAAGAGTTGCATGTTTTTCTGAATGAGCCAGCCAGGTGCCCCCAAATGTAATTAATTTTTGAAAACAAAACCAGATGAAAGAAAAAAAAGAGAAAAGAAAAATCCAGTTCTTTCTATGTTCTACTAGATAGATCAGGGCATAGTCCCAAGAGTATACAGCTACTCTGTAGATGTCCAGTACAAGTCTCTGAAACTAAAATTTTTATATACAGTAAATGAAACATTAGAATACCTAGACTATGTCAGATTCCATAATGACTCACTCGGTTTGCTAAAATTAGCTTAGGTCACAGCAGTACATAGTGTGGCTATCTTATTCCTCATAGAACAGTAGGAATACCTTACTCAGATTAGCCATTTCCCTCTTGCAGGCAACTAGTAAAGTGAGTGATTAAACGATTACTATGAAGTAAATTTTTCCATCTTGTTCCGTCTACTAAGTTTATATAAGCTCAAGCTCCTAATCAAGAAACTTTTATAAGTATTTTCTTAAAAAAAAAGGGTAAAAGTTGAAATTTAACCAACCTATATAAAAATGGAACTCCAGGTTCAGCAAAAACTGACTTTGTTCATTATTCTGCCACTGAATGAAACAGGAAATACAGGGAAAGGCTATGATTTGGCTAGAAAAAAATTTTTTTGGTCTTGCTGAGTTAGAAGAGTCTATAGAGATATTAGCCTCGAAAATGAGGAGGAATCCTTTCTTAGGGAAAAGTGAAAAGAAAAATGAAGAGAGACTTGGTGATCAATTAAATATGAAAGAACCAAAAACTGCCAGAGTTTTTCTTCACATCTAATTGTTCACTAAGTCCTATGAATTTTAAAATGTCTCATACTCTGGGGCGCCTGGGTGGCTCAGTTGGTTAAGCGTCCATCCCACTCTTGCCTTCTGTTCAGGTCATGATTTTGGGGTTTGCAAGACTGAGCTATGTGCTGGCAGCACAGAGCCTGCTTGGGATTCTCTCTCTCTCTGTCTCTCTCTCTCTCTGCCCCTACTCCCTCCCCCCCCCCCCATAAATAAACATTTTAAAAAAATATTGTAAAAGGGGTGCCTGGGTGGCTCAGTTGAGTGTCTGACTTCAGCTCAGGTCATGATCTCGCAGTCCATGAGTTTGAGCCCCACATCAGGCTCTTGTGCTGACAGCTCAGAGCTTGGAGCCTGCTTTGGATTCTGTGCCTCCTCCTCTCTTTGCTCCTCCCCCATTCATGCTGTTTCTCTCTCTCTCCCTCTCTCTCAAAAATAAACATTAAAATAATAATAATAATAATAATAATAATAATAATAAATAAAATAAAAGTAAAATAAAATGTCTTGAACTCTGCTACCTTTTTTGACTCTAATGTAGTTCAACCCTTATTTTTAACCAGATGTGTTTTCAAAATAGCCTTCTTAATGATTTATCTCCAATGTCCCTTCATCTTTCACATTTTAATTATCTTCTATAGTAATATGATCACCTCATTACTGCACACAAAAAAACTGACGTGTTCCCATTTATATCATTTGGTTGAATTTACTGGTTTTAACTAGATTTACAGACTCAGTCACATCATTCTTATTTTATAAACCCTTCATAGCTCCTTCTTCAAATAGTTTGGCTGAATTTAACACTTTTTGCTAGCTTTAACTAGTGTTTTAGTAATGAATCAGCAAGGATTTAATGGCTGTTATACATTGTACTGGGTTTATAATACTTTCCCTATTCTCACAGATCTTAAACTGATGCTATAAGATCAATAAACTGAGACACTGCTCCATCATTCAGTACTTAATTGTTCTGTGCCTATTGTGTGATTGGAAATCAAAGAAAGAAAATAACAAAAAAATTAAGAAAAGACCTCATGGAGGAGGTAGAATTTTTGCTGAAGGTAGGCAATGCACAGAATGAGAGTAAAGGGATTTAATGGATATAGAGGAATCTGATGGGGGTGAAGGTGTCAGGAGAGCTATGAGAAAATCCAGGGGAGAGGGAATTGACAGGGGAATTGTAAAGATGTAGGACACTAATAATGGGGAACAATGAGATGCAACCTTGGCTAGTGAAGGTGGATTCTATTAGAGAATGTCTTGGAAGCCCCGCAGAGGCATTTAAATTTGACTTTATATATAGACACCAATTAATAAAAAGAAAGAGATGGCACAAAAGATTATTCTAGCATCCATGTTTAGGCATGTGGAAGAGATAGGCAAACAGACATTTGGAAAGATATTACAGGGCTTAAAGAGAGATTGCAGGTAAAGAGAAGAAACTGTCAAAGGCGAGTACAAAGTTTCTGGCCTTGGAAACTATAAAAATGGAGACATCACTAAAATAAACAGGATGTTTGTTTTAAAAAAAGCAGGATGTTTGTTCTCAAACAAAGAAGGTTTGAGAATGGGGGAGTAGGAGACGGTTTGGGACACGTTAGATAGATGTAAGCATATCAGATGGAGCTATCCCAAGGCTATTCTATAGTGTAATACTGGATGAAGCCAAGAATCCAGTGCAAAAATAGATAGGTATAGTGATCTATTAATGCCTTGCACCTGTTTAGGATTTCAAAGCCATATAGTATTAATTTTGAGCTTCAACATCCAGGAAGGTAGAAGAACAGAAATTAACACCTTCATTTCGCAAATAAATTAATGTTTAGAATTCATGTGACTTGCCCAAAGTCAAAGAAGTTGTTAGCAGGAGAGCCAAGAAAATTCTAGTTCCTTACTCGTGCCATTATACTCCTGGCTTTTAAGAAGCAAGCAAAATTCAAGGCTCTTCTTCCAAAAAGAGCCATCAGCATGGAGGCAACAAGTGAGGCCATGAGAATGTATAATTCTTTGAGGGCAGAAGAAGAGAAGAAGAAAAGATCTCTTGCAGATAGATACAATTAATTAAAATAAGGAAGGAAGACAGCTCAGCAACAGACACCACCAAGTAGACAGGAGCACTCAAGAGGGTAGGAAAAAAATCAAAACCAGGAAAGTGCCGAGTCAGGAAAGCCAAAAATGGAGTAAGTACTCAGTGATCCTAAATGCCAAAGTTGGAAGAAGGTGATTTGGCATGGAGGTAACACATTTGACAGTCGATTTGTTTTTCTTCAAAAATGTAACTCTTGTGATATTGAGGGGGAAAATCCCTCAATGTTTACTATCAACATCTATCTGTTGCGCTATTAAAGGGGGCTGCATTTTATTTTTCATACATTAAAACTTCCACTTCACAAGTTACAGTAACACAAAAAAGTGTGAAAGTTTTCAATGTTGAAAAATTATAAAGTCTAAAGAATAAGCTCAAATATATTTCAACATAAACTGATCAGTTTTTTTAATTTTTGAGAGGCTTTTGATATATATAAATAACAGTTTGCTTTTTTCTGTGATCTATTTTACTAAATCAAAGTTTCAATAAAGGAAAAAAATGAGGGCTATGAAAAAGCAAAACTATAGATATCCTCCAAATAAAATTACATATGAAATAATTTACCAAGTTTTATAATAATTAATAGAAATAATATGGTAAATTTCTTGATCATATATGCAACTTCTGTCTTATGTGGAAGCATGGAAAGAAAAGTGAACTATTTTATCCTCCTAACATGACAAATATAACATTTTCAACTTTATAACTAAAATCAACTTTCATTAGTGATATTTTTAAAATATGACACTGTCTTTGCACTAATTTAGTTTAGAAAGGTCTCTGGAAATTTTACCTGTCTTAAAGTTTTAAAAAATTAGCATGACAACAGATCAAAAATTTAAAAGACACAGCTAATCAAACAACTTGCTACTGACCTTGTTCAAGTCTGAAGAGGGTCTTTTCCAGCTTTTCCATTTCGTTCAGAAGTAAAATTCTAATTTGTTTACTGTGTCCCATTTTGGCTTTTAGAAGATTTGAAATCTTTCAGAAGAATTAAAAGAACTCCAAAATCGAATGAGTTACCCCTATGAAACAAAAAGGAATTAAGATCAAGAAAATAACTATTACCTTTAATTCCTCAAGGCTGACAGCCGCACTTACATGTTCTAAATGTGTTTTAACCTTAGCAAAGCAAAAAGAAAGAATGAATCCTATAAAGAAGACCTGAGAAGGTAAATAGTTGTTTCCTCCCTTAGAGCACAATAGGTCCAAAGCAAAACTATTGTATTATAGATTCTTACAATTAAAACAAAAAAACAAAACTGAATTATTCTCAGAGAAAAGCAATACGTTTTGGAAAGCCTGGATTTGGGTGGGGGGGAAAATTCCCGGTCCCAAGCCAAAGGGCTTTGAAGACTACAAACGGCACTTCTGCTTACAAGAGATTAGTCTGCTCAAAGATAACAGGTGGGAGAGCTCCCCATTCCCAAATTCGGGTTGGAAGCCACCAATGGGGAGATGAGAACAGAGGGAAGCAGTTGTTGCCCCTGGAATAGCTGCTGCAGACATAGGATGTACAGACGGAGCTATAGATAGAAAGAACCCATTTCCCTGAGAGACCAGCGGCATTCCTAGCACTTACACGGAGCAAGTTATACGTGCAGCTTCTGGGACACTGCAGGACCCGCGACTCTGGTGTTGGAGTCGGGGGAGGAGACGGGAAGGAAAGCAAACGGGGAAAGGCAGGCTGCCCAGGCGCAAAAAGCAGCCCCAGACAAGGAGGGCCGGGCGCCGTGAAGGGCAAAGGGCGGGGCGGCGGCAGCCGGGCCAGGGATAAGGCCGCTGTGTGAATGGCAGAGAGCTTCTCCGTGACTCCGCCTCGCGCTGGTCCCGGAGAAGACCCTAGACCCACCCGGCCTCAAGTTCCCCACACGCCCGGGTGGGAGCTGACAGGTCCCCTCGCCCACTTCCGGGAGGTTCCGCACCCTGCTCGCCGCGACCGCTAGTCTCGCGAGACTGCGGTCAGCGGGGCCGGGGTCCGGGAGGCGGCTGGGGCCCAGGCAGCGAGCTGCTTTTGGTTTTCGGCGCTAGGGAGGTGCGAGGTCCGGAGTGTGCACTTCCTTTACCAGCCTGCGACCTCGTGGTTGAACATTAAAATGCTACGGTAGAAGGCTGCCAGCTAGATTGAGCTGCGTATGTCACAGGGTCGTTTTGTGGACCGGCTGAATGGTGGGAGGCGAGAGACCTGGCTTCCTGTGCTTTTTCTACCACGATGTGTTTTGTGTCTTTGTTTTGATTTTTTTTTTTTTTTTAATTTTGACGTGGCCTAAGTTTACTTGGCCTAAACTCTCTGAATCTTGATTTCCCCCGTATCTAAAGTAAGGGGCCGTCTACAATCTCAGACATTCCATCCTTCGTGTGTCTACCATCTCTAGTGCTAACACAGGGCACATCTTGAAAGCAGACACGGAACTACTAGGTAGGTGAAATGTGGCCAGTTTGCAAACAATTGAGGGTGCAAATACCGCTTGTACAACGTCTGGTTGTATCTGATGTACACTGCATAGACCTGAAGACCATATGCGATTAAGGATCTATATTGGCTGCACATATTTCAGGCCAGAAATTTAGGATCTGGTACAGATGTCTAAGGAGATTTTATGCCTGAGGAAAAGAAACCCCTTCTAGAGTTTTTTGAGGACGCCTAGGGATCATGAGAAAAAAGACATGACTGCAGAGAAAGATCTTGCTTTCTTTATTGTGGAAATAATGTAGATCCAAAAACAATGGTTAAAAACTAAAGATACTGAAATGTTTGTTTCAGTAGATTTCTGAGAATGGCTAGTTGCAAGTGGTCCAAAACTGAGTTTGGGTATCTGTAGTTCATTTATTCATTCAACTAGTATTTATTGAGCACCTAGGATTTGCCAGGCATGGAAGTGAATCAAAGTCACTGCCCTCATGGAACTCTTCATTTTGTTGGTGGGAGGCAGATAAATAAATAAGATAAATAAATTATATAAGATAACAAAAGGTTGTAGGAAGTGGGAAGCATAGAAGAATCAGGAAAAGGAAGTTTGCAATTGTAAATACAATAGTCAGTAAAGGACTTGCTAGTGAGTTGACATCTGATCCCAATCAGAGAAAGAGCAAAGAGGATATCCAGGGTAGAGGGTTACATACAGAGGTACAGAAAGTTCAAAGGCCATGAGGTAGGAGCACCCTTGTGGATTTAAGGAGGCCACCATAGCTGAGTGAAGAGAGTGGTAAGAGATTAGGACAGATAAAGCGGGCAGGGGAGGGGGGGGGGGCTTGACAGCCAGATCTTGTAAGGCTTTGTAGGCCATTGCAAGGATTTGGGCTTTTAATATGGGCAAAAGAGACGTTGGAGCATTTTGAAAAGAGGAGTGACCTCATCTGATAGACCTTTTAAAGGATTACCCTGCAACTTTATGGAAAATAGCTAAATAAACTGGAGGGTGTGGTGAGGAAGGAAGCGAGACCAGTTAAGCAGTTATTTCAGTTAACCAAGATACAATGATGTTGGGGGTGTGTGTGTGTGTGTGTGTGTGTGTAAAGAAGGTATAGCAATGAAGGTGGTGAGAAGTTGTTGAATTATGGATCTATTTTGAAAGTAGAGCTTATACTGATGATGAGAAAGTAGTGTTCTTCAATTTGTAAGTCACATTGAGGATTGTAAATCATACCCATTGAGGGTTATAAAAGTAATTTAGTTGCAACCAACAATTTTTTTAATGTTTATTTTTTTGAGGGTGGGGAGAGAGAGAGAAAGAGAGAGAGAATGCGAGCAGGGGAGGGGCAGCGAGAAAGGGAGACACAGAATCCAAAGAAGGCTGGGCTGTCAGTACAGAGCCCGACACTTGGCTCTAATCCAGGAACTGTGAGATCACGACCTGAGCTGAAGTCGGATGCTTAACCAACTGAGCCACCCAGGTGCCCTGCAACCAACAATTTTTAAAGTAAAATAGGAATGATCTGAGTGCATTGCATCTGGTAAGACTATTATTTCAAGAAACTTCTGTTTCTGTTACTTATGTTTTGTTGTAGTGAGTCCTGTATTCCTACTGGGAGTCATGGTCAAAAACATGTTTGAGAGCCACCACTCTCAAAAATTATGCTGTGTAAAAGCATAACCATTCATGATTATGAAATGTGCCTGTGTTTTAATCCCAGCTCTGCCACTAACTGGCTGTTCAGCTTTCTAAGGTACTTAACCTTGGCCGCCTGGATGGTTAAAGTCAGTTAAGCATCTGACTTTGGCTCAGGTCATGATCTTGAAGTTCGTGAGTTTGAGCCCCACATCTGACTCTTTGCTATCAGTGCAGAGCGCATTTCAGATTCTCTGTCCCTCTCTCTGCCCCCCGCTTGCGTGCTTTCTCTCCCCACCCCCCCCTCAAAAAATAAATAAACATTAAAAACAAATGGAATGAATGAAATATGGCCCTTTGTAGCAACATGGATGGAACTGGAGAGTGTGATGCTAAGTGAAATAAGCCATACAGAGAAAGACAGATACCATATGTTTTCACTCTTATGTGGATCCTGAGGAACTTAACAGAAACCCATGGGGGAGGGGAAGGAAAAAAAAAAAAAAGGAGTTTAGAGTGGGAGAGAGCCAAAGCATAGGAGACTGTTAAAAACTGAGAACAAACTGAGGGTTGATGGGGGGTGGGAGGGAGGGGAGGGTGGGTGATGGGTATTGAGGAGGGCACCTTTTGGGATGAGCACTGGGTGTTGTATAGAAACCAATTTAACAATAAACTTCATATATTGAAGAAAAAACAAATGGAAGATACTCAACCTTTTTGTGCTTTGGTTTTTACAACTGTAAAACAGGGATAAAAATAGTGCCTACTATTAATTAAATGAGGACTTAGAACTGTGCCTGAAACATGTGTAAGTACAAATACTAGGATGGGACCCTGACTGATGTGGAATACAGTTCATGTTTATGTTTGTCTTCAGGGTCTCCTTTCCGTACCCCCTTTGAGTCTCTCCTATGACCATCTCATCACACTGCTCTCCTGTTGATCACTCTTCTCCAGGGCTCCAAAATTAGCTTTCCCTGTTCTCCCTCCACCAACAAAACTGTCACTTTAGGGCCCAATATTCCAGCTAAAATAAGGAGTAAAATAGACTGACAAAATTTTAAAAGATTTGTCAATCCAAATGATCTTAATTTTGGAGATTTCATACTGTGAAAGAAAGTGAAGAAGGTCAAGTAATGGAAAAATTATGATTCAATGTGATGTGTCTCAGAGATTACATTTACAAGCCACACAGCGTCCTTTTTAAAAAAGAAGAGTCACGCTAAGTGTGCTATTTGTGAAGTTCTTGGAATGCCAGTGAATCTGCAGTCTAGAGCTACCATGGTACCATGTGCTGCCTTCATTTTGGCAAACATTTGTCATGTGCCTGTCGTGTGCATAACAGAGATCTATATATACACAATAATCTCATGCTAGAGTTGTCAGGAGAAGAATCTCCTTGAGGAACATCTGATGGATAATCTCAGCTATTTGGCAGTGACTCTAGTGTTTTCTAAAACATTGATATGAATGTATCTGGGGAGTGGGAGAAGGGCTGTGGTCAGAAGGGTCAGAAAACACTAGAGTGTTTCTTAAGGTCTGTGTATGGGAGTGTCTGTTTGGGGAAAGGAAAGGAGTTATTTAGGGTATTATGTATAGTCTGGTCCCAGTCCTGCGAGATTCTGGGTCTGAAGTGGAGGGATCTGCCTTATTTGGTTTTTATATTCATCAGCATTTTTTGTGTATCTTATTTTGTAGTGATTATATACTGACATTATGAATAATTTTATTTTGTAAAATTTGGAATTGTGTTTTCAAAATCTCTTCTAAGTAGAACAGTTTATTCTGCATTTTTGGGAAATATCCAGACTTAGCCAGGGAAGAGAAGGGAAGATAGGAAGGAAATAGAGCTGAAGTCAGACAAGAAGAAGGACCTAATATAATGGTGATAGAGATACAGAAACCAGAGAGAGATTTTTCAAAAAAAGGATAGTACAACACAAAGAAAACGAATTTTGGAAACAAACTCGGGATTAGTTTTAATCTCTCTGAATTACAGTTGATTCATCTGTAAATTGGAGAGAATAACGCTTCATTCGGAGGGTGGTTTTGAAGATTAGATGAAATAATGAAAGCATTCAAGGCATCTATTATATAGCCCTTGGTAAAAATCAGGCTTTTAATAAATGATAGCCTAAAAAGAGAAGGGCTGATGGCCAGTTGTCTTTGCTGGGTTCTGATGGCAGTTAGACAAAGCAGATGAAGAGGAAATCTGCTAGAGCCTGGCCAACAAAAGAATCTAAAGGTCTGTTATCTTACTCTGTGAAGAGGGAGTATAAAGGTGAACTCAGAGGGGCGCCTGGGTGGCGCAGTCGGTTAAGCGTCCGACTTCAGCCAGGTCACGATCTCAGGGTCCGTGAGTTCACGATCTCACGGTCCGTGAGTTCACGATCTCACGGTCCGTGAGTTCGAGCCCCGCGTCAGGCTCTGGGCTGATGGCTCAGAGCCTGGAGCCTGTTTCCGATTCTGTGTCTCCCTCTCTCTCTGACCCTCCCCCGTTCATGCTCTGTCTCTCTCTGTCCCAAAAATAAATAAACGTTGAAAAAAAAAAAAAGGTGAACTCAGAAAAGGAAGTCAGAGCCCAAGGTTTTAGCCTAAATCATAGAGAACAGAGGAAGGACGTAAGAAAGAAGTAAGGTTTTGTTGCTGTACAATTAATATTTATTAGAACAATTATTGACATGTACATGTAATGGAAGTAAAGATAGTTGTATTTTATTTAAAAAAACAAAAACAAAAACAAAAGCCAAAACTTGCGTGGGAAAAGTCATTAAAAAAGTCCTAAGCATTGATATAACAAATTGACCAAAAAGAGCATATGGAATGCTTTGAAACCATGATAAGAGGAAACTCGAGAGGGTGTTTTAGTGGTGATGGTTTCTTTTTTCTAAAGATAGGTATTTTAAAATGTTCTTTGGCCCTAAATTTAGAGCTAAATCATTTTTACCCTTGCAAATAAATTTAACTTCCTGTTGAAATCCTGCCTCCAGAATTTCCCTGTGGAAGGATGGAGTTGGCAGCCTGGTTGGGGAACAAGGATGAGGGAAGGAAGACTTGAACTGATTTTCTATATTTGTCAGGACCACTTCAGCTGCATATGACAGAAAACAACAACAACAACAACAACAACAACAACAAGGCAACAGTGGCTTAAACAAGAGATAAATTTGTTTCTTTCTTGCATAGAAGTTTAGAGGTGAGCAATTCAAAGCTGGTGTGGCAGGTCTGTAAAGGCAGTAGGAAGCCGGGATCTCTCTAGCTCACAGCTTCCTCCCTCTTATTATGTGGATCTTATCATAGTACCATAAGGCTGCCAGAACTTCAGCTATCATATCCAAGTTCAGGCAATATAATGGAAGAAGAGGAAAAGAAGGGTGTACCTCTTCCCTTTAAGCTTTCCTGGAAATACCAGACAGCATTTCTGCTTCTATCTCATTAGCCAAAACTTGGTCACAAGGTACATACAAATGTAACTTGTGTCTGGGCAGCAATGAGACTAGCCAAAACACAGGTTTTGTTATTAAGGAAAGAGAATGAATAACTAGTAGTGTCTGCCACAGTTTGCGTGGCACTTTATTTTCCATTTTAATTGTTCTCAAAGCAATGCGGTTTGGAGCAGGGGGATGGAAGGCCCAGGAGGAGTGTCTCCAAGGCAAAAAATGGAACTGATTATTTAATGTGCTTTACCACATGGAGAGATGTTTCACAAACACCTTAGTTTTCTGTCAGAAAGCTTGGGGGTGATTAAGCAAACTTCCCCCAAACTTCAAAAAGACCAGTTGGAGATTGCAGCTATAGACCTATTAGCCAAATGAGCTTGCTACAACTGAACTCCAGAACCAGCCAGTTTACCTAACCCATTATGGACAGACTGGAGAAATCATGCTCACTGCATGTTTATTCTCAGAAAAGGACAGAGGTGGGGTGCCTGGGGAGCTCAGTCGGTTGAGCGTTTGACTGCAGCTCAGGTCATGATGTAACGGTTCCGAGTTTGAGCCCCATGTGGGACCCTCTGCTATCAACAGAGAGCCTGCTTCGGATCCTCTGTCCTTCTCTCTCTCTGCCCCTCCCCCGCTCACTCTCCCGCCCCAAAATAAATAAGCTTAAAAACAAAAAAAGGACAGAGGTAAGCCAAGCTCACCAGTTATTTTTCCACAGATTTACCAACCAGGTAAATCACTCTCCACTCCCCAGGAATGGAGTAAATTAACTAGTGCAAAGAGAAGCCAGAGATTTATTTAGGGAAGCTCTTTCTTTAAAAAAAAAAAAAAAAAAAGAATTAGGGGAAAGCATTCTTCTTCAGGCATTACATAAGCCCCTTAACTTCTTTTGTGGTCTAATTCCTAAGCTGTAATTTATCTTTCAAGGATATATAAAAATAAAATGTCTGAAATGTTTCAAAAATTAATATATACCCTATAAATAGTTAATAACAATGAATGTTTAATGAGCATCTAGGAGGTGCCAGGCACTGTTCTAAGCCCATTACATGAAATAACTCAATTCCCAGGACACTATTGTTACCCCCAATTTAAAGGTATGTAAACTGAGTGCCCAAGGTTAAGTAGTTTGTTTAAGGTCGCATAGGAATCAAGTGGAAGAGTGGGATTTCAATTGTATTCTCAGCGACTCTGTTCAGTCAACTCTAAATCTGAGGGCATTGATGTTATCCCCATGGCCTGGAAATCAATAAAGGTTTTCTAAATTGAATTTGGATATTGCTGACTTTATATATGGCTATGACAACAGTGAGTTTGTTTTCTTCTAGGAATATTCTGGCTAATCTAATACTCAGTCATCTCAGGACAGCTGCTTCAGGAAATCTTTCCCTGCCTTGCCCTCTTTCCCGTGGGTCTGGGTTAGGTGTTCCTCTTTCATGTCCTCTGTTGTATGATGTAAGATATCATGTTGTATAATAACTGCCTTTTCTCTTTCTCACTAGAGTTTTTGAGGCAGGGATTGTGTTTCTTGTGTCTGGATGGCACAGCTGTAAATTGTTTACATTTCTTAGATGTGTTAAGAAAACTATACTTTCTTCTTTTTAAAAAAATTTAACTGACTTTTATTTTAGAATAGTTTGAGTTAAGAAAATAGTTGCAGGGGCACCTGGGTGGCTCAGTCGGTTAAGCGTCCGACTTCGGCTCAGGTCATGATCTCGCGGTCCTTGAGTTCGAGCCCTGCGTCGGGCTCTGTGCTGACCGCTCAGAGCCTGAAGCCTGTTTCAGATTCTGTGCCTGCCTTTCTCTCTGACCCTCCCCTGTTCATGCTCTGTCTCTCTCTGTCTCAAAAATAAATAAACGTTAAAAAAAAATTAAAAAAAAAAAAGAAAGAAAATAGTTGCAAAGAGAATACAGAGAGATCCCAGTTTCCCCTGTTGTTAAGATCTTACAATAGTATTATTCATGTGTTACAATTAGTGAACCAATATTGATACATTATTACAGTCCATAGTTTATTAGATTTCCTCACTTTTTACCTCCTATCCTTTTTCTGTTCTGGGAGCCCTTCAGGATACCACATAACGTTTAGTTGTCATGTCTCCTTAAACTCCTTTTGGCTGTGACAGTTTCTCAGACTTTCCTTAAAAAAAAAAGTTTTTATTGATATATAATGGACATATACCATTGTGTAAATTCAAGGTGTGCAATGTGTTGATTTGATATATATTGCAAATATGATTACCACTATAGAGTTAACTAACATTCCACCACATCACATAATCATTTCTTTTTGGGGATGCAAACCTGTAAGACCTAGTCTTCTAGTAAGACCTGGCCTCTTTGAAGTTCATAATACTGTATTATTGTCTATAACCACTATGCTATACATTAGATATCCAGGACTTATTTATCTACTGGTTGCAAGTTTGTAACCTTACAATATCTCCCCATTTCTCCCACCCTCAGCACCCATACATACTATATCTTCTTTAGCCATTCGTCCATTGATAGATACTTAGGCTGTTTCCTTTCTTTCTTTCCTCTCCTCTCCTCTCCTCTCCTCTCCTCTCCTCTCCTCTCCCCTCCCCTCCCCTCCTCTCGTCTCCCCTCCCCTCCTCTCGTCTCCCCTCCCCTCCTCCCCTCCCCTCCTCCCCTCCCCTCCCCTCTCCTCCCCTCCCCTCTCCTCCCCTCCCCTCTCCTCCCCTCTCCTCCCCTCCCCTCTCCTCCCCTCTCCTCCCCTCCCCTCTCCTCCCCTCCCCTCTCCTCCCCTCCCCTCTCCTCCCCTCCCCTCTCCTCCCCTCTCCTCCCCTCCCCTCCCCTCCCCTCCCTTCTCCTCTCCTCTCCTTTCCTTTCCTTTCCTTTCCTTTCCTTTCCTTTCCTTTCCTTTCCCTTCCTTCCTTTCCTTCCTTTCCTTCCTCTCTGTCTCTCCCTCTCCTTCTTTCTTGCTTTCTTTCATGATTTCAGGAGTAGAATTTAGTGATTCATCACTTATATATAACACCCAGTGCTCATTCCAACAACTGCCCTCCTTAATGCCCATCATCCTAGGTTGTTTCCATCTATATTTTTAAAAACTGCTCTGATCCCCTTTACTGTTCTCCAACTGCTGGACATGGGAAAGCAAAAATAATTTTTGTCTGTTTTGAAACTAATCCTGATCCAATTATTTAAATAATTTCTTTGGGGCATGTGGGTGGCTCAGTAGGTTCAGTGTCTCACTCTTGATTTCAGCTCAGGTCATGATTTCGTGGTTCATGGGATCAAGCCCCACATTGGGCTCTGCACTTTCAGCACAGATTCTCTCTCTCCCTATCTCTCTGCCCCTCCCCTGCTTGTGTTCTCTCTCTTTTTCAAATATATAAACATTAAAAAAAATAATAATCTCTTTAAACTTGCCTCTATGAAATAATTGTTTTATTGTTTCCGTCCCCCTTCTCCATACAGAGCAGGGTCTCACATGGAATCATTGCTTTGGAGGAGTTGAACTCTGTGGCCTTGAACTGGGCATTGTGTAGGGGCTGGTGTTACCTAAAGTACATCTGTATAGTCCTGTTCCTGGTTATCCTGTTGACATAAGCTACTAATGTGTATAGCTGATAAATTCCTGGTCATTCTTTCTTGGCTTGGTCAGAGCCTAGAAGCCTTCTCTGCTGTTTAGGCTTCCTTGAGGTCCTCCTTCCGCTGCAGACCCCTCCAAGAGTCTGAAGGGTTCTTAACCTGGCCCAAGGCCCAAGGCATCCATTTCATAAGCCTTTGCTGGAATCACCTCACTCTGCCATGGTGGATCCATGTAACATGGGCTGGGGATGGAAACTAGGTCCTGCCTGTAACTGATGTCCTTGCTTTACCCTCCTAACCATGTTGGGGCTCCCCTTTTTGGACCTTCCCCACCTTTTTTTTTTTTTTAATCTAGCATAACACTCTTCAGCCAGAGTTCAAAACAGGGAGCAGAACAAAAAGTCCTCTATGCATTTGACAAATACTGTACCTGCTGTGTGGTAAGCACCGTTCAGGAGCTGTAGGAACAGTAATGAACAAAGCAGACATAAATCCTTGCCTACCTGGAGTTTCTATTCTTTAAAAAAGTTTTTTTAATGTTTATTTATTTTTGAAACAGAGAGAGAGACAGAGCACATGAGCAGGAGAGGGGCAGAGAGAGAGGGAGACACAGAATCTGAAGCAGACTCCAGGCTCTGAGCTGTCAGCACAGAGCCAGATGCAGGGCTCAAACTCATGAACTGTGAGATCAGGACCCGAGCTGAAGTCAGATGCTTAACCAACTGAGCTACCCAGGTGCCCCTGGAGTTTATATTCTAATAATGCCCTGAACCTGTCTGACTTGTTCCCACCAGGACACATCACACTATTTCTCTCACGTCCCTCTCTCTTTAGATGGTCACATTTTCACAATTACTCAAGCCCATAAGGAATGGATTTCCCTTCCTTCCTACCAGGAACTAGTTCATTAGTCCCTGTCTCTAATGTTAAATGAGAGATAAAAGAACTTACAAAGTTCTGTATCAAACATGCCTATAGTCTTGCTGCAAAATCATATTTTGAGTGAAAAGTGTTTAATATTAACCCTTCTTTCTCTTTACATTAATTCTTTAGCAACCCAAGACTCTTACTGAGGTAGTTGGGTATCCTAGGCCAAATGGGAGAAAGTCTGGTATGTTGCAAAGGCAAATGATAAAGGTACATTTATATCTTTAAAATAGTATCCTGTGTTACATCAGGATCTCCATTGCCTGGTGTAGTACCTGACACTGAAAGCCATTCAATAATGGCTATAAGAATGAGTGAAAGATGGAAGGAATGGGTAACTTAATGGATTATATTATATTTATACTTTTGTTTCTGGATCAATGAATACTTTACTTTAGGCTAACATTTCTGGCTTATTTCACTTACCATCACCTCCTTAGGGTTCACTCATGTTGTCATGTGTCAGAATTTCCTTCCTTTTTAAGGCTGGATAATATTCCATTGTATGCATTTACCCCATTTTGTTTATCTATGCATGTGTCATTGGACATTTGGGTTGTTTATGTCTTACCTACTGTGAATAATGCTGCTGTGAACATAGGTGTACAAATATCTCTTTGAGACTCTGCTTTAAGTTCTTTTGGAAATACACTCAGAAGTGGAATTGCTAGATCATATGGTAATTCAATTTTTAATCTTTTGAGGGTCTGTCATACTGTTTTTCATAGCAGCTGTACCATTTTAGATTCCCATCAACAGTGCACAGGGTTTCAATTTCTCCACATCGTTGCCAGCACTTGTTCTTTTCTTTTTTTAAAAGTATTCTATTTTTTTAATGTTTGTTTGTTTTTGAGAGAGAGAGAGCCAGCAGAGGAGGGGCGGAGAGAGAGGGAGACACAGAACCTGAAGCAGGGTCCAGGCTCTGAGTTGTCAGCACAGAACCCGATGTGGGGCTCAAACTTGTGAACCACGAGATCGTGACCTGAGTCAAAGTCAGATGCTTAACTAATTGAGCCACCCAGGCGCCCCTCTTTTCTTTTCTTTTCTTTTCTTTTCTTTTCTTTTCTTTTCTTTTCTTTTCTTTTCTTCTTTCTTTCTCTCTCTCTCTCTTTTTCTTTTCTTTCTTTCTTTCTTTCTTTCTTTCTTTCTTTCTTTCTTTCTTTCTTTCTTTCTTTCTCTTTCTCTCCCTTCCCTCCTTCTTTTCTCCTTTTCTGTCCTTATACAGAGCATCACAGAGTACATTGTATAAAAATAAAATTACATGAAATGTAATCTATGAGTGATATGTGCTATATAGATTCTCAGTTTGATGACCAACACAGCCTAATTTACCAGGACACTTGGCTGAAGTATTTCACTGCCAATCCAGTAAACTCAGAGGAAAGGTCAACAGTATAAAACAGAGGCTAATCTGTTTTAACTGCCTAAGGTTTAAAAAAAGCCCTCTTCTCAATTTACAGTGACCGTGGGAGTCATTTTCCTGCTTACACAGTGATTAAAGGGATTGTATATCATGAATGTAGCATAGTGGATAATCAGCAAAACGTTAAGGTTAAATTAAATTAATCAGCACTTTGGAAAGTTTATTGCATGAACATAGGTTACATGTCCTGTCAAGGCAAGTGATTGCTTCTTTATTTACATAGAAAAATAGTAATAAGCTTTCATTTTCTTTCTTTTTTAAAGTATTTTATTGGAAATAATTTATTTAGAGATTCAAACATAGTAAAGTTACATTTGAAAAATATATGTGGCTTATGGGGCACCTGGGTGGCTCACTCAGTTAAGCATATGACTTCGGCTCAGATCATGATCTCACATTCATGGGTTCAAGCCCCGTGTTTGGCTCTGTGCTGACAGCTCAGAGCCTGGAGCCTGCTTCGGATTCTGTGTCTCCTTCTGTCTCTGCCCCTCCCCTGCTCACGCTGTTTCTCTCAAAAGTAAACATTAAAAGATTAAATATACATGTAATAGTGTTATTGAAATACAAATATATGTAATGTACACTAAATTTAGAACAGATTCAGTATTTTAGTCTGAACCGATTCTGTGAATCATACTATATTCATTTAATATATCTCTAGGATCCATCTTGACTTTTCTTTCTCTCCTTCCTAGGGCTTATTGATTCTTTGATATTTTCATATAAGTTTTTAAAAAGTTATGAAAATTTGAGGTGATTTCTAATTCCTTTGTGTTATATCTTAATAGTAACATTAAAATTAAAATGTCAGACAACATTCTTGTGTTTATAATTCTGGAAGGCTTAGGAGGCATGGTGACACAAAAGGTGATTAGTAAGCATATTCAGGTTTGAGAAGCACCATGATGCCTTTGTGCTTCAAGTTTAGGCCTTCCTAACCTCCATTTTTAGGGACCCTCTACCCTGTAGCTTTCTGAAATCTGCAGGCCATCAGCCAATTCAGCTGGATGAGCTTGAACAAAAATGGAATTTCTCAGCAATACTGAGAAATATTTAATGAAATAGTGTGATGTTTTTATATGAATACTGTGGAATCAATGTATCCTTCTTTTTGTATATTAAAAATTGCCTATATTGGAAAATGAATATAGACTATATGAATAGTTTACAGTCAGTTTTACCACAGGTCACATCATCTCTAGGCTGAAGAAGTTCTTTGGCACCTTATTTAGTATATGTGTTGTGTACCTACACAGCATTGTCTTGCAATATAATGATCAAATTGGTTTATAATATCAAATATAGAAAAAAAATCAAATTTACACAAGTAATGAGTTTTCCTCCAAAGAATAAATGGACCACACAACGTTGTGACAAGCTCAGTAGCCGTGTTTTGTCAGCTCATACCTAGAGGAGTACTTAAACCCATGTTAGTTGTATTTTACCTGGTAGCATCATCACAGATAAGGTTGTCTGCTTAATCCCTGGGATTAGTTGAAGAGGCAGAATGTGGTGTTACCTGTCATAATCAGGACCAGGGTAGCTGCTCAGTCTGAAAGAATGGAGAAACACAGTAAGAATCCAGCAAGGAGTTTGGGGAGAAGGCTGCTGCTGTTTAACAGGCTGGGAATGTCACCCCAGAAGTGACACAGGGAAAGCAGGCTAATTCTAGACCCTTTGACATATTCCATGCGTGGTTCTCACTGGCAGTGCTCCATCTGCTGATCAGATGTCCTGAGTCTTCCCTACTGGGCAGAGTGCAAGTGGGCAGGGGCAAGAAGCTCTGCTCTTTTGGCGCTTGAGCTCACGGTTCACCTTCTAGGGCAAATGCTCTTCCTGAGACTCCCATGAGGTGCTCTGCTCGTTGAAGTCCACAGATTTACAACCTTGAAGATTCTATGTATCTCTTATGGAAAATGGGTGCCACTGCAATTTTGTAGTATTCCCCATGTGTATTTTCATGAACTGTTGCCAGGTGAGCGTATACTGCTTTATCAATGTTTCTAGGACTATCTGAAAAATAGCAAAGGTATTTTTATGATAGGGTTATGTTCATAACCTATGTTTTATTAGCATAAAGCAAAAATTAATTCAGTGACTCATAGGCAAAGGTAATAAACTCTATTTCCCCACGCCACCAATTTCCTAATTTTGTGAAGGTGTGAACATTTCTATCTATGGCTGAGTGAATATGTGGAGAATTTCTGTTTTGGTTTCTTGGATGCTGTGCTCAAGTTGGGAGTCACTAGTGCTTTTGCTGTTCAGAGTGTGAGCCAAGGGCCAGCAGTATCCCACATCACCTGGGAGCTTGTTAGAAACACGGAATCCCAGGCTGAACACCACATCAACTAAATCAGAGTGCATTTTAACAATATATCTAGGTGATTTGTAAGCACATTCAGGTTTGAGAAGCACCAGTCATGCCTTTGTGCCTCAAGTTCATACCTTCCCAAACCCCCATTTTTATGGACTCCTTAACTTTTCTGAAATGTGCAAGCCATTAGGTAGCCAATTCAGTTGGATGCTTTTTAAATCCTAAAATCTACAACGTTGTGTGCCCTAATTTGTCCTTCCTTATTTATCAGAAAAGGGGGACTTTTTTCTTTTGTGTTCTTTATATATTTTACTTCTTTCCTCTTGATGATTTTTGCTTTTGAAGGCAAAGCATCACCTTTGGCTTTCAGACAACATATTTTCTCTCTGATCAACTTGAGGGCTTTTTTCTATGACATCTCCCTCAACAACATTGAGATACTGGGTTTCTGTTTACTGTTGAATTATCAGAAAGGTGGGCTGCCATTAATTTCAATATTGTGTGTGTGTATATATATATATGTGTGTATATATATATACACATATATACATATACATATACATATATACGTATACATATATACATATATATACATATATACATATATACGTATATATGTGTGTGTATATATATACATATATACGTATATATATATTTTTTTGAGAGAGAGACAGAGGGAGGGTGCAAGTGAGCAAGGGGCAGAGAGAGAGAGAGAGAGAGAGAGAGAGAGAGAAGGCCAGGAGGGACAGAAGAGAGAGAGAGGGAAGGAGAGAAAGAGGGAGAGAAGTGGAGCTCACCCAAAGCGAGGCTCATACTTGTCCAATGTGGGACTTGAACTCACAAACTGAGATCATTACCTGAGCTGAAGTCAGATGCTTAATGACTGAGCTACCCAGGCGCCCTCAATATTGTATGTTTTCAAGTAGTTTTACAGTACCTCTAAAAATAAAACCACCAGGGGTGCCTGGGTGGTTGTTGGTTAAGGGTCTGACTTTGGCTCATGATCATGATCTCATGGTTCATGGGTTTGAGCACTGTGTTGGGCTTTGTGCTGACAGCTCGGAGCCTGGAGTCTGCTTCAGATTCTGTCTCCATCTCTCTCTGTCTTTCCCCCACTTGCACTCTTTCTCTCTCAAAAAAATGAACAGTAAAAAAAATAAATAAATAAATAAAACCACCAAAAAGACTGCTTGGTAGCTTTTTATGCCATGTCGAACTTTTTTGTCTTGTTTGACTTTTCTCCACATTGTAGAAATCTTTCATGATCCAGTAATTACACCGTTGGGTATTTACCCAGGAGAAGTGAAGGCTCTAACTCAAAAAGATATATATACCCTTATGTTTATTGCAACATTATTTACAATAGCCAAGACATGGAAGCAATGTAAGTGTCCATCAATAGACAGATGGATAAGGAAAGTGGTGTGTGTGTGTGTGTGTGTGTGTGTGTGTGTGTGTGTGTGTGTGTGATGGAATATTACACAGCCATAAAAAGAATGAGATCTTGCCATTTGAAACAGCATGGATAGACCTAGAGGGTATTCTGCTAAGTGAAATAAGTCAGACTGAGAAAGACAAATGCCATATAATTCCACTCATAAATGGAATATAAAAAATGAATAAGCAAGCAAAAAGCAGAATCAGAACCATAAATACAGAGAACAAATTGATGGTTGCCAGTGAGGAGTTGGGCAAAATCGGTGAAAGAGAGAGGGAGATCCAGGCCTTCAGTTATGGAGTGAATAAGTCATGGGAGTAAAAATCAGAGCACAAGGAATACAGTCAATGGTATTGTAATAGTGATGCAATGGGACAGATGGTAGCTATACTTGTGAACATAGCATAGTGCATAAACTTGTCAAATCACTAAGTTGTACATCTGAAACTAATGTAACTTTGTGTGTTAACTATACTCAAATAATAGTTAAAAAAAGAATCTTAGCCATAAGTCTCCTGTTATTTTATTCTAGAACTTTGAACCAATTAAGAAAAATACTTATTGCACATTTTCTCATCTCTGTTCCTTTAGTTTTGTTTTCTTTATTCCCCCCCCCACCCCCTTCTTTGTTATAAAAGGAAAAAAATCTTCATGGGACATGTCACCATTTTGAAATTTAGGCATGTGTGTATATACTATTTTTGCGTGTGTATCAGAAGTCACATTTTGAAATATTCTCTGTAAGTCACACTTAAACCTTTTTAGTTGGTAAAGGCCAAGAACATTATGGTTTGTTTCATAAGACCTCTCTTTACTTTGAAACCATATCCTCTGTTTCATTGTTTTCTCTAAAAACCACACAGGATGATGAAGAAATAAAGTGAGAGAAGTCTGCTGAATTAGACATACAACATGCTATGCTAAGTATCATTTATTAAATTATATCTAGAATTTCATGGCACAAGGAGTAGGATCATCTGAAAGTGACCCCGAGAGCTCACTCTTAGTTACCTGAACCACTGGGCCATTTGGAACTTGGAATACCCTTCCATCACTGGGAGAAACCACACTTGAACCCAGTGTCCTATAAGACTTATGGCATTATTTTACCCTCTCGTGGGAACCACAACTTTGTGTGGTCTCTGCTGTCCTTGGGTGCTGGGAAGCTGGCTTTCACAGTTACTTCCTCTAAATAGGTAATATGCAATCCAGACCACCTAACATTTAAGTTATCTGCTTATGTCTTCTGAGAAGGTTGCTTTCATGCTTGCCCTCTAGTGTGGAGGGGTCTTTTTCCTGAAATACTGGGCTGACTGTCCTTCAGCTGGCCTGGGTCCCTGCATACTTCTTCATGGGGAAAATGGTAGAATCAAAGGACCTGTGACTTTTCTTGCTGCTGACTTTTTGAGTATTCTCAATAAAACCTATCTTTTTAACCCTTACAATATGATATTATAAAATTTACCCTGAGCTCTGGTGGCCACCACAAAAGGACCCATCTTGCACAACACATTTATTGGTGATAATCAAAGCTTTGTTCTGCATGCCTCGCTTTGGGCAGTTCGTATCTCAGTTTGTATAATTGTAGCATGGATTGGAGTCACTGGCCGTGTTCATATTTTGCTTTGGAGAAAATGTCTTCCTATTTAAGTCCATTAACTCATGCATCTTCTTCTCAGCCATCTACCTCCCTTATTCACATCTCTCCTTGCCCAGCTAAGATTCCGTGATGTATTGTTCAATAATACTGTTGCTAGTTCCCTAAACTCTCTTCCCCTCTGTCTTCTTTGTGGCATCTGCCAAAGCTGCAACCGTGGAAAAACCAACCCCTTTGTCTCCATCTGCACCTGACCAACCACTACTGGAGAGAGTTACACAATAGGGCATGTTGATTTCACAGAAGATTAGTTAAAATAACTTCAAACTGTATTACTATTACTGAAATGATTCTCAGTCTCTCTCCCATTTTCCATAATGATTGTTGCAAACCTCTTCTTCCTCTCATCTGCTAGGATTCTCAGAAGGGGGTCTTGACTTTCATTTTCTAGAGAAAATAGAAGCCATTAAATGGAACTCCATTGCCTGTCCTATTCCCAGCACACACAACCCTAACTGCATCTCTATCCATAATATTTTATTTCCCTTCACAATATGGGTATAATTATTTTCCTAAGGCTAAATCATCCTCTAGTGCTTTTACTTTACCCCCTCCACCTTTTAACGTACCTGAAGTTGTGGATTATCTTTTCTCTGAGTATTCAAACTTTCTCTCATCTCAGTTGAAGCTTTTAAAAAGGCTCAAGTTTTTCCCCATTAAGAGAAAGAGAGAGAGGCGCCTGGGTTGCTCAGTCGGTTAAGTGTCCGATGTGGGCTCAGGTCATGATCTCACAGTTTGTGAGTTCGAGCCCAGCATTGGGCTCTGTGCTGACAGCTCAGAGCCTGGAGCCTGCTTTGGATTCTATATCTCCCTCTCTCTGCCCCTCCCCTGCTCGTGCTCTCTTTCTCTCTCAAAAATGAATAAATAATCAAAAACATTTTTTAAAAAAGGAGAAAGAGAGAAAGACAGAGAGAGAAAGAAGAAAAAAATCTTCACTTGATTCCTTTATTCCCTTCTAGGTACTGCCCTAGTTTCTCTTTACAGACATATTTTTGAAAAATTGTTTCTATGTAGTATTTCTGTTTCTCTCCTGCTAGCAATTTCTAAATGCTCTCCAAGCTAATTTCGGCTTGTATTACTCTATCTCAGGATTTCTTAACCTTGGTGCTATTGGCATTTTAGGCTGAATCATTCTTTTATGTGTGCGGTGCTGTCCTGTACAGTTTTGGATGTTTAACAGCATCTGTGGTCTTTATTCACTAGATGCAGGCAGCAGCCCTCTCCCTCCAGCTGGGACAACCAAAAATGTCTTTAGACATTACCAAATGACCCTCATGGGGCAAAATTGTCTCTGGTTAAGAATCATTCCTCTATGACTTTGATGATGCTAAATTTCATTTTTTTATGTGACTTGAAATCACAGTGGCATCTGATATTGTTAACTTCTCCCTTCTTAAGACAACATTTTTCTCTCACTTCCAATGACCTAATATTCTCTTGATTTTCCTTTTTCCTCTCAAACTGTTTCCTTTCTTTCCTTTCTTCCCTCTTTCCTTTCCTTTCCTTTCCTTTCCTTTCCTTTCCTTTCCTTTCCTTTCCTTTCCTTTCCTTTCCCCCCTCTCCCCCTCCTCCTTTCTCTCTCTCTTTCTTTAAATCTCCTTTGCAGGTTCATCCTTTGCCAATGGATAATTAAGTGTTGGCATTCTCTTCTTACTCAACTCTCTTTCTGGGGAATCTCATCCCAGTCCAAAGCTTTAATTTCCATATTTATACTTTTGCTTCCAGCTACAAGGAACTAGCTTCAGTATGGTGAACAGGCCAACCTTCCTACCATCAGCAACAAAAAAAAGCTGGATACAATAGTTTACCCATACTTTGTGAGTCTTATCTCTATGTGATAGCCTTATCCTTTAGAGAGAAAAAAAAAAACTCTCCTAGTTCTATCTTTCGAAAGGTAAGAAAATTAGTTCTTAATAAGAATAATACAGATAAAGATGGAAATGATGGGGCACCTGGGTGGCTCAGTCTGTTGAGTGTCCAACACTTGATTTCAGCTCAGGTCATGATCCCAGGTTCTGTGCTGAGTGTGGAGCCTGCTTAAGATTTTCTCTCCCTCCCTCTGCCACTTTCCGCTGCTTGCACTCTCACTCTCTCTCTCTTAAAAAAAAAAAAAAAAAAAAAAAAAGGAAATGATATTCCTTACATTGGCCTGGAAGGGCCTACATAATCAGCCTTTAACCCTGCCTCTCACCTTTGTACCCCTCCTAACCTCATTCTCCATCACCATCCCTCTTCCTACTTGGCCATGGTTCAGTCCTTTGCTCATGCTCCATCACAGGGCACTTTTTTCCTAGAATGCTTCTCTCACCCACATCTGCCTTTTTAACTCATCCTTCAGGTCTTACTTCAAGCAGACTTCCTCAAGCAGCACCCCCTGACCTTCCTGACCAGTGTCAGTCTCCCATTATGGAGCCCTTTAGTGGTCCCTGAACATCTCCTTATGGCAGCTTTACACTTTACAGTAGCAGCTTTACACTTACTTGTGCGGTTAATGAGGTAGCAGAATACAGTTGAGTGGTGAAGAGCAGGGATTTTGGAACCAAGAGTTTCCTCATCTTTAAAATGGGTACAGTAATAGAACCTAACTTTAAGGTTTGTTGTGAGTCTTGAATGACTTAGTGTTATGTACAATGCTTAGAATGGTGCCTGGAGCATAGTAAGCATATGTAAATGTCTGCTATAATTAAAAAAAATTAATTATCACCTGTTCTTCCCACTATTTTTGCTCATCACTTTTTTCTCAGTGCCAACACAGTTTATGACACATAGCAGGCTTATGGTAACTGCCAGGATAATGCATAAATTAAAATATTTGGAAAGAGAAATGCTATATAAATGTGAAACACAGTTGTATAGATGAAAAAATAGAGATTTTGCATTGTATTTTTAAAATGATTCTACTACTGGAATGTCTGGGTGGCTCAGTTGGTTGAACATCCGACTCTTGATCTCAGCTCAGATCTTGATCTCAGGGTCATGAGTTCAAGCCCCACATCGGGCTCTGTATTGGGTGTGAAGCCTACTGAAACACACACACACACACACACACACACACACACACACACACACACACAAAAGAACATAAAATAAAAATGAAATGGTTTTACTATATTCATTCACTATTTTCATTTGCACAGTCTAAGCTGAGAGAAAATAGGTGATTTCTTAATTTTAGGAAAATTTAAATAATATTTTATGCCGGTTGAGTTCATTATAACAAAATCAGTGTAGTCAGAATCTTCGAGTTAAAATAGTGTAAATTTGAAATTTATATCCAAATTCAAATTTCTGTATTAAATACATTAGAAGTAGATATAACTTTCCTTAACAGACAATGAAAACAAACATCTTAGACTTAGAGGTTAAGGCTTACAAAACAATGAGCCATTTTAGCTCTTAAATGATCATGCAAGATTTTTTAAACAAATTTTCAAAGACTCAGTTTTTTGATGACAAGGTATTAAATAAATATGAATTGGACAAGAAAACTGGGCTCTGTAAGCATGTATCTGAGATTATGTATCTGGCCCAGAGATCACTGGATTCTTTGAGTCATTATGAATTATTAGATATTAATAATTTGAGAAATAATCATGCCACATGAGCAATGATAATTCAATGCAAAAAATCTAAAGGCACGAAGAGATATTGATAAAGTAGTATCTTGTCATTTGTATTAGTCAGCTCAGGCTGCCATAACAAAATACTACAGATTGGGTGGCATAAACAACAGAAATATACTTCTCACAGTTCTGGAGGCTGAGAAGTCCAAGATAAAGGTGCTGACTGATTTTATTCCTGGTGAGAGCTTTTTTCCTGGTTTGTTGATAGCCACCTTCTCACTGTCATCACATGATAGTGAGAGCAAGCTCAGGGCTCTCTTCTTCTTAAAAGGGTATCAGTCCCATCAGATTAAGACCCTATCCTTATGACCTCATTTAACTTTTATCACCTCCTCACAGGTCTTATCCCTAAATACAGTCACACTGGGGGTTAGGGTTCACCATATGGATTTCTAGGAGACACAAACATTTAGTCCATAACACCATTCAAAAGAAGGAGAGAATAGGGGCGCCTGGGTGGCTCAGTCTGTTAAGCGTCCGCCTTCAGCTCAGGTCATGATCTTGGGTTCATGAGTTCAAGCCCCATGTCAGGCTCTGTGCTGATAGCTCAGAGCCTGGAGCCTGCTTCAGATTCTGTGTCTCCCTCTCTCTCTGCCCTTCCCCTGCTTGCACTCTGTCACCGTATCAAAAATAAATAAATGTTAAAAAAAAAAAAAGGAAAGAATATTATTCAGGTGAATATGCCAAAAACTTTTAGAGGAAGAGGATTTTGGGATTGACTTCAAAGGATGTGGACTTACAGAGTTGGAAATTATAACATGATCTGATTATTATATGTGGAATGAAGAAGGCATATAGGATCTGTGTGCAGCCAGTGAGAATTTCGGGTTGATTGGTCTCCTAGTACATGAGAGGGAAATGAGTGGAAAGTATGTGAATTCCAAGGCATGAGAAATTTGAACGGTGAGCTGTGGAATTTGTATTTTATTTCATGAGCAATAGGGAGCCACATTTTTAAAAAGGAATGATATCAGGGGTACCTGGGTGGCTCAGTTGGTTAAGTTTCCAATTCTTGGTTTCAGCTCAGGTCATGATTTCGCAGTTTATGGCATTGAGCCCTGTATTGGGCTCTCCCTCTGCCCCTCCTCTGCTCTCTCTCTCTCTCTCAAAATAAATAAATAAACTTTAAAAAAAAAAGGAAAATTTTAAAAAATTAAAAAGAAATATCAGAGCTGTTCTCACAGAATATTAATCTGAGAGAGATTTTAAGGGGCTGAAACTGGTAGTTTACTACTGGTCTGGTTAGGAGGTTGTATTACTAGTCAGGAAAGAGGTAATGAGAGCCTGATCTGTAATAGTGGTATCAGGTACTCACCCATGAGTCCAACATTGATCCTTCCTTAATAAGCCAGGTTTCTAGTGGTGAATCATACAGATAAACTAGTAATTACAATATAATGGGATAAGTGCTAGGATAAAATTCAATTCACTAGTACTATCTAATAATTTTAAACTTGAATATACCTAATCAAAATGCTCAATATTTACAAGGCAAAAATGGATAGAACTACAGGGAGAATTTGACAAATCTGCAATCACAGTGGAATACTTTGATTCATATCTCAAAATTAATGATAGAGTAGACAAAATATTAATAATGATATAGAAGCTTTGAATAATGCCAGTAACTGTATTGATGTTGGATTAAATCAGAGACTAGCAGGGGCCCAGAGAATAATGTATCCAACAACTAGAGAATATACCTTGATACTGTTTTTCCTTTCCCCAAATTCTCTTTCACAGTCTCCATTTTCCCACTTTTCAAAAAAAAAGGAATACCTCTTATCCATCCCAAATTTTCCATGATGCATCATCTTGGGGAATACAAACTTTAGATGTATAATATTGGCATTGGAGAATTCTCCCTCTCTCTCTTTTTATTTTAGAGAGAGAGAGAGAATGTGTAGGAGAGGGGCAGAGGGAGAGAGGGAACATTTATGTATGTATGTATGTATGTATGTATGTATGTATGTATGTATGTATTATTTGCAGAGAGAGAGAATCCTAAGCAGGCCCCACGCTGCTGGCACGGAGCCCGACAGGAAGCTCTATTTCATGACCCTGGGATCATGACCTGAGTGGAAATCAAGAGTCAGATGCTCAACCAGCTGAGCCACTCAGGTGTCCTGGAGAATTCCCTTTTAATCATAAACCTTCCATAGGCCATTGTCTTTTCCTGTCTTATATGAATATCCGTTTAGGGTGAGTCATGACATGAGAGAAGTAGTAATTTGACCTGTGTTGGGATATTCCAAAGTCAGTAGTAAGGTGCAGTTGGAGGACAGTTTTTGTTTGACAGTTTATTTGACCTCTTTCATATTCATATTTTGTCAAACAGTGAGTTACCCCTGAGGGAGTCACGTCAGAGCAGCACACTCAGGTGGGTCAGAAAGGCAGGCAGCAAGGATGCGGCCCCCATGCTGTAGCTGTAGCCTTTCCAGTCAAAGCGCTGGAGTCTTCAAGGGCTTACCTTGGCGAGAAGCACTTCCTGAATAAGAAACTGGGAGAAAATGATAGATGCGGCTTAACCAATAATTACCGATAATTATGAAACATAAAGAAGTTTTTCTTAACTATTAATAATAAAAAGAAAATGTATTAATTATGTTGAAGAAGTCTTGATTATCTTTCTCTTTTTCCCATAGAAAATGATATAAAAAGCCATCATCATTTGAGGGGGTGATTGAAAGTGTCAGCTCAGGGGGCGCCTGGGTGGCGCAGTCGGTTGGGCGTCCGACTTCAGCCAGGTCACGATCTCGCGGTCCGTGAGTTCGAGCCCCGCGTCAGGCTCTGGGCTGATGGCTCAGAGCCTGGAGCCTGTTTCCGGTTCTGTGTCTCCCTCTCTCTCTGCCCCTCCCCCGTTCATGCTCTGTCTCTCTCTGTCCCAAAAATAAATAAACGTTGAAAAAAAATTTTTTTTTAAAAAGAAAGTGTCAGCTCAGAGTCACCTGGGTTACTAAGTCGGTTAAGGGCTGGCCCTTGATTTCAGTTCAGGTCATGATCTCACGGTTGTGGGATTGAGCCCCATGTTGGGCTCTGTGCTGACAGCTTAGAGCCTGCTTGGGACTCTCTCTCTCTCTCTCTCTCTCTCTCTCTCTCACTTTCATTTCTGCCCTTCCCCCACTCTCTCTTTCAAAATAAATAAATAAACTTAAAAAAAGTATCAGCCCAAAAATGTAGAACAAGTGAGATATGTTCATGATATTTTCTGTTTTTCTAGGTTATATGATGTTTGTGGAGTTTATCATCCTTTAAGTTTATAATTTGTTGTGATTTTATTCCTGTATTACATAAATATTTACTTTTATACCATTTTTTGTTAATAATGTATTTTTTATTTTTTAAATTTTTAATATTTTTTTGGTATTCTTTTTTTTAAAGAGGTCTGCAACTCAAGTTATATTTGAACAAAACCTGAATCCATCCTTAGACCTGATCTTTTTCTGTCTATTTCTCTCATCATTGCTTTTCATGTTCTTAAAAGTCCGGGACGCCTGGGTGGCTCGGTCGGTTAAGCGGCCGACTTCAGCTCAGGTCATGATTTCGCGGTCCGTGAGTTTGAGCCCCGCGTCGGGCTCTGTGCTGACAGCTCAGAGCCTGGAGCCTGTTTCAGATTCTGTGTCTCCCTCTCTCTGACCTCCCCCGTTCATGCTCTGTCTCTCTCTGTCTCAAAAGTAAATAAACGTTAAAAAAAAATTAAAAAAAAAAAAAAGCAGGACCTACACTAACACTAATATATATGGGATGCAGAACAAATATTCCAAAAATACCACCTATGACTTAGTGCCCTAAATTTTAGAAAAACAGCTTTATTAAAATAATTCCTCCCTCTCCAATATTAATATGTTGTTCCAGTTATTAGATGCAAAATAAAAACTTAATATATTTTAAGTTTCACTAACAGAACTTCTATTCTCACTACTTATGTGTAAAAATGAGATTTTTAAAAGTACTGTAGGTGTAAATAAAAAATAAGAATAGCTAAATCCTGACTTATTCTTGCAATAAAGTATTATTAACCCATGGATAAATAAACTTTTTAAACACATTTAAAAATATTAGTCAACTTAAAAATTTGTGAAGGATACACGGCTTTCACATTTCTTTAAGGGCATGCAAGCAAAAACATTTGGAGACAACTGATCTAGGCAAATAACTATGAAAGGCTATGTAAATCAATCATGCAACTCCTTTAAGGGAGCCACCATCTATTTTTAACTGTCCTGTTGGCAGCTTTCAGCAGACAGCTGTATCAGATGGGTGGAGGCTGCCTGATGGTGTGGAAGAACATAGTGTTGGCCCACTTATTTTCAGTTGTGAAACCTTCCCTTCAAATCCTAAAACTTAAATAATGCAATTGAGGCGAACATTTTTATAGTTTGGGGTGGAAATAACTCCCATTCGTGCTGTATTAACAGAGAGCATGGGGGTCCACAGGCCTTGATGGGCAACAGCTCTGATCCATTTTCTTCACAGCCTTCCAGTCTTTTATCTGTCCAGGAATCCTAGATGCTTATTATTATCAGTAATTAGGTGCTCCAGATCTCCCTGATGTGGTGTTGTTGACAAGTCCACACTGGAGGTTGGTTTTCAGTTCAGAATTGTCCCTAGATAGTTGGGGCTAAATCTCCAGCTTCCGGGAGCCCTAGGGGTGGAGCACCAGCAGTAGCTGACTTTTTAGGGTAGGCCATCTCGCTTCCCTCATGTTATTCTTAGAGGAGAAGGGCCTATGCAAACTGACCATAACTCCAGAACCATTGCTTTTTTCATTTCTCCCCCAACCACTTTCCCAGGGTTTGAATCTATCAGATCTCTCCAGGCGAGCAGGTTCAGTTTGGATTCTAGAAGCTGCTACTTCATGGACTTCCTACTGCAGTAAGCCTACTAGACCTCAGTAATGAAATCCTTGAAATATGCACAGTGACTTCTCCAGAGTGCATATTTGCCCCCAGGCCGGCTGGATTAGGGCAGAGACTGCCTCATTTGCCCTCTCGGCTCAGTTCTGTGGCTCATTGCTGGGCATTGGTCCTTCCTTTATGCTTTTGCCATAACTTTATTTCATAAACCCCATGAGTTTCTCTGTCACTGGCTTGGATCAATACAATCCGGGCTTCCTATCTCAGGGAAAAGTCAGTAGGTATAGGGATCTCTTGTTTTCAAAAGGTCATGCTAGGCCACTTCATTTTTACAGAAAACCTATAACTGGAAAAAATTCAAAGAGAATTTTTGCTTTTATGAAAGAAAGTGAAAAATAATAATAGCATTTGGTGTTTGTTTTGCAGTGAACCATTATATAGAGGCAGCGTGCACCCCCAGCAGTGGGAGTGGCCACTCCAAGCTCCTCCCTGGGAACTAAACTCAGCATCTCAAATCAAGCCGCCAGAGCTTTGAACTGTGTGAGCATCTGTGCTTTATCTTGACTTATTTTATGCATCTGTTACCAAGATGTGTCCTGAGGTATCAGAAAAGCCTAAGAGAAATTATTTTTGCATCTGGGAATACTCAAAACATTTTCCACATAAATGAATGGTAATTGCTTCTTTGCTTTATGCCATTCTGGCTCACAGAAGTTTTCATAGGAACACTCTACTTTTGATTAGCAGGGGAATCCAGTAGAAGGTCTCAAGTTACCTTAAGCAAAATTTCCCTCCCTATGGCTTTGCTAAGAGGGTAATGAATTCTCACACACTTGTCCAAAGCTGATGGTGTATTGACCTTATAGGTACATAAGTAAAAGAGGATATTCAATTGACTTTGCAGAACAAAACCAAACCCCTCTGCCCAATTCCAAAGTTTTCTATTTCGTTTTTTAAAATATTTTATTTTATTTTAATTTTTAAAAATATTTTATTTATTTATTTATTTATTTATTTATTTATTTATTTATTTTTATGAGAGAGAGAGAGAGAGTGAGGGGCAGAGAGAAAGGGAGAGTGAGGGGCAGAGAGAGAGAGAGGGAGAGAGAGAGAATCCCATGCAGGCTTTGCACTGTCAGTGCAGGGCCTGAAGCAGGGCTCAAGCTCACCTGAAGTGGGGCTTGAACTCAAACAGATCATGACCTGAGCTGAAATTGGATGTTTAACTGACTGAGCCACCCAGGTGCCCCAGTTATCTTCTATTTCCTCATATTCTGGGACCATAGGGCAGATAAAATAATAATGCTAGTAGTAATAAAACTAAGCTGTGGTGGACTACTCTCGTATTCAGATAAAACTGGAAACACTCTTAAATGGGAATGAAAGGCTTGAGTTCCACCTGTGTATTTGGCCTCTCTCTTTTATAGCAATGCTGACCCCCACCCCCACCCCCGCTGCCATATCCAACTGATGGCAAATTTCTTTTTCAAAGTTTGTAGAGTCAGTTTGAAACATATTTCCCCATATTTCCCCCCAACCATACCACATCATATTCAGCAAACTTATCCTTATATAATTCCAGTGCCTCTCTTGTCACCATTTTCTTCCCAAAGACCTCCCTCCTGGAACCTTATTTCCTCTGCTCCTCTGAGGACTAATCACTCTCTAGGCTGCTCATGGAGGTCATGATAATGGCAGGTCCTGGGGGTCTTCGACTACGTAGTCTTCTGTAGGGTTAAATTCAGTGTGACAGGATTTCAGTTGTAATAAGATGTTAAGTGAGATTTTCCCCCGCTCTTGGCCCAGAATTATAAAGTACAGATGTGAGGACCAGAGAGAGTTAATTCCCCATATTCTAAAGAGAGCCACCAACTAAGCCTCATACCTGCCTTTCAGGGCTTGAAGGAAGACTGGAGAGGTGAAATTTTGTCAGAGACAAATATCCAGCTGACATAATGGTGAATTTGACTGAGATAGTGACAGTGGAGGTGGTGAGAAGGGGTCAAATTCTGGTTGTATTTTGAAGGGAGAGTCAATTGGATTGGATATGAGGAAAAGAGGAGTCAAGCATGACTTCACATTTTTAGACTACTGAAAACTGAAATTGAAAGTATGAAATTGCCAGGGATGCCTCAGTGACCCAGTCAATAGAACATCTGACTCTTGATCTCAGGGTTGTGAGTTCAAGCTCCACATTGGGTGTGGAGCCTACTTACAAAAAAAAGAAAAGTATGAAGTTGTCATTAAATGATGTGAGGAAAATTATGGATGAAGCAGATTTGGAGAAGAAGATCAGGAGTTTAGTTTTGGACTTGTAGATTTTGAAATCTATATTAGAAATTCAAGTGGAGATGTCAAAAGGCAGTTGGATATAGGAATCTGGTGTTCAGTGTGGGGATCTGAGGCACTGATATAAACTTGGGAGTCCTGATTTTATAAATGGTGAGAGCTCCACTGAAATGCATGTAGCAAAGAGAAAAGTTTCAAAATGTCAGCTCTGGGGATACTCAACAATAAGAAGTGAAGATAAAATAAAACAAAAAACAAAACAGGAAAAGGGAACTGAGATGGAGCAACCAATGTAGTGTTTGGAGGAAAAACAAGAGAGCTTGGCATGCTGGATGAGAAGTAGAGGAAGGGTTTTCAGGAGGGTTATGAGGGAAGGGCTGTTGATGGATCCAGAAAGAACAAAGATTCAGTTGGTAATCTGATGAGAGCAGTTAGTGGGGCTGAGTGGGAGAGGAACTGAGGATGCCAGTAAGACAGTCCTTTCAAAGAGGTTTGCCCTAAGAAGGAGCAGAGAAAAGATGTGGTAGCTGGAGGAGGAGTAGGCTGTTAGGACTCTCTCTCTCTCTTTTTAAAATTTATTCTTTTTTTTTTTTTAAATATTTTTTTCAACGTTTATTTATTTTTTGGGACAGAGAGAGACAGAGCATGAACGGGGGAGGGTCAGAGAGAGAGGGAGACACAGAATCGGAAACAGGCTCCAGGCTCTGAGCCATCAGCCCAGAGCCCGACGCTGGGCTCGAACTCACGGACCGCGAGATCGTGACCTGGCTGAAGTCGGACGCTTACCCGACTGCGCCACCCAGGCGCCCCTTAAAATTTATTCTTGAGAGAGAGCACCCAAATGAGCGGAAGAGGGGCAGAGAGAGGAGGACAGAAAATCCCAAGCAGACTCTGTGCTATCAGTGCAGACCCCAACTCTGGGCTGGATCCTACAAATGGAGAGATCATGACCTGAGCGGCAATCAAGAGTTGGATGCTTAACAGACTGAGCCATCCAGGGACCCCTTTGGTTTTTAATATCAGGGAAAAACAGTATGTTTATTTGCTATCAGTAGGACTCCGTTGGGACGTAAAAACTGATGATGTAAGAGAGAAAAGGGATATGTATCAGTCTAGGTCCTGGCAAGAAGCAGATGGTGTGCACAAATTGGATAATTTGAACTTTTCTTTCTTTCTTTCTTCTTCTTTTTTTTTTTTTTTTACTTTTTTAAAAAAAGCATTTATTTATTTTTGAGAGAGAGTGAACATACCAGCAGGGGAAGTGTAGAGAGAGCGGAGGTGAGGGTGTGGACAGAGGATCCAAAATGGGCTCCGCACTGACAGCAGAGAACCCAGTGCGGGACTTGAACTCATGAACCAAGGATATCATGACCTGAGTGAAGTTGGATGCTCAACCAACTGAGCCACCCAGGCACCCCTAATTTGAAGTTTTAACAGGGATTATTTATTATACAAAATTATGATCAGAGTATAAAGAAAACAAAGGGATAGAGTAGTACCCTGGGGGTAAGTTACAGATTGGTATTAATACCAATTAGGGGAGGGGAAAAGTTACCAGAACCCAGAAAAGGGGAGCTCTCTTAAGACCTACCTGTGCCATTTGGTGGATGGACTAAGCCAGCCCACAGGGAAGGAGCTGGAAAAATAAATTCCCACCTCCACTTTCCTCCCTCCTACACATCCCAAGCCCTTTCCTGGGCACCCCTGTCCTTCCCACTGGACAGAACAATATGGAAGCTGGAGGGCAGGGGAACCCATTGACTCAGGGCAGACTCTGGCAAAGAGTAGGGCAGGGGCAGGAGGAAAATGGATCTCAAGGGGCAAACAAAAAATTCTGCACAGGGAGAATCGCTGGAGTGATGACCTTGAGTAAGTGAGAGAGGAAGAACCTGGTGTACAAGTGGAGGGATTAGCTATAGAGTGGGAACACCTCCAGGTCCTGCTCAGGACAGAGAGAAGGCAGACTGCCAGGGTGCACATGCTGGTAGGTTGGGTGATGTGATGGTAGGAGTTTAGAAATGGTTTTCTTCTTTGATTCCTTCATCTTTCTCAGGGAGAGAAGAAGCAAGGTCATGAGCTTGAGCGTAAGGTATTTGAATGTGTGCATGGTATTAAAGAAGCTGGGTAATACTTCTAGTTCTGGGTTGTTTGCTAGTTGGGGACTGCCTATACTTTTGTATTTCTGCCATTCATTTTTACTGTGCCATGCTCTCATAAACATACTCTCTTTTCTAGTCAGATCCATCTCCCAACTAGTGCCCTCCAAGCTTATGTATTTACATCCTTTTATCTGAAAACAAAAACAAAAACAGCAAAAAAACCGACACATCCCTTTGCTCGTCTATTTTCCCTAATTCAAGGTATGTGTCCTTCATGAAGCCCTCTTTAACTACTCATCCCACACTGTCATTTCTCTTCAGTGTGCTCTACTTTGACTTGTTAACGCCACATATGCCTGGCTTTATTTTCTAATTGTTTCCTGTTATCCTTGGTCTCTGCACTTGATTGTAAAATCATCTATGGCAGGAATAATTTCCTTTTTGTCATCTTCCCATGACGATGAGCTTAGACTTATAATAATTGCTCATTGAATTGTTACTATACCCAATACCCACTCAGAACCTGCAGCAAATGTGTGGTTACCTCGCTGGCAATGAGTTTAATACAATATTTGTTTTTTAGCTATATAATCCAGATGAAATTGTGACTACCACTTGAAAGGGAAAAAAATGTCTTTTCCAATGGTGATTTTTAAATTTAGTTAAATAAGAAATAATAGCTGAATATGAACCAGATGCATTTGCTCAACATATTATAATTATTGCAAGAAAATATTCTGAGTTTGTTATAATCTTATAAACCAGAGATTCTCAGTCCTGGTTGTATTGGTCGTGTACCTGAAGACATTAGAAATTGAGCATCTGGGGGGCTTCTGGTTGGCTCAGTTAGTTAAGCGGCAGACTCACGTGGTTCATGAGTTTGGGTCCTGTGCAGGGCTCCATGCTGACAGTGGGGAGCCTGCTTGAGATTCTCTCTCTCTTCCTCTCTCTGCCGCTCCCCATGTGCATGCTCTCTCTCTCAAAATAAATAAATAAGATTACAAAAAAAAAAAAAAAAAAAGAAAAGAAAAGAAAAGAAAAGAAAAGAAATTGAGCACCTGGGAGCCAAACACAAAAATAAGAAACTGAGCATCTGGGAGCAAGCTTAAGAGATGTTTGACTGAGTATGATCCTTTCTGCTTCCCTTCTTGCTAACTCCAATGAAACTAGTCACCAAGTTCTGATTGTAGGTTTGAAATGACTCTTAATTCTCTGGGCATCTGACACGTAACCTGTTCCAAACCAAACCTTCATATTCTCCCTAACGCACTGCACTCTCCTCTGATCTTCCTGCACCTTCTGAATTCTGTCTCCTATCTACACACTCAATCCACCCAATTCTGTCAGCTCTACCTTCAAAATACAGTGTCCTTCAGACCTCATCATTTGTCCTGCTATCATGCTTTTCCAGCCCTCTAGATAAATATGAATCATGGATTTCATATATATTATATATAACTGTTAGAATATGTTTTCTAATCATTTAAATCATTTAAAACCGTGAATTGGGGCTCCTGGGTGGCTCAGTCGGTTAAGTGTCCGACTTCAGCTCAGGTCATGATCTCATGGTTCATGAGTTTAAGCCCTACAATGGGCTCTGTGCTGACATCTGAGATCCTGGAGTCTGCTTTGGATTCTGTATTCCCCCCCCCCCCCCCCCCCCCCCGCCTCTCTCCCCTTCCCTAACATGTGGGCGGGTGCATGAACGCATGCTCTCTCTCTCTCAAAAATAAATAAATATAAAATAAAATAAAACCATGAATTGTGTTGTTTCCCCACTCAGAAGTCCCCGCTGGCTTTCCATCACGCCTAGAGTAAAATCCATAGCCCTCACGGTGGTTACAAGGCCTGTTCTCCCTCTGACCTCACCACCCACCACACTTTCCCTTTCTCATTGCACTGCAACCACACTGCCCATCTCGCTGATCCTTGAAAACAGCAAGCATTCTCTCACTGCTTTCTCGTCCTGGAGTAAGCTTTTCTCCAGATTTCTGTGGGGCTCATCTTTTCAGTTAACTCAGCTCTCTCCTCACAGTATTAACTCCTCAAACGATTGCATATTATTGTGATTTGTGTGGGAATAGAGTTGGCAGAGGATAATGCTAGCATTTATCATTCCTCCAAGATTAGCTGTTTGTTGTCTCTCTAAACATGACTGTTCAGGTTTCATAAGGCACTTCAACTTTCTACCTCTTTGGATGTTGTTTGGACACAATGGAATGTTATTCCTAGAAAAAGACCCCTAAAGACAATGAGGCATTTTCACTTTTGCAAAACCAAACTGCCTTTTAGGATGTCCCAAGATCAAACGAATCCCAACATTGCCAGATATCAACCTCTCTGAGTGTGGGTTATTAAGAAGATGTAGGCAGGGGCGCCTGGGTGGCGCAGTCGGTTAAGCGTCCGACTTCAGCCAGGTCACGATCTCGCGGTCCGTGAGTTCGAGCCCCGCGTCGGGCTCTGGGGCTGATGGCTCGGAGCCTGGAGCCTGTTTCCGATTCTGTGTCTCCCTCTCTCTCTCTGCCCCTCCCCCGTTCATGCTCTGTCTCTCTCTGTCCCAAGGATGGATGAACGTTGAAAAAAAAAAAAAAAAAAAAAAAAAAAGAAGATGTAGGCTAATCACAGTCTTATTTAGATTTCTGAGTTTATACTTCAGGTAATAAAATTTCTCTGATAATAACACCTTTTTTTGGAACACCTGTAGAGTTACCTCCTGTTTTATTAATGCCAGATCTACTTACTCTTACTGGGTAATGCTATGAATTTCTGTCAAGTATATGTGTAAATACATGAATATGTTTGTGGGCATGTATATATAGCACTAATTCTTTCTCCTTAATGTCTCTCATTTGTAGAAATAATATTCCCTGTTTTATTTGATACTTTTCTTCTAGGATTTCTCAATAGTGTCAATTCTGAGGTAGACTGGCTTTATAGCAGACTAAGTATGATATTTTTAATTAACGTTGTGCTGACTCATTTGACCGTTAGTACTTGATAAGTCTTTGTAGGTATGTATTTCAGGAGACCTTATTCCTTCTCCCTGAGACCCTCCTACTCTTCTAGAAGAATTGTGCAAAGAATACAGTGAACTGTCTCGGTCCTCACTCTTCAGGGGTAGATGCTTTGTGGGTAGTGCTTTGAGGATAGGTGGGTAGAAGGAGAGTAGTTACCTCCCTCTCCTTCCAGTGATCAGACAGAAAGGAAAACATGGGTAGCCATCAAGGGAGATAAATTTGCTTTTCTGTACTCAGTTGCTCAGAATACTGTCATCTACTGCCACCATGTGGGTATTTATAATTACTGATTTCAAACTTGAGTGTTTCCCTGTTGAACCTGGTCCTTAGCTGAAATACAAATAATTCTAAGTTTGTTTTAGTGTCCTTCAGCCTCAGATTGGCTCCGAAGTCGCCTCCAGCTTCCTTGTACTCTCTGACCCACAATGAGTTTCCATTATTACTTTTTCTCTCCTTATGTTGCACTCTGTTAAAGCAGTACTAAAGTCATGCTGCTGATACTCTAAAGACTTAATTTTTAAGATTTTAATTAATTAATGACTTTTTTAATTTTAGAGAGAGAGGACTTGTGAGAAAGGGGGGGTGGGGGGGGTGCCAAGCAGACTCCATGCTCAGCTTGGAGCCCAATGTGGGGCTTAATCCCATGACCCTGGGACCATGACTTGAGCCAAAATCAAGAGTTGGCCACTTAACCACCCAGGTGCCCCAATGACTTTTAATTTTTAACACACCAGTTTGAGACAGAGAGACCCTAGAATGTTCCCCAATTATCTTTGTTTCCTGATATTCATGCCTGTGTATCCCCTTCACCTTGAGTGTGGGTGGGACCTATGACTAGCTTCTAACCAATAGAATATGGCAGAAGCGATGGGCTGGCACTTCCATAATTACATTACATGGTATCATAACTTTCATATTGCTAGCTGACTCTCTAGATTGCCTTCTAGTCTTGCATGCATGAAGCAAGAAGCCATGTTGGGGAGGCCCAGTGCAAAGGAACCAAGGGCCACTACTGGCTGCCAGTAGGCAAGAGACAGGGGCTCCAATCCAACATAACATAGACAGTTGAATCCTGCTCACAACCACGCGAATCTGGGAGCAGATGATTCTCCCATGGAGCTTTTGGAAGAGATGCTAGCCCTGTCTGGTACTTTGATTGCAGCTTCGTGAGAAGCCAAGGTCTGGGTTAAGCTATGCCCAGATTCTCTGAGATACTAAATGTGTATTGTTTTTAGCAACTAAATGTGTGGCAATTTGTTATGAAGCAATAGCTAAATAATACACAGTTCTTTGGTTTTATTTATGTGACTCCTTTCTTTATAGGATTGCAATATAGGTCCTTAGAGACTGTTCTTGGAAATAAATGTAATTGACAAGCACCACTCTGTGCTAGAATTGTCCATCCCTTCCTACAAAGGCTCTGTTACTGAATCAGCTTGTTGTGCCAGATTTCTCTAGGATAAGTTTTCTCTCAGGAGATACTTCAGCTATTCATACAGAGAGAGCTCTGTAGGGACTGCATATATAATTCCCCAAATAAGCTTGGACAGACTTAAATCAAGCAATGGGCACAACCTAACCTAAAGCTGAGATCACATACCTTATCGGATAATTTATCAACTTCCAGATACATTATACTATTGCAGCCATAGTGATCATGACTGATATTAAACTTTACTCTTAACTTTAAAAAATGCTTCATGCCAGGGATCAGTCATGAAATACTTGACTAAGAGTGTGAACAGGGTGCTAAAAGGCAAGGGTAAGGATAGGGCGTATCTCCCTTTATCACAGACCATCAACTTGATCCTAGAATACAGCCAGCATTTTTTTTTTTAAGTACACTAAATTTCATACACTGTATATCATGGGAGAGCCTGTTGTGTTATGTCAATGGCATGCTTCTGATAAACCTGTCTGATAAATGTAAAGGAAGTTAACTTATAGTCGCTGGTAGTATATTAACCTAAACTGCTCCTAGTGATCAGCTTTAGCTTTTCTCATAAAACATGGAGTTTTGTATGGCATTGCCATCAAGATCTGCAGTTTCTAGGATTTAATTTTCTCTTTTTTTTGAAAACCAGAGCAGCATTTATTCAGCTCTGATACAGAGGCTTAAATACATTTAAACTCAAAATATGCTCATAAATTATCTTTTTGGAACAACTGAAGTAAGCTTGGCTGTGAAAGCATGCTCAGTTTCAACCAAAGGGCAGGGGATGTCAGGGAGCCCTCTTGCTCAACAGTAAACCCCAACAGTTAAAACCAGAAATAAACAAGACCGCTGAGCTCATGCTCTAACTGAAATCCATTGTTCTTGTTTCTTATGGCACTTTCTTGAGGCATTGATGAAGATGTTTGGCAATGACTGGAACATTCCAGTCACCAGGACAAAAAAGATCTGATAGCAACAGAATGCCTAAGAGACCACATCTCTTTCCCTGCCCGTGATCACATGCCTAACACATATTGACCCCCACATATGATTACATCCCTCTGCCTGCTTTCTTGCATATACATGATCCCAGCCTCTCCCTATAAAACTCTAGGTGTCCATCTTGCAAGTAGAGAGGTCAGTTGTTGAGGCTTGAGCCTGCCGCCTCCCCTGGCTCCCAGCAATAGAAATGAATCCCTCCCTTTCTCTTTTCCATATCCCGTTTCTTAAGTTATTGGTTTCTCTTGCAACAAGTTTATCTGAGTTTTTTTCCAGCAACATCGTTGGCAAACCCAGCCAGGACCTATGCTTTCGATTTGTCCAGCCCCTTCCGATTCCTTGGGCTGGGGCAACTGGCCAGGGTAGCATGCTGTGACTTACCTGTTAGTTTCCTGAGTCAGTGGCTGTGATAGATGGATCAGTAACAGAAAAGGGGAGGATGGCAGCTGTGTACAGTTCAGTGCAGACTTGATCAGTCTATAGAACTCCTGACAAGTGACTTCCTATTCAGAGCATAGTATACTCCAATATCCAACCCTACACTAGTCTCTTCCTGAACATGAGCTTGCCCATGCTGCCATCTTTTGATATGTCAGTCTTTATTTGCCACCTCTCACCACTATCCCTGGTTTTGGCATCTCAAAACAAAAACAATCTCCACTGTCCAAAAAGGTGTAGAAAACTTAAACCAGAGGCAATATTTAAATTTAGACAAGGTGCCATGATGGTTCCCCCAAAATTATTTTGGTTAAGAACCCCAATGCAATGACTGCAGGTGTGAGAAATAAGATCTAGTATCCCATGGAAGGAGCTTAGGACAAAATACAAAGCATACTGTGGTAGGTCCTCAATGTTTCTGTAGAATAGGAGAGAGACAAAAAGACAAAAGCCGACATGCAAACTGGGCCAACACAACAGAGGCAGAGGTGGGCACAGGTATGTTATTAATGGACACACACATACCTACTGTGGGAGTGCTAATAATGCTGACTGCATCCTTGGCCCTCCATCTTGTTTATATTTGCACCATGACCTCTCTTGGGGCAACATGTTCCAGGCCTCTTGGAGATTAATATACATACTTTAGAAATGCCCACCAAAGCCAGGATTGGGGGAAGCTTGTTGTGGCCTCCTATGAATTTGTTAGAGATACCATAGTCTCTTTCCTTCCTGATGCACAAGTATGCCACAAGATCTAATTAAGGGTTAGCTGTCAGTTGGGTGCATACAAGCCCTTTGAAGTGTGTGTGAATCCTTTTGTTTCACTACAGTGCCCCTCCCCAAGTGTCTTTCACTCTATACAATCTGTAGACTAAGGTCTGGACTTTGTGGAGAGTAACTATGCAGTTGCCATGGATCATTCTCCACCCGATCCACCCCCTGTTAATAAGTTACCCTGAATAAAAGTCTGTGTAAACTGTTTGGAGTTTCCTGCTTTGTTTTCCAGCCTCAAAGAGCCTTCTTAGTTTAGGGTATACCTTACTGTCTTTCCCCCACCTGGAACACCCAAAGCTGGGTTCACCTCTTGATGAGTGTTGAGCCAAAAGACACAAATGGAATCAGAAAAGGAAGGGTATTAATTGTTTTTTTTTTTAAGTTTATTTACGTATTTATATTGAAAGAGAGAAGGAGTGTGTATGCATTGAGCAGGGGAGGGGTAGAGAGAGAGAGAGAGAGGGAGAGAGAGGGAATCCCAAGTAGGCTCTGCATTGCCAGTGCAGAGCCTGATATGGGTTCAAACCCATGAACCGTGAGATCGTGACCTGAGCCAAACTCAAGAGTCAGACACTCAACTGAATAAGCCATCCAGGTGCCCCAGGAAGGGCCTTACTTGTAATAAGTAAAGAACATCTGGATCACTGCAAAGCATTTTCAATGGTAGGATCCAGAGAGGCAATCAGATATCATATTCTAAAGGGCTTTAACTGATATGTGTAGAGGTGGAAAAATAATTTTCCCTCTACCCTGTAGGGGTCAAGGGCAGGCTGTGCCAAGATGGACCTACTTTGGCATGAAGATTATTTTGAGTTAAAAAGCAACCAAACAGTAGATCATGAAAAGCTCTCTACCTCCCCCCAAACTGTCTAAAAATAATTTAGATAGAGAATCTGCTCTAGGGAGAACTATCAACAAAGACAACTGCATTATACTATGAATTAGGTATGGTGGCCAGGGAGGAACCTAGCTAGACCTCTTTGATTAAAGTCATCTATGTCCCTTTTTTTCTGAGTGGTACAGCAAACATTTGTTTGCCAAACATTTATTCTTTTTATTTTTTTTTAATTTTTAATGTTTTATTTTATTTTTGAGAGAGAGAGAGAGAGAGAGCAGGGGAGGGGCAGAGAGAGAGGGAGACACAGAATCTGAAGCAGGCTCCAGGCTCTGAGCTGTCAGCAGGAAGCCCGAAGTGGGGCTTGAACTCACGAACCATGAGATCATGACCTGACCTGAAGTCTGACACTTAACCGACTGAGTCACCCAGGTGCCCCTAAATACTTATTTTTTTTTTCATCTTCTTATGAGTTACATTCCTTCTTTTTAAAGTCCCAGACCCCTATGCCCTTCTTCTTAGTTCAGGATGACATATATATCTCATTCTGCCTGACTGTCTTTGGAATTTACATGTCTGTGTGGATTCCTTGTATGTAAGAAATTAAGTTTGGTTTGACCCGGTTAATCTGTCTCATGTCAACTTGATTCTTATTCCAGCTAGAAGGACCTTGAAATGGACACGAAATTCTTGCTGCCCAACAGTTGGTATAGCTGGTGGCAAAATACTTTCTTTAACTTGTTGGATACCACTCACCCTAGACACAGCTGTAGATGAGAGATATCTGACAAACAGCTGGCACAAGATAAGATTTCTTACCTTGTCGGTCTCCTGGAATCTCTATCTATGGAATCTGATAGACAGTGGTAGAGTCCTTTTTCTCTCTTTCTAAATTTATGTTAGCAGGAGAAAATTTTTTTGGAACCAGTTCCTTGCACTTAGTGATTCATTGATTGAATTTGGTAGAGCACTCTTTGGCTATTGATCCATTTCCTCCCAGAGATGGTCTTTGTTTTTCTTTGTGTCTTTTGTGTCTTATGTCATATGAAGGACAGAAACCAGGCATAAGTCTATAATCCTGCTGTTCGAGCTGGTCCCACAGACTGGTGAATTCACAATTCTTATCAGACCAGATTCTGTTTCAAGAAACTTTGCTATGGCTTGCAGGTTGTTGTTAAGGGACATCTTGGAAACCAAAGCTGCAAGATTGGTGGGCATAGGTTGAACACTTAAATTTCTCTTAGGCCCTCCTAGAAATGATCTTCAAAAGACATATATTCAGGGGCTAATAGAAGCCAAGGAATTGTGCACCCAGAAAAAAGGCTTTTGTTAAAATGTTTCACATAGACTTTACAAAGATAAATCTTTTGAATCCCACTTTAGTTAAAAACTCTCTTAGATTAAAAAAAGAGCAAATATAGTTTAAAAAGGAGAAAGGCCAATTCCTTGCTATTCAGGCTATAATTCTAGTTATTTGGGGAATTAGAAATGTTCTTGCCTTATGAATTTCTACAAAACCAAAAATGCAGTGCTAGAAACAAGTCAAAACCCTTTATAAAAAGGGAAAATCTAGGCACAAAGACATACACAGAGGGAAGAGGATATAAATGAGACACAGGAAGAAGACAGCCATCTATGAGCCAAGAAGAGAGACATGGAACGATCCTTCCCTCACAGTCCTCTGGAGGAACCAATGCTGCCAACACCTTGATTGGGAACTCTAGCCTCCAGACAATGAGTTTCTGTCATTTAAGCCACCCAGTTTGAGGTACTTTGTTTGGCAGTCCCAGGGAACTAATACAAGTGGTTCTAGGGAAGGGGGTGAGGCAAGGGTTGACGGCAATGTGTCACAAAGGAACCTTCTGAGGTGATGGAAATGCTCTATGTCTTGACTATGGTGTTTACATGACTGACAGCATGTGTTTATCAGAAGTCACAGAATTCTATGCTAAAAAGGGAAAATATTACTCTTTGTGGAATTGTACCTCCAGAAACCTGACTTGAAAATACTAACAAAATAACTAGATTAAAAAAATCACTTTTAGGGGTGCCTGGGTGGCTCAGTCAGTTAAGTGTCTGACTTGCTCAGGTCATGATCTCACGGTTTGTGGTTTCAAGCCCCACATCGGACTTTGTGCTGACAGGGCAGAGCCTGCTTTGGATCCACTATCTCCCTCTCTACAGAGAGGGACCGTACAGAAGACTCTACAGAGCCCCTCCCCTGCTCGTGTACTCTCTCTTTCTCTCTTTCTCAAAAAAAATAAAAATAAAAATAAATCACTTTTAAAATTTTATTTATTTATATTAAAATTTTTAAATGTTTTATTTATTTTAGAGAGAGAGTGTGCGAGTGGGGAGGGACAGAGAGAGAGGAGGACAGAAGAGCTGAAGCAGACTGTACACTGAGAGCTGCAAGCTCAGTGCAGGGCTTGAACTCACACAACCTGTAAGATGACCTGAGCCGAAGTCAGACACTCAACCGACTGAGCTACCCAGGCGCCCCAAAATATCACTTTTAAAAATTAAAAATTAGAAAAGAGACCCAAGATGTGTGTATATACAGAGATCTTTATACTAACACTGATCATAATAACAAAACAGAAGTAAACACAATGTCCAAAAATAGATTCTTTGAACCTAATAATTAAAAAAAACACTTCAGATGACAAAATTCTTTCCCTGATGGACTTCACATTTTAGCAGATGAGATAGCTACTACATAAATGAAGGGCTGTGTATATATATATATATATATATATATATATATATATATATATATGTAAAATGTCAGGTAGTGATAAGTTCTGTGAAGAAAAGGTAGAGTTAAAAGGAACTCTAATGAATTAATTAATTTGAGGGGGGCACAGAGGGGCAGAGAGAGAGAGAATCCCATGTGGGGCAGGGAGAGAGAGAGAGAAGCAGGGCTTTCCCAGGGCTCCTGTTTTGCCTGAAGCAAGGCTCGAGCTCACCCAATGTGGGACTTGAACTCATGAACTGTGAGATCATGACCTGAAGTCATATGCTTAATGACTGAGCTACTCAAGCACCTGAAAGCACTCTATTTTAGATATGGTAGTGTGATGGTCGGTTTTATGTATCAACTTTACTAAGTTGTAATCCCCAGGTATTCACCCAAATATTAGTCTAGATGTTGCTGGGAAGATATTTTGTAGACATGATTCATGTCCATAATAAGTTGACTTTGAGCAAGGGAGGACATGCATGATTTAATCATCAGACAGACTTTAAAAGCAGAGGCTTCTTAAAGAATGGGAAATTCCAGCTGTGTTGGGAAATAGAAAACTTGAGATAAAATTTGTTGTCTTACAGTTAACTGTGTTATTTTAGAGTTTTACTAACCAAGGAAAGGGCCACATCTTGTATCAGATGTGCTTTTACTCTACTTTTAAAGGGTCTGTTTCAGGGGCATCTGGGTGGCTCAGTCAGTTAAGCACCTGACTTTGGCTCAGGTCATGATCTCACGATTTGTGGATTCGAGCCGGGCATCAGGCTCTGTGTTGACAGCTCAGAGCCTGGAGCCTGCTTCAGATTCTATGTCTCTCTCTCTCTCTCTCTCTCTGCCCCTCTCCCACTCATGCTTTGTCTCAAAAATAAATTTAAAAAATAATTAAAAAAAATAAAGGGTCTGGTGCAGTGGTTCTCAAAGTATAGTTCATAGACCAACACTATCAGCAGTTTTCAGGCTTACTCCAGTCTTCCTGAATCAGAAACTCTGGAGGTGGAATTTACTAATCTGTGTTTTAAGGAATTTGCCAGGTGATGGTGATGGACATTAAAATCTGAGAACCATTGGTCTTGAGCAAAGATAGGTATAATTCCACCAATAAAGACTCCAAGACAGCAACTCTTGGGTTCTTAGCAATCATCCTGGGCTTGTTTAAGAGCAGAATTCTGGGTTCCTGTCCACAGAATCTGATCTAGTAGGTCTGAGGTGGACCCAGGAATCCATTGTAATAAGTAATTCTGATGCAGGTGGTTCACAGATGATTCTGAAAAACAGTGCTCATTGGTCAATTCTTAGTTTCCAGTATATTCAAGCTCTCAGCAACATTCGTCATGATTGACCAAACCCACCTTCAGAACTGCTTTCTACACTTTGGGACTACACTTTCTACGCTCTTGGTTTTCTTCCTACCTTACCATCATTCAATCACAATTTCCTTTACTGAATTTGCCTGCTCTTCTCAATTTCTAAACATTAGTGTGTCCCAAGGCTCACTCTTCAGATCTCTTCTCTTTTTTAATCCTTGCTCATGCCCTAAGTGTTAATTTTGTATCTCCAGACACACCTGTCAAATAGATATTTCCACTTGGATAGTTCAATGCCATCTAAAACTTAATATGTCCAACACTGAATTCTTGCTTTCCACCTTTCAGACTGGCTCCTTTCCTATATCTCACCCATCTTCCTGTCCAAGTAGACGCTACCACTTCTAATTTCTTTCTGTTTTTTTGTCTCTGGATTCTGTCTCTGTCTTAAAGTTTCTTTGTCGATCAGGATTGAGTCAAGAGAAATGGTTCTGGTTGTTGCTCTCATTGTTCTTGAAGGGATGAAGTTATTACTCATTGAGGTCAAGAATATATCCAGTGTTCTAAGAATCTTATTGCTAACTTCGTAAAAGAAAGTATCCCATTTTAGGCTTTTCGTAAAAGAAAGTATCCCATTTGGTCCACTGGGGGCAGCAGAGAGCAGTGTGTTAGATATTTAGATCCCGAGGTGGCCCCTGAGAGTGACTGGTTACTAGGCAACTCTCATAAGCACAACTCTCATAAGCATAACTGATATGATCAGGACTCAGTTCTGCTGTTTGGCTGATGGAAGGTTAGGGAGAGTATCGAATGAGTGCAGATGTGGCTTTCAGAGTTGGGGAGCCACTGGACAGACGTGGCAGCTATCACAGAGAGACAGTTGCTCCCCTACTCTCTGTAGGGATTAGTAAGGTTCTCTAGCGAATCTGTAAACCACTGAAAGTGTTATCTTTGTGGACTCCAGCCAGCTTGCTCAATGGGACACTTTCCAGACTGAAACCTTATCTAGCTGTCAGTGAATTAGCTCATGCTGGAAATGAACAGAAAGTTTCATTATTTCCAGACTACCCGCAGTTGTTTTTCTTCTCTTCTTTCTCTTACACATCGTATTTTTGCCTTTGTCCCTTGATACTCTGTCTCCCTCATGTAAAAAATAAACAGTGCACGAAATAAATATATAACGGTGTCTTAAATACCTGAGTTATTCTTTGACTATATGTTGTTAGGTGAAAAAATTTCAGAACAATATGAAGAGAATGATACTATTTCTATTACAAAACCAAAGCTATACATTTTTTGTTTTTTATTGTTTTTTTTTTTGTTTTTAAAAATTTTTTAATGTTTATTTATTATTTTTTTTTTTTAATTTTTTTTTTCAACGTTTATTTATTTTTGGGACAGAGAGAGACAGAGCATGAACGGGGGAGGGGCAGAGAGAGAGGGAGACACAGAATCAGAAACAGGCTCCAGGCTCTGAGCCATCAGCCCAGAGCCCGACGCGGGGCTCGAACTCACGGACCGCGAGATCGTGACCTGGCTGAAGTCGGACGCTTAACCGACTGCGCCACCCAGGCACCCCATGTTTATTTATTTTTGAGGGAGAGAGAGACAGAGTGTGAGTGGAGAGTGGGAGAGAGATGGAGACACAGAATCTGAAGCAGGCTCCAGGCTCTGAGCTATTAGCATAGACCCCTATGTGGGGCTCAAAAACTCAGGAACTGAGAGATCATGACCTGAGCTGAAGTCGGATGCTTAACTGACTGAGCCACCCAGGTGCACCTACCTACTTTTGTAAGTACAGAAAACTGCATGTAAAGTCTTAGATGGAAACATGCTGAACTGATAACAATGGTTGCTTTTGGGGAAAAAAATGGAATTGAATGGAATCTTTATTGTTTCAGTTTCAGCAATCAAAATCTGTAGAAATAGTATCTATGCAATTCATAGTAATTTAAAAAGTCAGGATACAAGAAAAAATACACTAAATGTTTTGGGCCATTTTAGGGGGGATATCTGGAAAACTCTAGGGATTAGATGGTGTTCGTTCAATTTTATCCCTTTAGAAGGCCCTATTTGCCTAAACTGGCCTACTCTTGCATAAAAAGTCACTGAAAGCTTCTGTGCTCCATTCCAGATTAATCCGGATCAATACTTTTCGCCATTCCATTACTCCTCACCCCTACTTTTCTTGGTTCTCTAGTTTCCTTATTTTGGCCACATATTTCAGCTTGTGTTTTCCTACTAGTTGCTTTGATTAATGACCAGGTTTGAATTTGCTCTCCTTATTTTGATATTGTTTCATTGGCGGGATCTTATGTTTGGTATTTGCCTTCAGGTTTTATGCAACCAGAAGCTTTTGAGTGAAGGCTTTTCCTTCTGCACTCACCTTTGGGGCACTCGAGGGTAGACAAGATCCTGCTTCCTCTGGTGGAATTGAGGGCGACGATCATACTCACCTCAGTTGACTCATGGTCTGGGATTATTTTTCATTTTCAGAGCACACGATGCTGTTTCATACATTAGTTTCGTGGTTCCTGGTCCCTGAGTACTGCGACCTTATTTATTCTTACGCTTTATGTTTGTTGAATTTAAAATTCTACAATTTTGAAGGCTTACCTAATGGACAAAAAGTGTTCTTGCAACAATGGTTAGAGCTGCCAGCTATCATTATAAATGTCATCCTGACTGTATAATGTTTTGTGTGTAAAAGAAACCAATGACTTTCTACGCAGTCCATAACTCTATTACTTTTCATTCTGGCTGTAGAGAGCATCGTTTCTTTTCAATATTAAGACTATGTTACATTTGTATATATTAAAGGCATTCACTTAACACAATAGGACCCAAGCCATCTTGTAAACAAATCGCATTTTAAAAAGTCATGTAGCCCAAGAGCTGCTAAACAAAATTCTCCAGTAAATTATACATTTCTTCCTTGTTAAAACCTGGGAAATTGGGGCGCCTGAGTGGCTCAGTCGGTTAAGCGTCGGACTTTGGCTCCGGTCATGGTCTTGCGGTCCGTGAGTTCGAGCCCCGTGTCAGGCTCTGTGTTGACAGCTCAGAGCCTGGAGCCTGTTTCAGATTCTGTATCTTCCTCTCTCTCTGACTCTCCCCTGTTTATGCTCTGCCTCTCTCTGTCTCAAAAATAAATAAACGTTAGGGGCGCCTGGGTGGCGCAGTCGGTTGGGCGTCCGACTTCAGCCAGGTCACGATCTCGCGGTCCGTGAGTTCGAGCCCCGCGTCGGGCTCTGGGGCTGATGGCTCAGAGCCTGGAGCCTGTTTCCGATTCTGTGTCTCCCTCTCTCTCTGCCCCTCCCCCGTTCATGCTCTGTCTCTCTCTGTCCCAAAAATAAATAAACGTTGAAAAAAAAAAATTTAATAAAAAAATAAAAAAATAAATAAATAAACGTTAAAAAAACAAAAACAAAAAAAACTTGGGAAATTAAAAAAAAAAACTAATTTATTACTGAATAGGACTAGGTTATTACTTAATAGATGCTATATACTTCCTTTCCTTGGTTCCTTCTTAGTTTCTTTTCTTATTTGCTTTAACTGATTTAATAACAGGTATGGTAGAAACTTGAATATAGTATAACCCTAATTGATAGAAAATAGTAGAAGCCACTGATTGTAATTACCAAGACTTTTATCTTTATATCGTGTCTCTAGATGATTAACAGAGATTCTATTAATGATTTGATAAAGCTGAATCAAACTTTTAATATTTTACTTTGATCAGTGGTACCGTCTCTGGCACATAATTACAGAGCATTAATATTGTCTTAGAGTAAATTAAAATGCTATAAAAGAAAATAAAGTAATTAAAGAGAATAAAGAATGTCTTCCATGCTTTCATTATAATCAATACTCTGCCCTTAAAATGAACTGAAATTCAAATCAAGTTTGGAAAGGGATAAACTTTCTAGTATCCATCTTTCTACCATTAAATTAAGGTGAGATATTTAACATAGATTTTTTTAGTTCCTAAAAAAAGGAATTGAAAGTAATGACATAGTCCCTATCTCAGTGACTGCTTATAGTTAGTGTGGATTTTCATCCATTGGTATTGACCACTTGGTGTAGTGTATTGGGAAGGATCTGAGGCCATGTCCAGTTTAGCAGTGAAGAGTATTATAAGCAATGGTGATGGCTGCTTGAGTGTGTCAATGGCATCTTAGGTAATGTGTATTTCTTCACTCTGACATAAGACAGTAAAAGTAATGTCATGAGCAGGTTTTCAAGATCATTCTGGCATCAGTGTGATGAGATATTATTTCATGAAAACATCACAAAAACCCTACTTCTGTATCATTACCTTCTTTATGCAAATGAAGAAAGTGAGATTAAGGGGTTAAGTAACTTGCCTGAAGTTGAACAGCTATTAAAGAGCAGAGCTGGGATTTCAACCAAAGTGGGCCAGACTTCAGAGACTATGACAGTTTTGCTTGGCCATATAGCCATTTTATAATGGAGGAACTTATATTAGTTCTGATTATCAGAAAAGTTTCATGGATGAATTGGGACTTTTTCTAAACCTTGAAGAATGTGTGGTGTTTAAAACTTGGAAAGAAATGAGATAAGGGAACAGCATTAGCAAATGTGGAAACATAAGAATGAGTCTTTGCATTTAATGGGGTGATTTAATCAGCAGTACCTGGTGGGAAAGCAATGAAGGTGTGGCCTGGTGACAGAGTGCTTTATTTTTATTATTTTTGTTTTTTTATCTATAAAAAACATTTTTTTTTTTGAAAGACAGAGACAGAGTATGAGTAGGGGAGGGGCAGAGAGAGAGGGAGACACAGAATCTGAAGCAGGCTCCAGTGTCCAAGCTCCGAGGTGTCAGCACAGAGCCTGATGAGGGGCTCGAACTCACGGACCGGACCGTGAGATCATGACCTGAGCTGAAGTCAGAGGCCTAGCCAGTTGAGCCACCCTGGCGCCCCCCCCCACCCGTTTTATTTTTTCAGAGTGCTTTGAATGTCTGAAAGAGTATGGATTTAACTCTATAAGCAATGGTACGTCACAGAACATTATTGATAAAAGCGATGCTTTAGGAAGATTAATCTAATGTTGGACTATTGTCAGCAGGATTCATGAAGGTCATGAGAGAGGAAGCAGGATAGATTAGTTAGAAGGTTACTACTATGGTCCAGAGAATTTGAGCATAGATCATTATAGTGCACATATTTTATTGAACTATTAAAAATTTTTTTTAATGTTTATTTTTGAGAGAGAGAGCAGAGTGTGAGTGGGGGAGGGGCAGAGAGAGAGGGAGACACAGAATCTGAAGCAGGCTCCGTGTTCTGAGCTGTGAGCACAGAGCCTGATGGGGGGGCTCAACCCATAAACTGTGAGATCATGACTCCAGCTGAAGTCAGATGCTTAACCGACTGAGCCATCCAGCGCCCTGAACAATTTTTATGTTCAGACATTGAACTAAGCAATTTTATCTCAGCTAATTCTCACACTATTATGAGGAAAGTATTATGATCTTCATTTATGATAGAGGTCTAGATCACAAAGTTTAGTGGTGGAGCTGATCTTCAAATCCTGGGTGGTCTGATTCCAGACCACCATGTTCCTCTGCTTAGAATAAATAAGTATGAAGGCCTCCATGTGAGTGTTCAGAAAGGAGGAGATGATAATTGACTTGGGGAGATATTTAAAGCAATTGGTTTCAACATTTTGGGCTCCTGCCCACAGTAAGAAATAAGAAACTCAGGACATTTCTACTCACAGATGTAATCCGAAGAGCCTCATGAAACAGCATTTATTTACCCTTATCATATGTAATGCACTCTTTTTTTCTATGCTATTTTATTAACATTTTTCTGATTGTTACCCACTAAAGATTTTATAATCCATTAATAAATGGATTGTGGCTCCAAACTGAAAAACTCTGAGCTATAAAATATGAAAGAGACAAAAAGTTGAAAGTCATCTCTAGGTTTTGCTTGAGTGTTGAAGAGAATGGGTACCACAGATTGATAAAAATACAGGAGAAACTGGAAAGAGGAGTTGATTGTTTCCTGCAGCTGCTATAACAAATGACCACACAAATTTATTCTCTTACAGTTCCGGAAGCCAGAAGTCCAAAATCAGTAGCACTGGGCCAAAGTCAAGGTATTGGCAGAACCACTTCCTCCAGAAGCTCTAGTTGAGAATCTTTTCCTGCTGTCTTCCTGCTTCTGGTGGCTACAGGCATTCTTTGGCCTGTGGCTGCATTACCCCAATGTTTACCTCCATGGTCACATTGTCTTCCTTTGTGTGTAATCTCCTCTGCTTCTTCTTTTAAGGATACTTATGATTGCAGTTAGGGCACACCTGGATAACCCATGATAATCTTTTTTTCTCAAGATTCTTAATCCAATGACATCTGGAAAGCAATGAGAACTGCATGTCTACAGAAATGTGGGTTTATCAAGTAATTATGCCCCTTCCTTTTTTTCTTCCTTCCTTCCTCCCTCCCTCCCTCCCTCCCTCCCTCCCTCCCTCCCTTCCTTCCTTCCTTCTCTCCCCCACCCCTCTTTCTTTCTTTTGTTCTTGCTTTATTACCCACCTAAGAAATCACAATATATTAGACATAGAGCCACTTTGTACAAACATAGGATAGTGTCTAGCACAGTATTTGCCATATATTAAGTGTTTGATAAATACTTGTTGAATAATTGTGATAATTTCGTTAATTCTCATTCTGAAAAATTAGTCTTTTTCTGGACCATTATGTGTCTGTTTCTAGTCATCAGAAACCTGCTTTCACAATTTGGCAGGAGACCTTAGAGAATATATGGTTTTGGTTGTAACCCCTCATTTTTACTTTTGAGGTAACAAAAACAGAGGAAAAGTGATGGCAGTGGAGATAAAGAGAGGACGAATTTGGATAAGATTGACAAAATTAAAGGCCACGTGATAATGGGTCCATTTTAGATGGTAGGTTTTGGATGTATTGATTTGAAGCAGGGTCTAATCAATTGGGGATGTTCTGCGTGAATCCTGTGTTTTATGAAATGCTGAGTATAATAGGAAAGGCAAGTTTATGTTTGGTCCATCAGACATCATTCAGATTTGGCAGTGAGGCTCAGGGCAGAGAGCTAGTAGCTGTGGCTTAGAACCCTGCCTTGCCACTTTTCTCTGCCTGGTTTTGGGCAATTTACTTAGCCAAGCATGTCCTTAACATTCTCAGCAGTAGAATGTCTGTAATACTGTAATACCTTTCACCTACAGTTCTTGTGAAACTTAGGATAATACGTGTGCTTTGGTCAAAATGAGTGCTCAGTAAATGCTAATTCTCATTCTTGCTGTACTTTATTTGCCTTATTCATTCTCAGTCTTTCATGAGTATACCCTGGAGTTTTCCAGTGGCTACATGATGTGTTGTAAGATACTGCAACAGACTGAATACAGAAGAAGATATGAGACTCCAGCAGTCTTCTGTTAAGCCAGGCACTAAAGAGATCTGCAAAAATTAAACAATACGACTCCACTCACTAAACTCTTCTTTTTGGAAAGCAGTCAGAAAGGCACTGGTAAAAACAAAAACAAAAACAAAAACAAAAACAAAAACAAAAACTATATTAATATTTAGTGAGTTTGTTTTGTTATTTAAAAATGAATTTGTGGGTATTTAAATATTTCTCGCTTAAAAATTTTAATACATATAGATATTGATAGATATCACCTATATAAACAAATATCTCTTTGGGGTCCACAATGATTTTTAAAAAGTTGTAAAGGAGTCTGGACTGAAAATTTGAGAACCGCCAATTTAGAGGCATGAGAATGGGATCCAATAGGATAGTGTCAACTCAGAGTCCAAGCTCCATTGAACATCTTACTAAATTTGGTTCCTTTTGTGACAGCTAACAAGTAGCTAAAAAAGCTGGCTAGAGGTGAACTGCTGGCAGGGAGTGATAAGGGGAATTGTAGCTGGGGACTTTGGGGGAAATGACAGCCTGGAAAAGGGTGCTTTTAGATAGAGCCAAGCCTCTCTATTCAGTTCCTCCCACTACTGTGTATTTTTCTTCTTCATGTTTTTATTTAAGTTCCAGTTAGTTAACATACGATGTAATATTAGTTTCAGGTGTAGAATTTAGTGATTCAACACTTCCATACAACACCCTGTGCTCATCACAAGTGCCCGCCTTAATCCCCATTACCTATTTCACCCATCCCCCTGCCCACCTTCCCTCTGGTAACCCTCAGTCTGTTTCCTGGTTTGCCCCTTTTTCTCCCCCCCCTCCCCACCGCCCCCCCCAGGTTCATCTGTTTAAGAGTGCTTTAGGATAAAAGATTATGATAATATATTCTAAGAATTACTTGTTTTATAAATTTTTTAAATCATGCTTTTGGCATGCAGAGTGTCCCCCAGGGACTATTTCTGGAAAAGGTTTAAGAATAACTGCAGAAAGCTATGTCATCGCCTGAAGCTTTATATGGAAGGACTGAAACTTGACTTGACTGAGTGTGCTTCTGTTCATATTCTATGCAGCTTTAGGATAGAAAATCAGCTCTGTGGCATCTTTATTTAAAGTGTGTATCTAAAATCCTGTAAAGAGGGTTTTTGGTAATTGTGAGTAGTTCTTAAGGTGAAAGATTAAAGTGATCGTGTTCTTTCCCCTCTCTCCACTTAAAATGGTTTTAGAGATTTTAGTCGTGTTGATTGCCAACCAGTGATCACAGGTTAAGGTGTATATGACACCATTTATTTTCCAGTCTGCACTTGTGAGTCATAGTCTGTGCTGGAATGTTTAATATTTTCAGATTCATTGTTTTTTCCTAGCCCTAAAAATTTTCTTTTTCAAAAAAAAAATCTTATGCAAAACAAAGATTAAATGCTTAAAAAGAAATGAAAATGGAACCCCTAAGTTTCAGAGTGAATTTTGCAAAATAAAATAATTGTTTTGCATTATGTCATTTACACTTTCCAAGGTTTCAGTTCTATGCAGTCTGATTCTTTGCACCTTTTGTAGTTAGTTGAAATAGTTTGCTAATTACTGTTATGCCTTAGATAGGGTTGCCAGAAAAAATAGAGTAAATTTGTATTTCAGAAAAACAATGAATCATTTATTAGTATAATTACTTTCCCCAAACTGCATAGAACAATATTTATATTGGTTGTTTATCTGAAATTGAGTTTAAGCAGGCATCCTATATTTTAATTTGCTAAACTTGGCAACCCTACCTAGGCATAACTAGGTTCTTTTGTTTGTCTTAGAGTATATGGAACAGGTATTTTCAAATGGTTTTGTAGTTAAAGGCAAATACATAATTTTGTCAATGAAATAACTATTACTTGGCCAAAAGTGTTCTTATATGTAAAACAGAACCCTTAATTCTCAGAAATGGAGTCCAAAAATTAGTTCTCGTCTTGCAAATCAAGTTTTACAGCTTAGTTTAGCTTGGGAAACTTTCTGGTTACTGGGTGAGCTAGCTCCACCCAGCTGCTGAAGTGAGATACAAATTGTAACAAAACCGGAAGTTGGCTAGGCTGCCTTCGCTTCTCAAGGTAAGTGTCGCCTTCTGTTCTCTCTAAGTCAGAGCTCTCCGCAAAGCGTTTAAAAATTGAAGCCAGCAGCCCTGTGCTCAAAAAAAAAAAGAAAAAAAAAAAAAAAATTGAAGCCAGCTAAGGCAACAGTACTGGAGAGCAGGCGCCATGGATCATGGGGGCAGTCGGCGACGCAGAATGAACGCTTTAACAAATTATGTTCTGGACTTGTATTGAGTTAATGAGGGTGCACAAACGAGTTAGGTTAGTAATATGTCCCGTGACTTTGACTAACGAGCTTTAATCCCAGAAAAGGGAGATTGTAAGTAGAGTCGTGCTTGGGATCCTGAAAAGCTTGGACTGTATTCATGCACACGTGTTTTCTTTCTTTCTTCTTTTTTGAAAAGTTGAAACTGTCGGAACTCCCTTTTATATTTAAACCTAATGGGATAATTACCTGTATGCAGATTATTCAGAGCCTTACTCCGTTTTTAAAGTGTGTTTTAAACTAGAAATTTTAGCTCCCCCGACCCCTGGTGTGCCTTTAGAATTTAAGAAAGGCTCTAAGGGTGGCAAGGTGTTACCTCTGCCCCGCCCCCTCCCCCCTTTTTGTATCTTGTCAGTGCTTGCCTAGGGGCAAAGGAGATTTTTCAATTTGTAAATACATTATCCAGGGATATTTCTTTACAGAGCTGAACTTTTGAGCTTCAGGTAATTTCTTTTAATTCCGAATTAAGAGAAAAAGTGTAAAGATTTGAGTACTGTACAGAGATGGAGGCTAAATTTGGTTTATTGATTTATTGAAAACAATGAGCTAGACTTTTTAGAGGATGGTTTTGTTTGAAGGGATGAGTTCTAGTAAGTTAATAACCCAACATGTTGATTCTTTTGGCCAACTGTAGCTTCTGTTTCACACGTGTCCATTTAGGTAATGTCCGATTCTCTGGAAATCACACTGTTCAAGTGCTGTTTTCAAGGTACACTGTTAGTGTGACAGGAGATCAACACACGGGACACCTCTGGCCATAGGACAAGTCACCAGTTGGGGCAGGGGTGATAAATTTTTTTATCAGAAAAATCAAAGCTTCTGGAGGTTCCGAAAAGAGAACAGTTACTTGAGGTTGGCAGAAATAGGCAAGACCCCATGGAAAGAAGGAGGTTTTAATGGAAGACCTGGTTTATGGTGGCCACTGTGTGAGATGTTTCATACGTATTACTTTATTTAATCTTCACAAAGCACCTTGATGTTGGTTGCATTTTTTCTAGCAAAATGAGAAAACTAAAGCCTGGTAAGGTTAAATAATTCGCTCACGTTCACTAAGGTGGTGATGCCTGCTGGGTTAAAACCGGCAGCTGGATTCTTCAAACGATGGTGATTTCAATGTCCGTAGTGTTCACTGGATCATAGGAGACAGTAGTTGATGGCTTTGCAAATGGACCTTGAAAGAGGGGACGAGGTTTTATTTACCAAAACAAAACCAAGCAAAAACTGTAAAAGTAACATAGAATGTTTGAAAATAGATAAAAGAAAAAAGCTGAACAATTTTCTGGTATTTCTTTACAGTCTTTATATATCCCATGTTTTATAGTTACAAATTATAATTTTTTATTATATTTAAAGCACTACATGCTTAAAAAATTTTAAATTATTTTATATTATATATTATATTTTCATATTATATATTTTTGTAATTTTTATGTTATAAACACCCTTTTCAAAAAAATATGCACAATACAAAGAGGATTAAAAAAGAGGAAGTCCACTCCTCTTCCCCTATTGAAAACACTCTCCTGGTGATAACCACTATTGAGAAAGGTTAAAGTGTGGAATAGAAGTTTTTTTTTTTTTTTTTCCTTTTCCCTTTAAGTGATATATCTTTCAGTATACTGAATATCATTTTGCAATCTGCTTGTTTTCATTCCTCGGTGTGGCATGAGCATGTTTCCACTTAAGTACATGCAGATTCATGTCTTAGGGTTTTTGTGAAAGGAGTTGATACTTGCAAGCACTTAAAGGAATGCCTAGCTCCCATAAAGCACACAGTAATTATTGGCTGTTATATTTGTCATTGACTATTCTATTTCATTCTTTTAAGTGAGTATGAAGTATTCTATAGTTTGGATGCAGCATAGTTCATTTTTGTAACCACCTAGATTTTTGCCATTTTCCAAATAATTTTAGCGTAACTGTGCGAGTTTTTCTGTAGGATAATTCCTGGAATTGAAATTCCTAGGTCAGAGGTTAAACATAGCTCAGTAGGATACTGTCAAATTTCCTCCAAAAATATTATGACAGTTTACACTCTTCATTGTGTATGAGTGTGCTCATTTTTCTATATCCATGTTGATACTGGAAATTATCAGTCTTTTGGATTTTCCATGAAATGATAGGCAATGAATTTTTTTTTTTTACATAAAAGGTATAGTGTACAGAGATTTTTGTATCTTATTCTTTCCCATGTAACATATATGTAACTTTCACATGAGGAGGAATTTGGCAGATGAAATAGGTCCCAGTTAGAAGGTAGGACGTGGGGAGAAAGAAAGTGTTCCTTCTTCCTGGAATAAGTATACGTGGTACCTTGTCACTAGAGCATGGGAGAATAAAATCCTTGAAATTGGGTTGTGCTTTGGGAAAATGACCTTGTGGTGTTGTTTAGGACAATCAGAATGGCGATACAGAAACAAGGAGGGCAATTGAGAGTGTTTCATTAATTTGGTGACAGGTGATGAAGGCTTTGTGCTTTGGTGATGGCGGAATGGAAAGTAGCAGACAGATATAATATAATAGAGAGAAAGTCAAAGAGAGATGCAGAAGGGGTAGGTAGGAGAGTGGAAGAGTGGAGGAAGAATCTGCAGAGCTTGCTTGGAAATTGGGGTCCAAAAGAGTGTTTGGCGTCAAATCTTGAGAATATGGGGTGTGAAGTCTTAGTGACTAGAAATGTGTTGCCAGGCCTCCATCAGAATAGGGAAGTCAGATGCAAAAACTAGTCTGGAGGAAAAAATGATGAATTTCATTGCAGACCAGTTGAGCTTATTGTCATCCAAACAGAAATCTATATACAGTTGGAAGTATGAATCAAAGCATTGAGGAAATGTAGAGTGGGGGTAATTGGAAGATTTGAGAAACATCCTAGTGGTAAAAATTGAGGCCATGGAAGTGATGAGCTTGCAGAGAAATGTGGGGGGCCAAGGTAAAAAGTCTTGGGAATGGATATATTCACGTATGAGGCATGGAGAGGAACCAGACTTAACAATATTTTTTACAATGACTATTTCTAACATTTGACCTTGGATCTAAATAGGTCTAATGTCCCTCAAAAGTCCATGATCACTTTTTTTCTTTCTACCTTTGGTTCTTTTATTGCTCCCATTCAAATTGTGCTCATTTTGAACCCCTTTTCCTCCATTGTTTACCTACCATGTCAGCCTTAAAGGTCTGATCTAAATCTATGGATGGCTTATTGGTTAAAATATCAGAAGCCAGATCAGAGACCATACTTTTCATCACTCATTTGCTGCAACTCTGACAAATGTCTTAATCAGTGCCCTATTTTACAATGTAGGGACAATAATACCCCTCATACCTTCCTGCGTTGCTTTGAGGAAGGCATGCTAAGTACCTGACGTGATGCCTGACATGTTGTAAGCCCCTGGCAATTGTTAGCTCTTCTATTCTTATTTTCTCCCATACCTCTAAATTTCTATAATGAAATGCATTTTTTTTTTCCTATTCTACCTTGTGTGATCTGAGACGGTAGTTTTTTATAACTTCCGTGAGTTTCAGTTTCCATACAACAAAAAGTTCTTGATATGTTTCTTCCAAGGATTAGAGTTCATTTATGTGACGCACCTACTGTGATAACTAGAATGGAATTGGCATTCAATAAATTACATCATTTAAATACTAGATTAGTGGCATTTACTTTTGTTTCATCTATTAGTTTTACATCTTTAGAGAAGGGACCATTCCACGTTGTACCTAATTTTGTGTTGAGGACAGGGTTATTGCGAGTGCCATGTGGAATGATCCAGATGAAAACTCTGTATCATGTAGTAAGGTATTTGCTTCCAATCTTTTTTTTCCAGAGATGAATAAAGATGATGGAAAAATTCCTTGTTGATGATGTTGTGATTAGGGGAATCAGGATTAAACTGTAGAGTTCCCTATTACTTTTTCTTCTGTGGTTTCTTTCCTACCTTTCCCTTTACTTTTTCTTGCTTTTACTTAAACTCTAAATTCTTTGTCAGAATTCTTTTCAACCATCTTAAGTTGTTAGACCTGACAGATCTCAAATTGGTGTTCAGTGTGCCATTTTTAATGCCTCTTTGTTTTTTAGAACCATCTCTGAAAATGTCATAACTCCGATTGTTAATTAAAAAAAATCTGTTTTTCTCTTTGCTTCCTGCTGTGCAAATGGAGTCTGAAACATTTTTATCTGAGGAAGTGGAAATACTTGACCTAGTTTTCAATTTCTCTATAATTTGAGATTCTGCTATCAAAGTCAATTTAATTTTTGGTGTGGAAGTTTTCTATGAAGGTAAAGTTAAATTGCTGGAAAGAAGGAGAGAACATTTTCTGAAACATTTCAGAAGGCTTGAACAAATTAAATGCAGTTGAAAGAAATATATGAAAATTTCACTTGTCTAGTCACAGCAGTGTTTGGAAAAAATTAGCACATACTAGTGATAAGGAAATTGAATGGTGCTAATAAATAGTGGCAGTTACCATTTATTGACAACTTAGTGTTTTTAGGCATCGAACTAGTTGTTTTACCATCCATTCTTTCAGGAGCTTTAGTTCTATGAAAGAGACCTCTACATTGCTTCTTTGGCTCATAGAGTAGACTCGACATTCTGTTTCTTAATTTCTTTTATTTTTTAACTTTTTTATTTTTAAGTAAACTCTGTGTCCAATGTGGAGCTTGAACTTAAGACTGCAAGATCAAGAGTTACATGCTCCACTGGCTGAGCCAGCCAGGCACCACTCAACATTCTGAATTAGGCTAATTTAGATTTCACCTTTGTCACAGTATGCCCCCACTCTCACATTGTTCATTGTGAAATTTGCATCCTTGCTGGATTTGTTTACTTCCTACATGCTTGTTTCTCCAAGGAAGGAGCAGCCATGCAGAGTGAAGAGAGAATATGGATGTTGCCCCTAGATTTAGGTTCTAATCCTCAAAGTGTAGATGATTTAGGGTACATTCTCTGGCCTCAAGTTTTTTTGTCTCTAAAGTGAAGATACTATCTGCTGATTGTAAGGATTGCATTAGATGTAGTATCTTCCAGGTTCTCACTAAACATTTGTTTCTTTTTCTTTTCTCCTTCTCCGTGCTCTGTCCCCTTTCCTCCCTCCTGTGTAGTAGAAATGTAATCCTTTTCTTTATGTCATAGAAATTTCATTGTTTTCTGTGTATCTCTTGTGCTTAGTCTTAACTTACTCGACTGAATCAATCTCCTTATCCTTCTTATGGTTCTACCTATTTTTCTAAAAGTCTTTCTACCTAACTCTGACACTCTGTTTCCACCTCTCTCTACCTCTAGCCCTAGTCTAAGAACCTATCAGGTTTGCCTTGATCCTACCTGAAATGCTGATGTTACAAATGTGCTGTATCCTAAAATTAATTTCCAATTTGGCTTGGAATTTCAATTCCATTTTCTAAGAGAAGCAATATTATAATTGCTGGTTCTGTTTCAAGGCCAAAAGCCTAGAAGCAAAAGCATGCTTACTTAACTTATAAATTAATTGAAATATTTTACACTTGTAACAAAGTAAAAGAAAATAGTGTCATTGGAATTCTAGTAATGAAATAAAATGAAAACTGTGTTGAGTATGAAGTAAAGATATACTTGGCACATTGTATAATGTGGTTGATGGAAATTCTGAAAGTGGTGTGTAAATGCTTTAGGGAATGCAGTGTTTTTCTGTTATGATTAATTAAAATTTGTTTTCCTCATACAGAAGGTCACCATGAGAATGCTATTAGCCATGTTTAGAGTTTTTGTTTAGGTCACAAATGGAATAAGAGAGAATAAGACATTTTCATTGAACCCATCTCCTGTGTCCCAAATTCTCCTTATTGCTTGGCTTATTATTATTTTTTTCTTTAGTTCTGAGAACTCTCCTTTTTATGTGAAATCCTTGATATTCCTGATTTAGAGCTCGATTCAAGGCTGAAATTTAATGGTCAAGGATATGCTGTAAAATAGTATTTTTCAAACTGCAGGTTAAGATCCATTAGTAGGTTGTGCAATAACGATTCAGTAGGATACATAAAACCAACATAAAAAAGAGGAAGGAATAGAAAATATATGAGTTTACGGGCATTTGGGTGACTCAGTCGGTTAAGCATCTGACTTGATTTTGGCTCAGGGCATGATCTCACAGTTTGTGAGATCAACCCCCTGTTCATGAGACTGAGTCCTGCCTTGGTCTCCTTCCTAAAGGTGTGGAGCCTGCTTGGGATTCTCTCTCTCCCTGCCCCCCTAGCCGTCTCTTTCTCTTTCAAAAAAAGAAGGAGATATACAAGTTTATCCCATGTGGTAAAGGTAAATAATGTCTCTTGAAATGTTTGTTGGGTCATAATGTAAAAAATACTTATTGTGAATGTGGTAAAAAATTAAATAAAATCCACTGTATATAGCAAAACAAAACAAAACAAAAACCACACAACCTTTTCCAAATTATTTAAATATTTTATAGTAAACCCTTCTGGTTAAGTTTTTGCTTTTTTGTTTTTTTTTTTAACAACTCATTCTTCATAATTAGGAAAACCTTGTTACTTCATACCTGTGAATTAATTAAGACTCTCACTCTGTGCTCATACTCATATCTTGGGTGATGTAGATTGGGTTTACCGGGCTGAATTCCCACAATTTTTTTGTGTGCATGTTAACTTTTGAACTTTTTGATGCCTTAATTTAAAATGAATGAGTAGGGGTGCCTGGGTGGCTCAGTCAAACATCTGACTTCAGCTTAGGTCATGACCTCGTAGTTCATGAGTTCCAGCCCCCTCTCAGGCTCTGTGTTGATACCTCAGAGCTAGAGCCTACTTCAGATTCTTTGTCTCCCTCTCTCTCTGCCCCTCCCCCACTCACACTCTGTCTCTCCCTCTCTCTCAAAAAAAGAAAAAAACAACAAAAAACCCAACATAAAATGAATGACTAACAGTGAGAGCTAGAGCTTGATTGCAGTATAACTAGACTTGATTAGTTACTTGCCAGCTTAATCATCCGACTTGGTTTTAACAGGTATGCTTTTCTCCATTTCTTCTTTTTCTCACATATTCTTGGAGTGACACATAAAAAAGCATTTAATGACCAATTTATTTAAAAAAATTCTTAATTAACATAGACTCCTTATTCTAATGACTTTCTTACATCTAAGTATTTTTCAATTGAATTCTCATTTTATCTGAATTTTACTTTGCTGTCATTAAATATATTGTCTTGATAAATATCACTTGCCTCTGTGGTCCACAATCACAATAATAATTAAATATTCATGCCAGTACAATCATTTGGTATTTAAATAATAAAGAATACATTTGTTTTGATTTTTTGCTGTTGTGTGAGATGTATGTAGAACATGGTGCAAGCAGTCATCATACCTTTTTACTAATTGCTTGTTTTTCAGGCAAGAAAGAAAACTGCATCTTTCATCAGGTTTCGGAATATTTAAGTTAGAATCAGGATAACTTTTCTTTTAATTCTTTAACTAATAGGTCTATCTTTGTTATGGGATGAATGCAAGTTATGATATCTTTTTGTTTTATTTTCTATATTGTACCCACTGTGGATTGGGAATATGTAAAACTTTAAAAATAATACAAAATTGGTGGGAGTTCTTTCAATGCTTGAAGGAAGACCTCATAATAGTTCATTATCCACATTACGTAATTTTAACTTAAATGTCTCCATGAATAACTCCTTATTCCCTTTCATAACTAGGCAATCTGTTGGCATTGGTTGGCTAATGAATTAAAGTATTACTTTGAAACAAGGCTGTTCCTTAAATCCTAACTGGAAAATCATCATTAGCCATTGTAATGACAATAGAGCTGCACCTTGAATAGTCAGCATCTGACCAAGAACAAAGAAATTGCTGGTTTACTTCCCTTCCTGACTGGATTTGTTATATTTTCCTAATGAATGACAGGTGGTGATGCTTAGTCACTTCCCTTTCCTGGCTTATACTTCTTGCTCTGCTAATTCCCGGTATCCTTTCCCACTTTGTTTTCTTTTTCTTCATTTAAAAAAAATTTTTTTTAAATTTAAGTTTTTATTTATTTTGAGATAGAGTAAGTGGGGTAGTGTCAGAGAGAGAGAGAGAGAGAGAGAGAGAGAGAGAGAGAGAATCCCAAGCAGGCTCTGCCCTGTCAGCACAGAGCCGATAGCGAGGCTCAAACTCACAGTGAGATCATGACCTGATCTGAAGTGGGATGCTTAACCAACTGAGCCACCCAGGTACTCCCACTTTGCTTTCTAACATCATAATGTTAGGCATGAAGGCGATCCTGAATTTATTCTGGTTTATCTACTATATTTCACAAATGAAGAAGCAAAGACAGAGATTATATAACTGGGTTGATGTTATTCAGCGATGCAGTGCAAAGCAGAGACTAGAAATTATGTCTTGTTTCCATTTTCACCTGACAGCAGGTCAGTGCCAAATGAGTATTTGCTAAACTGGGCTGACTTTTCCCTTATACCATCCTTTAGGTGGGTAGCACATTACTGCATTTAATCTTCATGATAATTGGCCACAGTCACGTGGTTAAAACTATGACCTTGATCCTCTCCAGCAAATCTTGCGTGGTCCTAAAAGCAGGTCTGCCTCTAACAAAGGCACCTGAAAGCCACGTTTGAATAGAAAAATTCCTTCTTCTCCACTCTTCAGTCTTCCTTTTCTTCCTCTGCCCAAGTTTTATTGAGAAATAATTGATATATATCACTGTGTATGTTTAAGACAGTTGTTTTCCTAAATATTGTTTCTTATAGTAATCAACCATTTTCAAAGTTATGCTTTTCTTATGACTGTATAGAGAAATTTTATGTTTCTCTTATAGATATTTTTTCAGAAGCTCTTGATTTACTTGTTCTTCTTATTTTTAAATGGGAGAAACTCTACCTAGCTTGATGTTTGATGAAAGATAGGGGTATATAGTACTATTAGACCCTATGCTATCTACTTGGTGGCTACTGCTGTAAGGTGCAGAGCTGGTTGAAATGTGTAGCCCCCAGCATAATTTCTGGTGTCTAGCAGGAATTCTGTAGTTTAGTTCTGGTCCAATGTGGGGATTGTAATTTACATGACTATAAGAGGGTCATTTATTCTGGTGATTCTAAGGGTGCTTTTATTTTGTCTAATCTATTTGTACGGAGAATGAACTGCTTCTTGGGGTCTGTTCATCGGCTGACTTTACTGCTGTGTAACATGTCCCTGCCATCTTCCTTAAGCCTTGTTATTTGCTGTGATTGGCAGGTTCTGAATATAAGCACCAATTGAAGTGGTTGATGTAGGCTACCAGAGGGTGGGACTGACATAAAGTAGCTGGTTTTCTATTAGGCAGATGGTAAGAGGCAGGTACTGGATGAGAGAAGAAAATTGCTTGGACTGACAATTGTGTTTCTTAATTCAGAAGCGCCTGGGCTAAAGGTAATAGAAATATTGTTTCTTGTGATTGGTTCTCTGTTATCCTCAGTTTTCAGTATTACAAATTAAATTATCCACCCTGTCATCATAATTAATGTAATGGGAAGTTGAGGGAAGTCATACCAGATATTTATTTAGGTGACGGTATTTAAATCCAGAAGAAACATTTCCTATTTGTTCTTTAAGCTTCCTGGGATAAGGTGAAATAGAACCTTTTGCTTTTAGCGAAAATCATGCTAATGAAAGCTAACATTTATTTAAATATCTTCCTTGTCAGACTTTAGTTTGTATCTTCATTTTATTAAAACAACTTGTAAGGTGGGTGTTAGTTTCCTAATTTTTCAGGGAAGGAAATGAAGGCTTGAGTGATTTGGTTAAAGTCTCATCATTGGTGATTGGTAGAGCCGAGATTCAAATCTAGGTCAGACTTCAGATATCACATTCTTTTTATTATGTATTTTTGAGAATATGGTTAGCTGTCTGTTGAAAGCAAGTTTTCTGGGATTAATATTCTGTCATATGAAAGCTTTATATTTTAATTATGTATAAAAATAATGTGCTTCTAATTTTTCTTTTTTTTTTTTTGAGATGGCAGTTCCTGGATTTACCTTTGGTGCACTCATACTTGTGTTGCACGTTAGTTCTGTGGCTAATTATCCCAGCGGAAAAGTAGGAAAGTCATGCCATGGAATGGTTCCTGAACACAGTCATACTGCACGTTCTGACCCTGTTCACAACGTTTCAGTGAGTCAGATGACATTCAGACCAGGAGACCAGATTGAAGGTACTGTGTTGGAATTAACTATTTTGCATTTTGAGTTTCCCTCTTTTCCTGTACATTGAATCTTTATTACTGTTGGATTTATACAGTTTCATTTAAATCTATTCACCTGTTTCCATAAGATACCATCATCTTACACTTCTCATTTTGTGTTTAAATACTATAGATGACTGTATTACTTAAGTAGTAAATCTACTCCCTAAGCAGAATAGGTGTAAAAAACATTTTTCTTAAATGTTTATTTAATTTTTAGAGACAGAGTGCAAGTGGGGAAGGGGCAGAGAGAGAGGGAGACACAGAATCCATAGCAGGCTCCAGGCTCTGAGCTGTCAGCACAGAGCCTGACGCAGGGCTCGAACTTACAAACTGCGAGATCATGACCTGAGCTGAGGTCAGACTAAGTAGAATAGGTTTTAAATACATTTTTATCGTTAGTTAATATGTATCTTTTTAAACCAATACTATTAACACAATAGAAGAGGAAAATAAAGTTTATTTTATCTGGTTTAAGGTATAATAAACCCTTATTCTTCTTGGTATAGTGTAAATTCTTGTGTTTTTCTGATTCTTTGGGTGAAAGGTAGGCTGATTGTCAAAAGTGTATCTATAATAGTGTTTTGCAAACTATTTTATGCAACTCCAGAAATACAAAATATTAACGAACTCTGACAAAAACAGTGTATGGAAAAATCAGTTTGGAACACTGTATATTGTATATACTGAGAGTTTCATACTGTATAGTAGGATGTTAAAGGCTTTGGGGGTTTTTAGTAAACAAATACATATTTGCTTTCATTCAGCATTTTTTGAACTAATTTGGCTCCATGGACACCTCCCTGACCATCACTTAGCTTTTTTTCCCTGTAGAATTGGAATGGCTATTAACATCTCACTGAGTGAATGTCCTGTGGAACATAGTTTAGACCTTCTTTGTCTATGGGATTATTTCTACCATTTTCTTTCCTGGAGTAGTTTTGTATACATATGCTAGATTCTAACTATGAGATGCCTCCTCTAAACAGTTTTCTTTTGGGGATGTTGCTAAACCTTATCATAAACTATTTTTTTGTTTGTTTCTCAGTTACTTTGTCAGGGCTACCATTTAGAGGCTTTCTTTTAGAAGCACGTAATGCTGAGGATTTGAGTGGCCCTCCTATTGGCTCCTTCACATTGATTGACAGTCAAGTGTCGCAGCTTCTGACCTGTGAAGATGTACAGGTTTGTGTTATGTTTGAAACTGATTTGTTAGTTTCCATGGATCTTTTCATTACAAGCTAAGGGTTCTGAGATAATGACATTACCCATGTTTTACAGACATCTAAATAGATTCACAGTGATCAAGCTTTCCCCCTAATTTTCCTATTTGCAATATGTTTTTACACATCAGCATCCGAGAAAAGGCAGTAGCTTGAAGGGTGTATAGCTTTTGATATTTTATATAATATTGACTCTTATTATATTGATTTTAAAGGGTGTTAATATTGAAGATAGGATGCTAGAATGGGACAGAAGTATCATTTTTGTCATTCATTCATTGATTTAATAAACATTTATTATGCCAGAAACTATCCTGGTGCAAGGGACATGGTAACGAACAAGACTTACTTCTGTTCTTTGAAGAGCTGAAAGCCTTACACATAAGTAGAACATATGGACATATGATGTATGATACATAAGGAGAACATGAGGAATATAGGACAGACACATAAGTAGAACATTGTGGTGACTTAAATTAGAAGCATACACAGGATGGGTGAGAAGCATAGCGGGGTGTGTCACACACAGGCTGGAGGGAATTGAGAGAGAGGTTCTTGGAGGAGGTCATCTCTATGTCAGGCCTCAATGAATGAGTAGGAATTTGCCAGGTGAATGAAAGTGGGAAATGAGATTGTTCAAGGGAAAGGAATTACTGAAATATAATGCTATATGTGTGGAGGCAGAAATTTTTTCTTTTGAAGAATTTTTTGGATTTTCTTTGTATCTGTTAATGGAAGGAGTTTTAATTTATAATATAAATTAAATAATGAGCAGACTCTCTATAGCATTGACATACCCAGTATTCATAACTCTTTTCAGTTCTTAAATTTCTGCTGACTCCTATTTATATACAGAGCCAGCTGCTAATCTGGTGTTGACTAACCAACATGTATTTGTTGAGTACCTGAGTCTCTGTTCTAAATAAAACAGTATTTATCAGAATGCCAGCATCATGCCATGACAGATTACTTTGCACAATGACAGTAGTTTCAGTATGCTCAACTACGGAGTGAGTGAATGGTAGTTCTTTTCCATTTTGTTTCAGGGATATGCTGTGAGTCACACAAATCCATCCAAGAAAACAAAAATTAAAGTCTACTGGAATGCTCCAAGCAATTCTCCGAATCACATAAAGTTTCTGTGAGTGGGAGAGCTTACAAATCTGCAACTAGTCAAATTGAAATAATGGTCTGTGTCATTTTTGATACCTATTGGACATTTACCTGTATAGGAGTGGTTTGGTGTAGAATGACACCACCTTAGTCTGTTTTGCTTTTTATTTGATTTTTCCACCGAGCCCAAGACCTAACACCTAATAGGTGCTTAATACATATCTGTTGAGTGAATTAAATATTGTGGTGCCTTCATGTTAAGAGGCATTAGTTAATATTTACTTGAGTTCATATATGGTGTATGGACTAATACATTTTTTTAGATTTGTTCTTATCTTAATATGATAGTATGAAAAAATTCCTAAAATTTGGATGACTTTTTTGTAGTGTTATAACCTGCATATTAGATTAGTAAGACTGTTCATGCCCTCAAAATTATGAAATTCAGTAGAATTAGAAGTCCATTTCCCTTAATCCTCTGTGCAAGGGGAAGTGGAATGTCATAAAAACAGTTTAATGATAACTGAATGGTGTTAGAGACATATATATGTTTTTTTATCAAAAAAATTTTTTTTTAATGTTTATTTTTGAGAGAGAGAGAGAGAGAGAGAAGGATACAGAGGATCTGAAGTGGGCTCTGTGCTGACAGCAGAGAGCCCAATGTGGGGCTCAAACTCACGAACCCTGGGATTATGAGCTTTGCTGAAGTCGGATGCTTAAGGGAGTGAGCCACTCAGTGCCCCTACAGATGTATATTTTAAGGAGAATTAGTCTCCTGACATGTCTGTATGTTTTGTTTCACTATGTATGCAAGTGCTAGCACACAGAAACACAGCTTTGCACCTGTGTGTGGTGTGGAATGTGGAAGAGGACTGTGACTCCAATAAGATCTAGTGTTGCTTATGCAGCCTCTATCTGACTTCTTGCTGTAGCTGCCTGCTACACATGCCCTGTGGGATAATTTGAACAGCGCACTATGAAATAAGTAGCAGTAGTATGTTCTTTATATGTCAGGGAATAGAAGTCTGTGCGTTTTAATCCTTATCTGGCACTCATGGACTGCTGGGAGTATGCCCAAAGGGCAGATGAGGAGGAGAGAAGAGAAGAAAAGAAAGATCAAGAGTAAGCAAGAGAACAAGGGCAGTAAAAGTTCATTTAGTAATGAGGTAGAAGAGTCATTAGAGATTTGTCTTAGACAAAATTGGTGGTACTCTTGGGTAGTATTGTGTGTCCCTCGTTTACTTCTTTTCTTTTTATCTTTTTTTTTTTTTTTTTTTGATTCAATTATAACGGGCCACAATTAGGGTTCTGTTTGATCTCATTAGTACTGCATTTCAGAGTCACAGTTGTTGAGAAGTATAAAATCTACTGGGTGAAGATTCCTGGCCCTGTAATTTCACAGCCCAATGCACCGCCTTTTACAACACCTGAAGCTACAGTAGCACCTTTGTCAACATTACCTCCTGTATCCCATTTAACCAAATCAGTAAGTAACCTTTTCATGGTTTCACCAAATGCAAGCTAAAAGAACAGTGTCTTTGGAAATTGTGGTTTGTACTTGCTGAAGTATGCAGAGAGTAGCTTTGTCGGGTTGTGGCAGTGAGTTTTTGGGACCTCTGCAGGAAATCTGAAGGAAGTCTTTATTGCCACATTATGACTTATGGGTCAGGATAGAGGGAGTGCAACACCCTGCATGTTCGAGGTGTGGTTATGACATTCTGTAGTCTGTATAGCCAAATATCAAACATGGAGAGGAACATTAAAGCTTAAGCTAAATTTAGACAAGATTTGGAGCAGAATCTTGAAATGGTGATGTAACTCTTAGATCTGATTTCACTAAGGCCAGTGAGTACTGGGGGATTCTATGTGCTGAACGACAGAAGCTCTTTTGCAAACTCATCAGCTAGAATTCCGTTTAGGCCCTTGGGTTCAAAAGAACTATGGCTGAGAAAACATATCTTGTAAAGGGTAGTGCATATTAATAACATTAGGTTTTACTGAAAGAAATTCTGATAAATGAGACTTATTAGTTCAGAAGTGAAAATAATGAAAAGTGTCTTACGGCAGGTTATTACAGTTAAAAGAACAAACTCGGGTCTGAATCCTGTCTCACAGACTTTCTGTGTGACTTTAGACAAACTACTTAATTCTCAAAGTCTCAGTTTCTTCACCTATAAAATGAGAAGTAATAATATCCAGCTCTTAGTATTATTATGAGAATTAAACAATGTAATGATTTTAAGGTTTCTAACTGCTTTGCACTTAATAGAAATTCTGTAAATATTAGTTCCTTTTTTCTTTTCCTTCTCTTTTTGTCTTTTTATAACTCGTTGTTCTCATGAGGAAGACTAAGTAAAGCACTTGTACTCTTTATGTACTGTCTCATTTTGTTTTCCTTCTACATTTTGCAATATATAATTATACTTGATTGCATTATTATGAATGTTATTCTTTTGACCATACAATTAGATTTTTTATTTGCACTAGCTCTAGTTTACTTAGTCTTCATGTTTATTTATTTTAAAGCTGCCTTAGGGCGGTAAATAGTCAGTTTGGACCTGAGCTTCCTAGGAGGAATCTTTCCATATATTCACATAAAAGGCATTAGTTCTCATTGGAGCTTTTATGGTATCTCTACACCAGGTTTATAATCTCTGATTATAGAAAGGTTTATTCAGAGTCATGGGATTATAGCATTCATACAGAGCTAGAAGAGACCTCAGAATTCAGTCCCTGTATAGTTGAAGGTATACAAGAGAGACAGTTAAGTTCTTCAGCAAACATGATGGACTCAAGGGGAGAGCAGAGACCAAAATGCAAGTTTCGTACTGGTTTGTTTTTTCCGTTCTACTGTGACTTTTCTTTAAGTTGCTGTGAAATAATAAGAAACGTGTATTGGTTTCTGCTGTGGTTCCTGCTAATATTTGGACTTTGACCCCAGTTCCTGATACAGAGCTCCTAAATCCCTTGTAATTTCCTGAGTGATAGGAATGCCTTTTGCTCTAATGGGTGGGCCGTCCATGGGGGCAGGTCACCAGAAAGACCAAGCCATGATTAGAAACTGGGAACTTTCTGCCCCCTACTCTCCATTTTCCAGAGATGAGCAAGGGGCTAAAAATTGAGTCATTAATCCATCATGCCTCCATGAAGGCTTCATAAAAAATCCCAAAAGTATGGGGTTCAGAGAGCTCCCAGGTTGCTGAACACATGGAGGTGCTAGAAGGATGGTGCCTTAGAGAGGGCATGGAAGCTCCACACACCTGCCCTGCCCACATACCCTCCCTGTGCACCTCTTCCACCTGTTTCTGGGTTTCATCGGGTAATAATACACTGGCAATCTAGTAAGAAACCTGTTTTCCTGAGTTCTGTGAGCCATCCTGGTACATTATCAAACTTGAGGAGAGGGTCATGGGAACCTCTAGTCTCCTTCATTGGGAACCTGGACCTTGTGGTTGGCCTCTGAAGTAAACAGTCTTGTGGGACTGAGCCCCTAACTTGTAGGATTGGACACTACCTTCAGGTAGATTGTGTCAGAATGGAATTGGAAAGTAGGACTTGTGCTTGGTGTCCACTGAGAATTGCAGAATTGCTTAATGTGGGAAAACCCGCCACACCCTGGATGGCCAGAAGTGTCGGTAGAGTAGAAGAAATGAGAGGTGTTTGGATACAGTTCCCATTTAATCTAGACGCATGATGTTTAACTCCCTTCTGAAATACACTGTCATAGCGCATTCTAACAAGATGACTGAGCATTTTTGTGCCGTCAAATTGTGGAGCTGAGATTTTTGATGCTGGTCCTCTTATTTGCCATAACAAGGAAGCTCTGAATTAAATCATTGTAAATTGTTCCTGTTTCTCCTCCACTAAATTGTTATTACTATTATTTAGAGTGTTAGCATATATTGGAATAACCATTTTTTCTTATATTATTTTAATATCAAATTTGAACCTGAATTCTAGATGCAGAGTCTAGGATCTGAATATAAAAATTCGTGAGTTTGTCTGTTTACTTTTTAAAAGTTCATTCTAAAAACTCAATGATCTCTTTTAGGCAAGAATGTCAGTGTGGGCTTAAATATTCCCTAAGGTGTTTTTCAAAATTTACTGGAAACTATGCTCCAGAACATAATTGATGTGAAATATTTTGTGTATTAAAGGAACTTTAATACTCATGCACATTATAGTCCAACTAATGTTGTGTCTTCCAAATTTTAATCAAAATTAATTAAGTTTAAAAGTTCACAACCTAACTACTGCTCTGATCATGTCTAATTTGGGATGTGTTATTTGTTTCCTTCTTTGAATCTTTATTATGAAAAGATACTCTTGTTAAAACTTGTACTTCAAGGTAGTGGCTCTTTTATCATTGTGAAATGAACTGTTTGGTTGGTAATTAAGACTTTTTCTCCCTGTCATTTTTCTAGTTCAGTGCTTCAGATTGTGGGAACAAGAAGTTCTGTATTCGGAGTCCTTTGAACTGTGACCCAGAGAAGGAGCGTGCCTGTTTCTTCTTGTCCTTCACACGAGATGACCAATCAGTGGTGGTTGAAATGAGCGGTCCCAGTAAAGGCTATTTATCCTTTGCGTTTTCTCATGACAGATGGATGGTTTGTATCCCTCACTTACGTAAGTGGTAATGAAAGAAAAGTTACTGGAGGGAGCCTAATCAATGGCAGTTAGTTGTTTGTTCCAGAGTCAAATTATTATCCTGCTTACAATGGGAAGGGGAAGGGGAGGGCAGGAGAAATGAACATAGAGCGGGTTCTAAGTTAAAAATCTTTGGGTATTTCATGTTTTTAACAGTTGTGCAATTATATACCACTAAGAAAGGCTGTCTTGTAGAAAGTTAGGAAAATCACTTTGTATCCAGTGGATTTGCCGCTATATCTTTCTGTCTGTCCTGTCTGCTTATCTCTTTGTGATAAAAGCTTGAAGTACAGTTAGGAGAAGTTGCTCTGCCTCAAGTCTCATGTTATTTGTGATGCTTTTCAAACCCTCATTGTTTTCTCACGTGTCCAGCAATCCCAGCAAGGGTTGCTGCTCACGGAGTCCCCATTTTGGTAGTCATCAGTACATATCCCAAACAGAGAGTTAAACCTGGCGTGTCCAGGCATAAATATATTCCTTACCAGTAGGCTCCTTTGTCAGATCTACAGAAGGCAACATTTGTTTTAAGCTGATTCTCGCTCTCCCTGGGTAGTGCTGAATGGATTCAATGGTTCTGTAGATGGCAGCCTTGTGCTGTGGTGTGGCAGCAGAGTGCATCCTAATCTTCCAGAAGGAAGGAGGGAGAGTATGGGCCAGGACATGTGTAAGTCCTTTTTGAAGCAGAGTTGATGGTGAGGTCAGGGATGACTACAAATGGAGAACGCCTCTTACTTCCACATTAGCAAAGGCAACGAGTTTTTTGTAGAGAGTTTTCTTCCTGTCATGTTTTAAACTTAGTATCACTTCTTGAGGGACTTGTAATTCAAAAAAAGAAAAGCGCTGAGATTCTGTGGTAGAAGGACGAATGTTTTCCCTAAAAGTGCATTCTGGTCACATTGGTCCTCGTATGCTGCTTGCATGTATTGCGGGAAACCAGGTGTAACTTTTTTAGGGGGAGGGCATTGCAATATATGCACATGACCTAGATATATTACTGTATAGTTCTAGAATGCACTCATTATCTTTTTTCATTAAGCAAAACATACACCTTAACCTTATGAGATTTAAGATATGTCATATGCTTTTAAAAATGACATATAAGAAATTGTGACTCTTTTTTTAAGGTTGTTTTTTGGGAAATTTTATGCTGGATCAAATGATGTTGCAAGAGTTCAAGACCTTTTCCCCATTGCCCTTTGTAATTGTCGTCAGAGCAATAGCATATTCTGTTGGTTATTTGCAGTTCAGGCAGAAATGAACCAAGTTTGGCCCATAAGGTGGATAATGAGGCTGGGTTAGAAATAAAATTAGGAGCTCCTGGGTGGCTCAGTCGGGTAAGCATCCAACTCTTGATTTCACCTCATGTCACGATCTCGTGGTTTGTGAAATTCAGCCCCTGAGACAGGCTCTGCACTGACAGTGCAGAGATGCTTGGGATTCTCTCTCTCCCTCTCTCTTTGCCCCTCCCCTGCTTGTGCGTGCATGCATGCGTTCTTCCTCTCTCTCTCAAAATAAATAAATAAACATTAACAAAATTAAAAAAATAAATAAAATGGGACCATAAAGCAATAAGGAAAGATGGTGGTAGTACTTGTCGTGTGAACAGTTCTGAAGATGAACCCAGCAAGGGTTAACAATGGTAGCCTTGTTGGAGTAAGTGTGTAGTTTCATCTGTAACATACAGTATCATTTAGATATGTGTTCTAGTCACTTACATAAAAAAACATTCTAGTCACTTTAGAGCCAGACTTCATGCAATAGTATACTCGCATTTTTCCTTTTCTGGTCACATAAAATCTGTCAGCAAGAGGAAAAGACACTAGTGCTGTACTGAGTGTGGTGATGAGGCACCCACAAGTAGACCAGTTATTTCTGTTCTAAGTTGTAGGCATAGATGGCACAAAAGCATTTATCTCTAATTCAAGATATATTTATCTTACTTAGAAATCTTATGTTTCTAGTATAGTACTCATCAAAAATGTTTATAAGAAAGACTTAATTATGCAGGTGCAGTTGATTTACAGAGCAATCTTAATGATTAAAATCATTTGTACACCTGTTTGCCTAAATTGGGGGAAATAAATCATCCTCAGAAAACATTTTTAAAGTGGTTACTTCTATTCCTGGTTATTTAAAAAATTTTAGGATATTTTTATGACCTGCTGTTTCTTTTCAGTATGTAATATAAATTTAAATATTGAAGGTATCTGATGTTACGAATACTGATCAACCTGAATGATACCTTTTTCAGTTTCACTTATAAATTAATGATAGCAATTGTTTTGGTGTTAAACTTCACTAAAATTGATGAAAAGTATAATTTTCTGCATTTTAGTTATCAGTGACTTGCTAATGTTTGAATTTTAACTAATTTCAAAGTACCCACATATTCCCTGTCTTCATATACTTTGTTAAATGATATAAAGTATATCAAGTGTACATATTATATATTAGCTTCTATTCCTTGCCTTCTCCTGATTAGTGTCATCTTGCTTTATACATAATTTCTCAGTGCTCAAGTTCTAGAATGTTCCCAGTTCTGACTTCTTTTGTACTTCAGACTGGGATTTTCAATGGCCAGCTGGTCTTGTCCAGATGAGTGTTCTTGGACAACACAAACCATTATCTGTAAAATTGAACTTAATATCTTTCCTCCTCATGTTTCTTGTGTTCCTCATTCTTGGTGATCAAAAATAGAAATAAAAAAGCAGTTACCATTATTGAATCCTTGCTTCTTTTCAGATGCTGTCCTGGGCAATTTATAGACTATCTCATTCACTGTTGTCATCATCTTTAGTGTTCAGGGAATTTTGGTTGTGACTTAGATTCTTCCCTTTTATTCACCTATCAGGTCCTTCTTCCTCTTACCCCCCCCCCCCCTTTTTGTTTTGAGAAGTTTAAAATCCACATGACCATTGAAAGAATAGTACAACAAACACCAGTAAGTTTTTCACCTACACTTGCCACTTTCTTTCCCTCTCCATTCCCACACTGTGTGTGTGTGTGTGTGTGTGTGTGTGTATAGATTGACTTATGAGGTGTATATAAACACAAATTTTTACCCAAACTATTTGAAGGTTAAATTGTAGATACATCATGACATTTTATCTCTAAAAGTTTTAGCAACTATCTACAGATCTAAGTATCTAAGAACAAGAATATTCTATAATTACCATAATATCTTTATCGCATTGAGAAAACTTAGTAATGATATAATTTCATGCAATGTAGTCTATATTCCAGATACCTCAGTTGTCCCGATAAAGTCCTTTACAGCTGTTCTTTTTTAAAAAAAAGTTCTGAACCAAGATCCAGTCATTTATCACCAATACATTTAATTGTTATATCTTTTTGATCAGTTACCCTACCTGTTTTTTAGAATTTTTTTTCATGCTCCCATTCTGTAGAAAGTTCCACAATTTGTGCAATAGATTCAGGTTAAGATTTTTGGCACAAGTACTACCTAAGGGATATGTTTATTTCTCAGTACATCATATCAAGAGATGTGTAATGTCAAATTATTCCATTATTGATGATTGTGTATTTGATCACTATTATCCATCAGATTTTTCCTTTGTGAAGGTGTGTTTTCTCTTTTTAATTAATAAGTAATCTGTGGGGTAATACTTTGAGTGTATATGAATATTCTGTTCCTCAATAACATTTTCTCAAGCGATTTTAGCATCTATTGATGTTCCTTGCCTGAATCAATTGTTACATTTGTGATTACAAATTGGTGATTTTCTAATCTGTTAGCTGGTGTTCTTTTTAAAAAAAGAGCTTTCTTTTCTCTGCACCTCTCCTTCCCTTTTGGTGAAACATTATGGATTAATGAGTTACTTTTGTCTATTGAGTTATAGTTTATCATCATCAGTCTTCTTTTAGCTGCTTATGTTGACCTAGATATGGCCTCTTAAAGCGTTTTTTTTGTTTGTTTGTTTTTTGCCCTTTTGATGGGTCTCCATTACTTTTTTAGTGTGTAACAAGCTGTTACACCAGAAAACATAGTTTATTGATTCCATTTTATACTGTTATGCATTTCATCATTTCCCAAAGGAGGTCTGTTTCCTTTTGATAGGAATAGTTTTTAGAAGTCAGGATTTGAGTGCTTATGTGTTCACTGCTACCGATATTACATATACTTGTGATTCTGTCTTTGACGTAGTTCCTTCATTCTCTTTATCGCATTGTCACTATCTCTGACTTCGCCTACACCTTTTTTGTCATTTCCAGACTGCCGCAGTGACCCCCTCACGAGTCTTCTTGGCTCCCTGATTTCTCCTGTCTGGTTCATCTTTCAATAGTCACTGGACTTTCCTTCCCAAGCTGCCACAGAGATCATCTCAATGCTATCCCCAAAAACCTTTGGTGAACCGTTAGTAGTTATAGGAAAAATATTTTTTTCATTAGCGTGGCTTTCAAAATACCTCAAAGTCCTTGTTGGAATTTCCAGCTTTACCCTGTTTTATGTTTTATGTTTTCGCTAACACAGTTACCTGTTTTCTAAAATTTTCATACGTTTTTATATTTCTATGTCTTTAGTCCTGGAAATTCCCCCTTTTGGAAAACTTTCCCCTTATCTCAGGTCTATCTTACCCACATGTAAATATTTTTTATTTTCTAAGATCTAGTTAATTATCACCTTTCCTGATAAGGTTTTTCAACCTTTGGGTCTACATAATTTGTGTCCCCATGGTACTTTGTCTAAACCTGTTGTATCATAATTCACATACTATTACAACTGTCTGTTCCATTAAAATGTAGTCTTTGGTTGTAAGAACAATCGAGTCATCTTTATTTTTCCCATAGTATCCACACAATATTCTGAATGGCGCATTCTAAATGTTTGAAACAAGACGAACAAGTGGGAGAAAGGGTTCTGTCCAATTCAGAGATTTGGCAGAACTTCTTACATGTGTGTTTCCATGCTCCAGACTTGGGGTTTCTAGAAATTGCTTGGACCCTATAGTTGTAATAGCACTTTCTCATATTTTTCATTTTAGAATAGTGAGAACTGAGAGTTATCTCTTCTCCCTCCATCCCCATAATTTTCTCCAATATTTGGGAGGTCTGCATCCACACCAACAAGGAGTTAGTATGGTATTTGTCTTATCACCATTTTGCCTCTTGTTATATTAAAAGTTATTTTAAATAAAAAAAGAATTTTTATACCTCATAGCAGATAGTCTAGAAAACACACAATGTTTGTTTAAATCAGAAATCAGTGAACATTTTCTGTAAAGGTCCAGATAGTAACTCCTGAGAATTTGTGGGCCTATGACCTCTGTTCTAACTACTCATCTCGGTTATGATAGCGCTAAAACAGCAATAGACAATCCATAAATTAATAGGCGTAGCTGTGTTCCAATAACTATTTGTGGACACTGAAATTTGGATTTCATGTATTTTTACTTGTCATGAAATATTCTTCTTTTTTTTTTTTTTTTTTAAATTTTTTTTTTCAACATTTATTTATTTTTGGGACAGAGAGAGACAGAGCATGAACGGGGGAGGGGCAGAGAGAGAGGGAGACACAGAATCTGAAACAGGCTCCAGGCTCTGAGCCATCAGCCCAGAGCCCGACGCGGGGCTCGAACTCACGGACCGCGAGATCGTGACCTGGCTGAAGTCGGACGCTTAACCGACTGCGCCACCCAGGCGCCCCATATTCTTCTTTTAATTAAAAAAAAAAACCATTTAGAGCACCTGGGTGACTCAGTTGGTTGAGTGTCCGACTTCAGCTCAGGTCATGATCTCACAGTTCATGAGTTAGAGCGCTGTATCAGGCTTGCTGCTGTCAGTGCAGAGCCGTCTTCAGATCCTCTGTCCCCCTCTCTCTCTCTGCCCCTCCCCTCCTCGCGTGCTCTCTCTCTCTCTCTCTCTCTCCTTCTCAAAAATAAACATTAAAAAAAAAAAAAAACCGTTTTGATATGTAAACATCATTCTTAGCCTGTGGGTTGTACCAAAACAGGCATTGGGCTGAATTTGGTCTGAGTGTGCCATAGTTTGTTGATTCCTGGTTTATAAATCATGACGACTCCAAGTTTCTTGAGTTGGGCTAATTCTGGTTTGAATATAAGATGTGTAACAGTGAATAATTGGTTTGCTAAGGTTAAGTACTTGGGAATTCTCAAAAGTGGAACTTTTAAAAATAAATTTAAAGCATGTTAGAATATCATTGGGACTAATAGCAAAATTTGTTATAACTTGTCAGTCTTGGCTTTGTTTAAGGAGTTTAGTGACTATAGCACATAAAAGATCTTGTTAGCTATTTTATGGAGAATGATTTACAATAGGTGAAAGAACCAAAACTACACACAGTAACCTAAAAGCCAGATTAGTCATTTGTACCATCACTTAAATGGACTTTGACGATGCAGTCTGTCCTCTGGTAGTCACTTCAAATAAGCTGTAACTTTTAGAGATAAAGAATATTGGAGACTAAAGGATAGATAAGAACTAGACTGAAAAAAATGCCTCCTTGAATTCAGACGATTTGGTTTGAGTGTGTAATAGTAAATCAGTGTGTACAATATCAGCAGTATTTGATTCTAGTATCTTCATCTTAAAAGTTACCCCCCAAACCCAATATATTGCAGTGTGTTTATAGTTATGAAAAATTGTAGGACATAGATGTTTATTTACAAATAAATATCTAGAACAATGTTCATAATAAGTTCAGTGAAAAAACATAACGGAACTGTATTTTCAGTCCACTTGAGGTGAAAAAATAAATACAAATAGGTTTGGATGAATATATATGAAAGCATTAATAGTGGTCTTTAAGTTTAGGGGCTTATAAACATGTCTTTTTATTTAAAAAATTTATAATGTTTATTTATTTTTGAGAGAGACCAAGCATGAGTGGGGGAGGGGCAGACAGAGAGGGAAACACAGAATCTGAAGCAGGCTTCAGGCTCTGAGCTGTCTCTACAGAGCCCGATGCAGGGATTGAACTCATGAGCTGAGATCGTGACCTGAGCCGTAGGTGGATGCTTAACCGACTGAGCCACCAAGGCACCCCTATTTTAATATATTTTTTTATATTGAAATTGTGTTGTTTTCGTATTCTAACAAAATTATTTATGTATTTATTTATATTGAAGTATAGTTGATACATAATGTTACATTAGTTTCAGGTGTACAACATAGTGATTCAACAATTTGAAACATCATGCTACTATCTGTTATCATACAGAACTATAACACCATTGATTATATTCCCTATGCTCTACCTTTTATTTTGTTACTTATTCATTCCACAACTGGAAGCCTGTATGTCCCACTGCCTGTCATCCATTTTGCCCCTTCCCCCCACCTTCTACCCTCTGGCAACCATCAAGTTTGCTCTCTGTATTTATGGGTCTGTTTCTGCTTTTTGTTTCTTTCTTCAATATAGCAAAATTATTTTTTATTAATAAATTGGACAGCCAGTTCTCTGGAATTTGTGGTATCATTTGGGATTGAGTCAGTAAATTATGTTTTAAAAGCATCAAATACTATTTGATTTCATTAGGGATATTTTAAAAAACAAAATGTTGAAATTCCTTTGAATTTTTCTCATTTGCAATTGTTTTTCAGGGTGATGATGATGCTTATGTGTGTATTCATGAAGATCACACTGTGCACATACAACCATCCCGCTTGATGGGGCGAAGTCACCCTGTGATGGACTCCAGGGTAGGTGGGAAGATTCTGGGAACCTCCACCCCTCTTGTCTGCCCCTGGCTATGCGGCCAACATTGGCAGTAGGGTTCCTTTCTTACAACAAGCTGGAAGACACTTTTCTGTGCTTTCTTTTATTTTTAAAATAATATATAAAAATATATAAAGTAAGTTATATTATTACATTTGTACATTTAATTTATTATTAATGTCATATTATTTTATTTAATATTATATATTAAATATATTTAATATTATATAGTTAAATAAAATTGTATATATGTATTTAATGTATACAACATAATGCTTTGATATATATATATATATATATATATATATATATATACACATATATACACACACATACACATAGTGAAATGACTGCTACCATTATCTCCTCTCTTAGTTACTTTTTTTTTCTTTTTTGTGGTGAGGGCACCTGAAATTTTCTCTTAGCAAATTTCCGGTATATAATACAGTATTATTAACTATAGTCATCAGATCTCTAGACTTTCATCCTACATAACTGCAACTTTGTACCCTTTGACCAACATCTCCCCTTTTCTACACTTCGGGAAGCACAAGGTAAGGTTGTCTTATAGGAAAAGATGAATTCTTGCGTGCACTGTTTTTTTTTTTTAATTAAAAAAAAAATTTTTTTTTTTAACGTTTATTTTTTTTTTTTGAGACAGAGAGAGACAGAGCATGAACGGGGAGGGTCAGAGAGAGGGAGACACAGAATCTGAAACAGGCTCCAGGCTCTGAGCTATCAGCACAGAGCCCGACGCGGGGCTCGAACTCGCAGACCCCGAGATCATGACCTGAGCTGAAGTCGGCCGCTTAACCGACTGAGCCACCCAGGTGCCCCTTGCGTGCACTGTTTAAATCCTTTTTTGTATCTTATAAAAAAAAATTATGGTTAAGATAGTCAAAGCATCAGCTCCCTTTCATAAGCTTACAGATAGATTTTTAAGAAAAGGTGTAGGTTAATGACACAGTTTCTTGTCTAGTGAGAAAGGGGAACATGTATGGTAGAGACTGGTTCAGTGCCTTGGACAGTTGTCTTCAGTGCTCCTTGTTGGCATCTATGCCAAAGATGGCTTATTTCTGGTAGAGAAGTGTCTTTTTCACATGGCAATTGACAAGCAAGTGAGCTCTGACCAAGAAGTAGTCATCTCCTAATAACGTTATGTTCTCTGCAGAGCTTTCCCATAGCTTGGAACTTCTCCCTTGATGCACATCGCATCTTGGCCACTAGGGTATTACTTTCTAATTGTTTCTTCAGTGTTTTTGATTGTGTGTTAGAGGCGAGAGGGGGTTAGTACATCTGCCAAAATTTCTAACCTGGGTAGAGGGTTTGTGGGGTTCTGACTCAAAGTAAAAATAGTGTTTTTGCCAAGTAGGATAAAGACCAATAAACCAGGAGAAAATGTTTCTTGTACTCCTCAGAGAGGAAGTGGACAAACAATGATACAGCAGACAAAACATGCACAAAGGATCTTAGGGAAAGGAAATCGAACAGGTCAGGATTTTGATCATATTTCATTTTTAGCAAATCTGTGGAAAGTGCTGAAGAGACCCATTGTGTGTGTTTGTAGGGTGCTCTTGAGGATATGGCTTGGAGGCTGGCGGATGGTGTTATGCAGTGTTCTTTCAGAAGAAACATTACCCTCCCTGGGGTTAAGAATAGATTTGATCTAAACACAAGCTACTACATCTTTCTAGCAGATGGTGCAGCTGACAATGGTACGTATATTGATAAAAACTATCTTTTCAAGTTTGTTCCTTTCTCTTCTTCCCTTTTCCACCTGTTCTGGAGACACTACTATAATTGCTCATTTTTTAAGATACCCACTTGTGGGTAAAGAGTTATCAAAACCCTTTTCCATTTTTACCTGACAATTTGACTTCGGTTAACCTTCTAGGTTTGTTTCCCTGGAAACTAGATAAAAGTAGTGTCAACTGTGTCATAAAGCAACATGCTTATGATAAAAATGACTTCTGGATGGCAAACTGCATTTGGACCAGGAAGAACTATAAATACCTAGGAAGAAGCCATATCTTTGGGCTTCCCTAAGTGTTGTGACATTGGCAGATCCCTGGCAGGGATCCTACAAACAGTGACTGTAGGGTTGTTGCAACAGATTTTGGCTTTTGCAGGGTAACCTGTCCACTGTGAATTTCACCTCCTTGAACCTGAGCTTTTTCCAGGGAGCTGGAGGAAGGGAAGAGAGAATAGCTCTTGGACAGCTGAATAAAGTGCTACAGGATCTCCCATTGAAGGAGAATGCCTCTCAGTGCTCTGCAGATGTGCTGTGTCTCCTGTCCCACGTCTTTCTAAGTGAATCTGATGTCAAGTGCAGCCTATGGTAGTTTTATGAGTTTGAATATTTCCCTTATCCTTAAGAAGACTGCCCTGGTGGGTATTGATTGCAACACATTTTTTAAAAACATTTTTTAACCTTTTTTATTTATTTTGAGAGAGACAGAGATAGTGCGAGTGGAGAGGGGCAGAGAGGGAGACAGAGAATCCCAAGGAGGCTCCATGCTGCCAGCACAGAGTCTAATGTGCGGCTTGAACTCACGATACCATGAGATCGTGTCCAGACCCAAAATCAAGAGTCAGATGCTTAACCGACTGAGCCACCTAGTAGCCCTTGTGTTGTAACACATATTAAAAGGGATTATTAGATTTTGTTTAAGGCCTTGGCTAATGATGTTTTGAAGAACTACAAGAAATGCCAAGGTAGTATTTAGTGACTCCTCTCTTGGGAGATAATACTGTGCCCAAACTTTGAGACTGTAACTTCTTTTTAAAACTGTGAGAGGGGCGCCTGGGTGGCTCAGTCGGTTAAGCGTCCGACTTCGGCTCAGGTCATGATCTCGCGGTCCATGAGTTCGAGCCCCGCGTTGGGCTCTGGGCTGACAGCTCAGAGCCTGGAGCCTGTTTCAGATTCTGTGTCTCCCTCTCTCTCTGCCCCTCCCCCGTTCATGCTCTGTCTCTCCCTGTGTCAAAAATAAATAAACACATTAAAAAAAATTTAAAACTGTGAGAAGCTGGGTGTATAGAATGGGAGGTCAGGGGGTGAGGTAAAGGAAGAGGAAGAGACAAATGTGGTGCAGGTGGAGTTGTGAAAAGCCTTGCATATTCTATTACGTGGTTTAGATTTTATACTCTAGGTAAAGGGGAGACAGTGGTTTTGAAGCAGGATAAAATATCTACTCATGTTACAAGAAAATTTAGGAATATTTGTAGATTTAGTTGTAGGTGGTATGTGTAGTTATCTTAGTCAAATCATGTATTCTTATTTGCACCAGCATCAGCAAATATGGCTTGAAAATCATTTCTTGGTTAAATGATAATGAATAAAAATTACTCAGGGCTTAATGAGTGCCAGTCACTGGATAAGCACTATAGTTAGATTTTTCATTTTTATCTTCATAATATTACATTAGATATGTAGTATTATTATCTGTTTCATCCCAGAGGAAACTGAGGCTTAGGAGCAGTTAAGTAATTTGCCCAGATGAGTGAATGGTAGAGTTGGAATTTGAACCCAAACTCTTTGACCTCAGAGCCTAACTAGTCAACACTTTTGAACATGGGAAATACAGGAATTGGATTTTTAATGAGGAAAAGGTCACGTATGTGTGTTTTGAAACAGATACCACTAAAGCGCAGGTAATTGTTTGTCAATATTACAATTGTCACTTACTGTGTGCAGTATACATATCTTGTTTATTTCTCACAGAGGCTCTGTAAATATACATTATATTGACCATTTTAGAAATAAAGAAACTGGAACCTAGAAAAGTTAAGTAACTTCTTCCAAATCTAACAAGTAAGAAATTATTAAGTCAGATATTAAACCCCAGGCTGTTCTGCTTACAGAAGCCATGCCCTTTCCATCATACCAGATTGCTTCCTTTGGTGCCCGGTATGTTACAAATGCTTCATAAATGATTATTGATGCAAATGGATGTCTTAAATTGCTATGGGATTTAACAGTTTGCATTTATACTTTAGAAAATTTTATACTTAAAAGATGTTACACGTATTAAAATAAAAGCAATTTCATTTAAGTGGATGAATTCTATTATATAATAAATTGTGTGCGTGGGGGGGGTATATGAGAATGCCAAAAATTTCTTCTTAGGTCAGCACTGTAGAAATTGGAATGTATTTTCTTTTTTTTTTTTTTTTTTTAATTTTTTTTTTCAACGTTTATTTATTTTTGGGACAGAGAGAGACAGAGCATGAACAGGGGAGGGGCAGAGAGAGAGGGAGACACAGAATCGGAAACAGGCTCCAGGCTCTGAGCCATCAGCCCAGAGCCTGACGCGGGGCTTGAACTCACGGACCGTGAGATCGTGACCTGGCTGAAGTCGGACGCTTAACCGACTGCGCCACCCAGGCGCCCCAAGAATGTATTTTCTTATAGAAACAATATTTTAAGTGTTAGTCCTTTTTTTAAAAATGTTTTTTTTAACATTTATTTATTATTGAGACACAGAGAGAACCAGAAAATGAGCATGGGAAGGACAGAGAGAGGGGGAGGCACAGTATCTGAAGCAGGCTCCAGGCTCTGAGCTGTCAGCACAGAGCCCGATGCGGGCTCGAACCCACAAGCGGTGAGATCATGACCTGAGCCGAAGTCGGATGCTTAACCAACTGAGCCACCCAGGCTCCCCTTAAGTGATAGTTCTAATATTTCCTCAGAAAAACCTCATTCCTGGATAATGCGTGTGCAGAATAGACCATTGTTGTATCTTCCTCTCCTGCTGGTGTTGCTGTGCTGATGTTATGGGGGAGAACATCTGTATTGTCTTTTGTGGTGTTTCTCAAACAACCTTCTTCAGAAAAGCTTCAGTGTAGCCTCAAACAACCTTCTTCAGAATTGAGTGGCTGCTAAAAAATGCAGATTCCTGAACTCCATCTTAGACCCACTGAATCTCTGTTGTTGATGCTTGGAATCTGCATTTTTAAAAAAGTTTATTTTTGGGAGAGACAGAGACAGCATGAGTCAGGGGTACAGAGAAAGGGAGAGAGAGAATGTCAAGCAGGCTCTGTGCTGTTAGTGCAGAGCCCTATGCGGGACTCGAACCCATGGAATGTGAGATCATGACCTGAGCTGAAACCAGGAGTTGAAGTTGGAGTCAGATGCTTAACCAACTCAGCCACCCAGGCACCTCATTCGTCTGCATTTTTAACCAGCATCCCAGGTGATTGTTTTGTATACTGTGGTTTGATAACTCATTGCTCTAGGACAAGGTTCTCCCAAATAAGGTGTATATACATTGTAAGGCAGTCCAGGAATCCAAGGAACAACACCAGAACTTTGTATATAGATTGATTTTACCTCCTCTCATCTTAAAAAAATTCTTTTTAAATATATTTTAGTGTACATAATGCATTAAAACAATCGTACACGAATGTGTTTATTAACTCAAGTATACATATGTTGGGAGCACAGACTCATTTTTTTTTTTTAAACTGGTGGAGTGCAAAGCAAAAAAGCAAAACAAAACCTCAAAAAGAAAAAAAAATCCAAACCTAACATTTCTGCTTTAGGGAATAAACTTTCCAGTACCCTTGTATTAAGGAACAAAGTACAATTGCCACATAAATCATTGTCTCTTCTGTTATCTAGTTATATGTACGTGAACCATTTATAAATTGCAGTCTGCTTAAAAGCAGTGAGACTTTGTGAGGTTGAAACCATTTTTCAAAGCCATCATAAAATCTCAGTAACTCTTATAAATGTAAAATGTACCCAATTTCAGTAAAATCCATTTAAAACCTTTTTCTAATACTGTTTCCTTCCTAGAATGCTGACATTGTCCTATCATGAGATAAGCAGTCATGCGAAATGATAGAACTCACTTGGGTGAATAAGTAATTCACAATTAGGAAATCTACCAATTTAAATAATTAATGACCTGCAGACTCTGTTATCACATGGCCGGTTATTTTAACAATTTAGGAATACCACATGTCACATAATACTGTAGAGCCTTGTACTAAACACAAACTCAACTTGCCTTAGAGCAGAAATCCAAGATTATAATAGAGCCGTACAAAGGAACTCCAAAAATTATAATGGACTTCTGCTTTAATGAAGGTTAAATTCTTGTTCAGCCATGGCTGTGAAATGAATCAGAATTTAAAAATACTTTCTTCCAAATGACTCTCAGGCTATTGGGAATGTGGTCTGGTTTTCATTACTGCCGCTCTGCTAATTCAGTATAATTCCTGATAGTTATTGTCTCTCTCTTCTTGACTCTCTTCTGTAGGTATTCATTACATAAAACTTTTCTTGTTTCCTGCTTTATCTCTGATCTCTGTTATAAACAAGCCATGATATAATAGTATTTGTGAAATGAAATCAGCTGTCCTAACACCATTTTTTGAATAGTTCATTTTATCTTTGCTGCTTCAAAAGCCTCTTTATCATATATCAAACATTTATTAGTAAATCAAACTATTTCTAGTTTATTTTTCCACTAATCTATTACTGTACTCGTTGAAATTACTATAGCCTTATAATAGGTTATGAATTTTGATAGAGCATGATTCCCTTCCTGGCTGCCTTTTTCAGGAATTCTTGACTCTTTGTTATCTATCTGTTCTTCCAGATAAACTTTAGAAATGATTGTCAGATTCCATTAAAGATCCTGTTGGGGTTGTGATTGGAATTGCAATGAAATTTTAGATTAACTTGAAGAATAATCGACATCTTTGCAATAGAGAGTCTTTCTATCCAGAAGTATACTGGATATTCTATTGATTGAAATCCTGTGGTGTTCTTCAAGTCTTCATATAGGGTTTATATATATTTTTTGTTACTTTGTTTCTATGAATTTTATAGATTTTAATACGACCTATTGTGAATGGGATTATTTTTCTTACATTTTCTAAATTTGTTGGTGTATAGGAAAATTATTGATTTTTGAATGTTTGTCTTGAATGTAGCCATCTAGTTTTCCAGTTGATTATTTTGGATTTTCTAGGTAAACATCGTATTTTATGCAGATAATGTGGTTACATAGCCCTCATTTTTTGTCTTGTTCCATTGTATTACTTCTCCCAGAAAAATGTGGACTAGCAAGAATTTCATTTGATGTCTGTCAGGCAGCAATTAAGATAATATTTTATCATTACTTTTATAGACTTCAGAATGGCAAATGGTCCTCACTTTCCTGGGATAAACCTTGCTTGGCCATGTTTTATAATACTCTGTTTTTTCAGATATTTAGTTTTGAGAGAGAGAGGGAGAACAGAGTGTGAGTGGGGGAGGGGAAGAGAGAGAGGAAGACACAGAATCTGAAGCAAGCTCTAGGCTGTGAGCTGTCAGCACAGAGCCCGATTTGGGGCTCAGACCCATGAACCGCAAGATAATGACCTGAGCTGAAGTTGGGTGCTTAACCCACTGAGCCATCCAGGAGCCCCTATAATTCTTGTAATGCACAGTTGATTTGAATCACTAACATTTTATTTAAACTTTTTGCATCTATATTTGTAGTTGATTTTGGTCTTTGGTTATAAGATTTTGTGTGTGTGTGTGTGTGCGCGCGCGTGCGCGCGCACATGCACGCCTGCCTAGTTTTGGTTTCAGTGTTATGCTAATCTCATAGAATGAACTCTAGAAGAGCTTAAATGAGTTTTTAAAGTTAAATTTTTTTTTAAATTTTATGATAGAACTCATGCACATAGCTGTCTGAGCCTTTAGAAATGGAAATATTTGACTAATTAAAAAAATTCTTCTACCATTATTACTGTCCAGAGTTACTACTACTTTTTTGATGAAGTTTTATAATTCTAGACTTTTCTAGAAATTCATCCATTTTATTTCAATTTAAAAATTTTTTTTGTCTCACTTAAAGTTGTATATAGTATTTTCATACAATTTTAAAGAGTGTCTTCTATATTAGCAGTTGTGTCATCCTTTTTATTTCTAATACTGTTTGTGTTCTTTCTATTTTGTAGTCAGACTTGCCAAAAACAGTCAGTTTTCTTGGTCTTTTGCAGACTTGATTTTCCTGATTTTTAGACTTACTAGTTTGTTAATTTCTACCTTTATTTTTAATCTATCTTCCTTCCTGGTTTCTTTGGTTATATTTTGTTGTAAACACCTCTTGAATTACATGATTATTTCAATACTTTAAGTCTTTTTTTTTTTTAAAGGATTCTTTTAAGATGATAAAAGCCTCTTTTGAATACTACCTTGATTGTATCACATGTGTTTTGATATGAAATGCCTTCATTGTTATTCATTGTAAAGAAGACTTTTAAATTTTGATTTCCTATTTAACCTGAAGGTTATTTAGAAAAGTAGTTTTGGAAATATCTAGGTGGGCCATTTTTTCCTTAGATTTTGTTGTTAATTTTTCACTTTGTTCCATTTTGGATAGATACTTACCTGTATCCTGTGTAATTATTTCTTTTCTGGAAATTATTGAGATGTGGTCTGTGGTTTAATACGTATTTCATTGGGATAAGGATTCCTGTGTGTCTGTTGTATCAAATTTCTTAGTTATTTCTATTTGTTTTGACACCTGCATTGTATCCTAAAAATAATATGTTCTGTGATTTATTCTCTTAATGAGGGACATCTAGCTTACCTAATTTTTTTGTTTTGCCAGCATTAAAAAAAACCCTTTTGTGAACATTTTTGTACATTATATCTTTGGTTAAAAGGGAATATTTCTGTAGGATAGATTCCCAGATTCACATACATACATAGTCACATACCAAACTAATTGGAATAATTCTATGCATTCAAAGATTTAATCTTATACATAATAAATAATAACATATCCTTAATTTGTTTACATCACTGTTATTTGGGGGTTTGGTCTGTTAGTCAAACCCTGTCTGAATTGACCATATGCCAAATAATACAGCATCAAATGCTTTTGTTTGTCTTCTATCCACTTCCTTTGTCCAGGTCCAATTTCTGTTAGTTTAGTCTAGGACTCCAGATTTTAAAAAATATGTAGTATCTTTCAAGAATTATATTTGACATTTTCAGTGATTTTTAGTCATAGTATCAGTGATCGTTTTGACTTCACAGCGTTTGGTCTCTTGCATACCCCCAGCTCTTTTACCATGATCTCCATTCTTCTTCTTCTTCTTCTTCTTCTTCTTCTTCTTCTTCTTCTTCTTCTTCTAATGTTTATTTATTTATTTTTGAGAGACAGAGAGCATGATCAGGGGAGAGGCAGAGAGAAAGGGAGAGAGAATCCCAAGTGGGCTCTGTGCTAAGCAGCATAGAGCCTGACATGAGCTCAATTTTATAAACTGTGAGATCATGACCTGAGTCCAAATCGACTTAACCAACTGAGCCACTCAGACACTCTATAACTTCTCCATTCTTAGTCCTCATTTTGATTCACCTCTCTTTTTTGTTTTTTAATTTTTTTTAACATTTATTTATTCTTGAGAGTGAGACAGAGCATGAGCAGGGGAGGGGCAGAGAGAGAGGGAGACACAGAATCTGAAGCAGGCTCCAGGTTCTGAGCTGTCAGGACAGGGCCCGACGTGGGGCTCGAACTCATGGACTGCGAGATCATGACCTGAGCTGAAGTCAAGACGCTTAACCGACTGAGCCACCCAGGCACCCCTGTGATTCATCTCTCTTTAAAAAATTTTTTTAACATTTATTTATTTTTGAGAGACAGAGCACGAGTGGGGAAGGAGCAGAGAGAGAGAGGGAGACACAGAATGCGAAGCAGGCTCCAGGCTCTGAGCTGTCAGCATGGAGCCTGAGGCAGGGCTCGAACTTGTGAACCACAAGATGATGACCTGCGCTGAAGTCCTGAAGTCGGATGCTTAACTGACTGAGCCACTCAGGCGCCCCTTGATTCATCTCTTCATTGGCTAAATTATCTCTTTAGCTTTTTTTCAAGAAGATCGTATATACTTGAATATACAATTATGTGGCTTTTGCATATGAATGGCATCTCTGGCAATATTTATTTTTTATTACCTTAAGAAGTTTTGTTTCTATGTCATGCCGCTGTCTTTCTATTCCTTCTCTCCTAAGGAAGTAATTCTTCTTCATTTTCTTTTTAAAAATTTCAGGTCGAATATATAAGCATTCTCAGCAACCTTTGATTACATATGAGAAACATAATGTGACAGACTATCCAAAGAATGTGGGAGGCTCCCGTTCTTTATTTCTTCTGAAGGCTCATGGTAAGTTACCTGCATAGCATTCTTATGTTTTGTGGAATAAATTTACCTGATGGCTCAGTGCTGGCTGGATTAGGAATGGTACTGAGCTTTATTTATTTATTTATTTATTTTTAAATGTTTATTTATATTTGAGAGAGAGCATGAATGGGGGAGGGTCAGAGAGGGGGGTAGACAGAGGCTCTGAAGTGGGCTCTGCACTGACAACGGGGAGCCTGATGCGGAGCTGGAACCCATGAACCATGAGATCATGACCTGAGCTGAAGTCGGATGCTCAACCCACTGAGCCACCCAAGTGCCCCAGTAGTGGGCATAATTTAGCAAAATGTTCATAAGTCTTCTATGTTCAAATATTAACATTTGCAGGTAGCAGCGTCTATCTTAATGTTTGCAAATTTTTATTAAAAGTAGAGAGTAGGGATCATTCAGTGGTTTTAACCCTGGCTGCACTTTAAAATCACTAATGGAGCTTTTAAGACATCTGTAATTTTTCAAGAGTGCCCTAGTTGTTTCTAACTGTAGCCAGAGTTAAGTATCACTGGGTTAATCAGTTTAATTTTTGTGAGACCTTAATTATGACATTTATTAAAATAAAGGCTTATAATAGAAGAGTGCTTTGTGATTTTGATTATTTAACAGTAGTTTAGTCTCAAAGATACAGTTTTGTTGAACTGATCAGTGTACAAAGTATTTGAGGGTATACAAATTACTCACTGCTATACATAAATATTGTATACTTAAAATGATGAAATTAACTATGTTGGAAGAGCAGTCGTCTAAAAACAAGGCTCTGGTTCTACAGATAAAAGTTTATTCCATTTGAAAAGTAGCCTGTTTTATTTTTGAAAAGATGGGATTTAAAAGTAGGGGAATAGTATAGTGTATACTATACTACTCTTCAATACTAGTATTGGGTGGGGGGATATTTCCTTATTTGGTATATTTCCTTTGTATTCTTCAGTTATTCCTTCCAGTAGAGTTTCAATAAATGTCATCATAGTTAAGCTTGAAAATAACTTTATTATTGATAATTTGCTTCTAGTAGTAGCTCCAGTTTGATAGTAATGGGATTCACATGTAACATGCCTATTTGTTTTTCATTGTTTATTGGAATGAGAAGTGAGAAGGTGCTGAGATACCTGCAGAAGGGCTGTCTTAGTGTAATGGTTAAGAGCACAGTTGCTGAAGCCAGAGTGGGTTTGAATCCCGACTTTGTAACCTTAGGTGTTACTTACTTAACTTCACTATTCTTTAGTTTCCCCAACCGATAAAGGCGGAATACTAATTGTGACTACTTCATGGGATTGTTGTAAACATCAATTAGATTAATACACGTAAAGCTCTTAGTGCCTGGCACGCAGTAGGAGCTACGGAAGTTTCGCTATTAGGAGTAGTGGTGGTGGTGGTAAAACTATGATATATAGGGAGTTGTTGGGTTATGCTTACATTCACTGAATGTATTTTGTTTGCTGTTTTCTATGTTCCGAGCACTTGGCTTGGTCATGTAAGAAACAGCTTGGTTTGTGATGTCAACCATTCTATTTTTTCACCCACAGGTGCTTTAATGTTTGTGGCATGGATGACTACTGTTAGCATAGGTGTGCTCATGGCTCGGTTCTTCAAATTTGTTTGGGCAAAGCCTGTTTTTGGTCAAGCAGCTTGGTTTCAGGTAGGTGGTAGAAAAAGCTTCATGCAATTTCCATATTCTTTAAACATTGCAACATGAAAACTTATGTAGTATGTTTCTTTTTCTTTCTTTTTTTTTTTTTTGGTGGTTTACAGTTGTAGTGTTGGAATCCTAATAATTTCTTCATTTTGCCCTTTGATTTCCTAACCAACTGAAAATAGACATAAGATACTTGATGGAGGTCAAAATAGAGACAGCTTTATGAGGTTCAGGGTGGATTAGAGAATGTCTCGGGGCCATGTGCATTCATTCCTTTGTAACATAGACTTTGGGACACAAAAGATCCTGACTTACATGTCTGTTTGGCCAAGGGGAGAGCCTGGAAGAACGTTCACTTCCTGCACTGAGTATAGATGAGTCAAGGAGGATAGGAGAGCAGAAGAAAGAAATAGTGGGGGTTAATGCATTTCTAAGCAGGGATCTGTCCTGGTTGTTGCCAATGAGTGGTTAGACTGTTCCTAGCTCACTAATCAAGATCATCTGTCTCCTCTGTGTGTAGGAAGAGGAGCCAGAAGTGTTCCTTTTCATGCTGCACCTTTGCATGGGATGAGGAAGCAGTCTCCTAGTAGAAAGACAAGAGTCAGTAAGCACTCCTCAAAACAAAGGAAAACAAACTGTATCTTTCATGTGTCATCGAGTGTAGATAGTTGCACGTATAGTGGAATATTAGTAATTATGTGTTGAGCTAGAATGTACACATATGCTTTTGAAAAAAATACTGCTTATTGAAACAGTTTTAACTTTATAAGGGGTATTCTTGAAACTTTATATTCATATAAATTTGTAGCGTTTAAAACTTTCCTCATCTAACCTCATTTCTCACTATTGGCTGGCAGAGTCAATCTGTTTTATTTGTCCTTACTACTGCTGTGTGCTTTGCTGCTGTCTGTCTCTGCCTTTGGCTTCTCTGTCTTTCTCTCTCTGCCTCTGTTTCTCTCTCATCTGTTCGTGTGGATATTCCCAACTGGAAAATTCTTTGTGTCTTTGCTTTACCAATTCAAATTCTCCACTGCTTTTAAAACTATGATGTGTATATATATGGTGTGATATGTAGAGTGATTATATGTCCTTTCCCTGGGATAGTTTTGGTTTGCACCATTTATCCTGGCATACTCAACCGTTACTCCACTCTCAATATTCTCAGGATTTAGACAATGAATTGACACTTCATATATGTTTCTCTGGTCTACTCAGTTGTTTCCTAAGCTCCTTGGGAGACAGCTCTGTTTCCTTGCTGTCTCATTGTATCTGGTAGAGCACTGTGCTTGGTGGTGGTACTTAATAAAGGAAGGAAATGAAGGACTTGGCAAGTAGGTGTGCTCTGTGTGTGAAATATCCATTCCTGCTGCTCGTGCTGGTGAAGTCTTTGCAAATGTTTTGGAACAATGGGCATGGCAGCTTAGAATTTTCTTTAAAGTTCATTTAATAAAATATTTTAAAACTCACTGCAAACTGTGATTAGATGTCAGTCAAATGCATGCCTTCAGGGAATCTCGCCCCATGATTTTTTCCCCACACTTATGCCAACTACTTTCACTTACATGGTTGACTGTCTTCTCATGGCGTCATTTCACCCTTGCAGGTACATCGGACGCTCATGCTCACTACTACTGCCCTCACCTGCATTGCTTTTGTTCTGCCTTTTATTTACAGAAGAGGCTGGAGTTGGGTAAGTATCTCTTCAGCAGGATTTTTTTTTTTATATAAATTCATTTTGATGACCAAGGAGATTGCTGTTTTATACTCACATGGATGGGTAAAAAGATATTTCTGCATACATCTCTCTTCTTTCCTTTTTTAATCATCTGGTGACTGTTCCAGATGGCTGGGGGTCAGGGACAGAGCGAGGATGTTGTTGTGGATAACTGGGTAATGAAATATATTTTTAGGCTACATCAAATGTTACATATACTCTACATAGCTTGGGTGAATTTTCTCACTGTGGAGTGGTGAAAATTCAAAGTGTGATATCTAAGGAATGTGAACACTGTAAGTGGTTTTCTCTAACTCACACTATGATTACCACTAAGCTAACACGAGAGCCAGGATATTTACTGGTATGTTCACTGGTGTATCTTAAGCACCCAGAGCAGATTCTGGTACATAGTAGGTCCTCAGTAATTATTGAATGAAGGGGTAAGGCTTACTGAAAACAAGCGATGTACCCAAGGTCAGAACCTGTGCTCTTTTGTAAAACTTTTCCAGTTTTACAGCCAGTCAGAATTCAGTATCAAAATTCAATACAGTAAAACCTTGGATTGTGAGTAACTCATTCTGTGAGTAAGACAAGTAGACATTTCTAATAAATTTTAACTTCACAAATGTGCGATGTCTTGTAATACAAGTAGCACCTGATGCTGAATGTCACATGATCACCACTGAGCCAATGATTCTTGAAATTCGCTTTGATATACAAGTGCTTTGGATTACAAGCCTGTTTCTGGAACAAATTATGTTCTCAAACCAAGGTTTTACTGTATTTCACTTTGGGCTGTTGCCGTAAGGGCAAGACTGATGAATCTTGGGTCACTAAGAAACCTCCCTCCTGCTTTTTAGGTAGTTTCTAGATTGACCGACCTATTTTTTAAAGGAAATTATGAAGATTTTCTGATATGAACTTTATTTTATGCAGGTATTTGGGTCAAGGGTTAATACTTATTATCTAAACTCTATAGTTTGCACTCTTTGCAGTTTAGGATAGTATAAAGGGAATAGTATAGTAGCAACGTCACAGGCTTTCTGAGAATTGAGAGTTAAATAGCTGAAAGTACTTAGGCTAGTTTCCTGTGCATTCTAAGCAAATACAAGACTTTTGCGGCAGTTGTTACTGTTGTTTTATGAGATAGAGGCACTCTCCTTCTCCATGGTCCTGGTTATCATTTTATCTGTGTATAACTGAGTCCATGGCTTGAAAGTGTTTTTCTAATGTTCTTTTGTCAGCGTATTGTTCCTGTTTACCAAAGCTTCCTATCATGGCTTGGAAACCACTATATCCTTCTTCTAGATCACAGATTTTAGAGTCTACCCAAGCACGGCAGTCAGTGACAACAGACTGTAATATTCCCCCATCTAAACATGTCACAGGTTAGAGCATCTCCTTAGTCCCTCTCTTAAGTTTTTAAGTGGAAAAATTGTGCTAAGTGCTAAATGTGCTAAAACTGTCTGCTCTTTTGAGCAGACATACAGCGTCTCTAAGAGAGGGGTGGAGCCGAAACTGTTGAGATACTTTGTTGATGGTCTTTTCTCGGGTTAGACCTTCATTCCGAACAGAGGAGATAAGATGTTAATGCAGTGGCTATATAGGCTATTCATTTAATCAACATTCATTGAGTGACTAAGGTTCTATTAAGCACTTGAGTTATAAGGAATCATATATAGAACCTTCATCTCAGGAAAACACAGAGGTCTGAACAAATAATTGCCATACATTGGGATGATTGCTCCTGACATGAGGATACTAACTAGTCCTGGGTGGGGTGTACTGGTCTGGTGTTGGTGATCACCTAACATCCTAATGGGGGAGAGGCAGCGCTCCGCATGGCTGCCACCACCACCATTTACACACTGTGTGGCATTGGACACATCGCTTGAGATCTCTAAGTTTCGGTTCCTCATTTTAGAAATGGGATATTGATCATATGACTTCACTCATATGAGGACGTTAAGATGTAAAACAGATGAACAAGCAAAAATAATATAAAAACAGGGAGGGGGACAAAACACAAGAGACTCTTAAATATGGAGAACAAACAAAGGGTTGCTGGCGGGGTTGTGGGAGGGGGGCATGGGCTAAATGGGTAAGGGGCACTAAGGAATCTACTCCTGAAATCATTGTTGCACTATATGCTAATGAACTTGGATGTAAATTAAAAAAATAAATTAAATAAAAAAATTAAAAAAAATAAAGGTGGGATATTGATAACTGTCAAGCATTGTAGTGAGCATTAGTAATAATGTCTATCAAGTATGTGCTTGGTATAAAGTAGGCACTCAGTGAATGGTACCTATTATTAATAATAAATGTTTAAAGCTACAGAAAAACACTAAGAGTACATCTGTGTGTATTATTTTTAACATGAGGATTTAAACTGATGGGCGAGATCGCATGAAATGATGTAACTTTGTTCAGTATGCAGGTTATCACCCATACCTTGGCTGTATAGTGATGGTTTTAGCAGTTTTTCAGCCTCTTCTGGCAGCCTTCAGGCCACCTTTATATGACCCCAGGTATTTATAGCTTTTTAAAAATTTTTTTAAATGTTTATTTATTTAGTTTGAGAGAGAGAGAGAGAGAGAGAGAGGGCATGCACGTGCACATGGGAGAGGAGCAGAAAGAGAGGGAGAGAGAGAATCCCAAGCAGGCTCCATGCTGTCAGCATAGAGCCTGATGCGGGGCTCGATCTCATGAACCACAGGTGAGATCATGACCTGAGCTGAAATCAAGAGTTAGACACTCAACAGACTGAGCCACTCAGGCACCCTGAGTACTTATCGCTTTTACATATAAATGGCCTTAACATTATTTGGCAAACTAATTCCTTTTTAAGTGAAAATCCTTTGCACTTTATGAAATTCAGTGATAAATTATATTTACTTTAAAAGGTTTTAAAGCGTATTTCAGATATCTAATTCTCAGGTGCATGCTTTTTATTCTCTTGGGGATTAATTGTAGTTCTGTCTCTTTTGAGAATACTGATTGGTTCTTTATTTGGTAGAAGGCAAATGTTTAACTGGACGCACTGGAGTATGGGAACAGCTGCTAGAATAATAGCAGGTAAGTAATTGTGATGCCACTTATTCATATATAATTGCTGGTTGTTTATATTGCAAGTTGTAATTTGGATTAAATGATTTTTAGATGTATTGGTAATTCGAGTAATTGGTTGTTGAGGGGAAATCAACCTTAAACATTGAAATCCAGAAAGTAATTTCTAGAGGTAACTATTTAAGTTGTTATTTCAGTTTTAAGTTTAAGGTTTTTAAAATTGCTTTAAAACTTTCCTTCTAAGACTTTTTTTTTAGCATTTGCCTTTGCCAGCAGAATAAGCAAGCTATGCTAATGGCCAAATGCTCAAGTTGAGGGTCATTTGTGAGTTGGGCTGAGGTGGGCTGTCTGCAGGTCTTTTCCATGGGGATGGTACCTTCCAGGGAAGGTGATTGTCAAAAGTCAAGCACAGTTATCCAGTATATTTTTACGTGTTATATAATAAATTCCTAAACTGACATCTCCTACTCTCACATTTCTGTAGTCTTTGGGGGTTCTTCACGGAGGGAGGAGTATAGTTAGCAATGATTTCCATACTTTTCTCCCTTCCAACATTGCAGACGTAAAGCTGTTTGGAAAGTTTGAGTGTCTCTTTTTAAACAATTGGTGGATCATGATTATAATTTCCCATCTGACCGTTTCTAGTCTTACAATAAAAAAAGATTAAATTAACTATTTGGTCTTAAATATTAATCTAATTCATCTCATAAACTCTTACTGTGTTTTAGTTGATATAGTTCACACACGTACACACATAATTATCTCTCTTGGTGGTGACTACATTTGAATATATATTTTTCTTCTAAATGTAGTGGCAGCAATGTTCCTGGGAATGGATTTACCAGGACTGAACCTTCCTGGCCCATGGAAAACCTATGCAATGACTGGATTTGTAGCCTGGCATGTTGGGACTGAAATTGTCCTGGAGATACATGCTTACCGACTTTCTCGAAAAGGTAGCCTGCTCAAAAAGCCATGTTACGTAGAATCACTTTTATACAAACTCTTGGAATGTAATTAGTTTCTAGATACTAGTGGTTGACGCTTACATGATAGCTCACTGAAAATGTCTGTGGTGATTAGTCAGTGTTAGAACTCGTGGAAATATTGTCTTTGTGTTTTATACTCATTAGTATTAGAATTTGTGAGTAAAAAGGGGAACGATTTTAGGTTTTGGGGAAGAAGTCTTTTTTCAGTAAGTACTTTTTATTTTGATGCTGGTCTGAAGGCAGTACACACTGAGGTTCCTGAATGCGTGGAGCTGAGGGAACCCAGAAATGGAGGAAGAAGAGCTGCCCAAAGTCAACAGAGGGCAAAGCTGCAGACAGATTTTACCTGTTTGATAAATGTGCTGTGTGCTATCACTTAGGTTTTCATATACATAATCTATAGCTGCCTAACTAGGCAGGCTAGATAGGAAGAACTTACTTTGCCCAAGCTTTCTGGTGGCAAGGTCCATTTTGGTTTTGGTGCCAAAGATACCTGTAGCCATTAGGAATCAAGATACCTATAGCCATTAGGAGTGGACAAATTAGTAGAGAGTGGGTGGTGACATTCTTTAAAAATTTTTTTTATTGTTTTTTATTTTTTGAGAGAGAGAAAGCAAGCTGGGGAGGGGCAGAGAGAGAGAGAGAGAGAGAGAGAGAGAGAGAGAGAATCGGAAGCAGGCTCCAGGCTCTGAGCTGTCAGCACAGAGCCTGACGTGGGCTCAAAATCTCAAACTGAGCCAAAGTCAGAGGCTTAACCGACTGAGCCACTCAGGCACCCCGAGAGTGGGTGACATTTTAAACTAGCTTGGTTTCTGGGCTGTGTCCTTTGTATCTTATTTAGTTTCCAACCCCCTAAATGGTAAGTAAAGGTGGCCTTCTAAAAACAAAACCTCTTTGTTGTGAATCTAGGAGCTTTTCAGAGCCGAGTAGTAAAAATCTATCCTGCCATTTTTGGTCCTTGATAGGGTCACATAGATGGGGTTTTTGATGACCACTGAATTATGGTGTGCTGTTTAAAATACATATATACTTAAAATGTGGTTTGTTAAGACACTGATATGGTGTTTATTGACCAGAAGAGGCATGTTTTAAGTCCCTTGACAAATGTGTGCTGTAGCCAGTCTGTCCCAATTTGTGAGAGCCTTATATATTCAGGAAGTTTGTAACGCTTAGTAGCTTGAAACGGGAGAATATATACCCTGGAAATCAGCAAATGCTACACATCACTTTTTTTTTTTTTTTGAGAGTTAGTTTATTGGCATACTCACTGGCCTCATAAACTTATGTTGTTGTTCTTGACAGTTGAAATATTGGATGATGCCAGAATTCAGATCCTTCAGTCATTTACTGTAGCTGAAGCGGAAGTAAGTACTCCTTTTCTTACTTATTGACACAAACCTTAATGATAGTCGTTTCTTTCTTTCATATCTCAATTTTTCTTTCAGGGACATGCTTTTAAAAAGGTGGCGTTAGCAGTTTATATCTGTGGGAATGTGACTTTTCTCATCATATTCTTATCTGCAATCAATCATCTATGAGCAAGCAAAGACCTTGGCTTTGCAGACCAGATGATAATTATCATTAAGCCAAAGAAACTTGAAGCCTGTACCGACTGCCTGGAACGTATTCATGAATTCTAATTTGGAAGACCAGGCCATGTCTGTAGAGGAATTCCGAAGTATGGTCCTTAGGGATCAGCTTTCAGCAGGGTCCTATGGATTCGAAAAAGGATATCAAGCCTTTGTGTGTGATTCTGAGTGTTACCAAGGAAGGTTGTACTTGAGGAGAAGTGATTATCACATATTTTCTATGATGAGATTTTTAGAATGTTAGCATTGAAGAAAATAACTGTTTGGAAAGGCAGAAATGATGTCATTCGGATGAAATGGGGATTCTATTAAGGTACATGTATTTTGGGCTATAAAGGTGCTGTGGTACTTTAAAGAAACCATCTATACTTGTTTATCAGGATGGTTTTTCTTAGGACTTTTTGTGAAACTATGTTTTCCAGTACAGTGTTTTGGACATGTCCTTTTTTCTGTGTGTTCTGTTACTTCTCTGGTAAAGGTGGAGGTGGGGCTAACATTGTATTCACATTTAATTATATTGTGAATATTATAATTTCTTTGTTAGTGATGAAATGCAAGTATGCATCTTCTGCTTAAGACTGTATTTATATGGGCGCCTGGGTGGCTCATTTGGTTAAGCCTCCGACTCTTGATTTCAGCTCAGGTCATGATCTCATGGTTCGTGAGTTTGAGCCCCACACTGGGCTCTGTGCTAACAGCGCAGAGCCTGCTTGGTATTCTCTCTCTCTCCTTTTCTCTCTGCCTCTCCTCTGTGCTGCTTGTGCTCTCTCTCTCAAAATAAATAAATAAACATTTAGTAAAAAATACTCTATTTATATATTCAGTAAAATGATATTTTATATGTGAATTGTTTTGAGTGTAAGATTCAAGTCCTAGCTTTTGGAGATTGTAGACTTGCATTTCAAAATTAATAAAATTTACCCTTGTAAATATATTTAAGAGCTACTCTCTTTCTTTGTGGTAATAAATAATATGGGTGGATCTTTTTTGTTAGAAGTTCCTGATGCTGTAATGAATTAGAACGTCAGTGTTGTTTTCCTTCCTACTCTAATCTCTTTTAGTGGCTGGGTTTCCTATTTGCTACGAGGACTTCTAACCAGTGGGTGGCAGCATAATACCAAAGTACTGCTTTGTTTCTGTTTCATTGTGCTGTCACTCATTTCTAGTACTTGGATAATACCATGGAGTGGCATTTCCCTTAATTCCGCCAACTCTTAATTTGTATTTGAAAAGTTTCTGCCTTTTTTTTGGTGGGGTAAGGGGTTTGGGGTTGTGAGTTAGAAACTGAAATTAGGGACTGTTATTATTTTTCCTGGTTACATTTCTGTTTGTTTTCTAATCATGATTATTTGTAACAATTGCTTGATAGTTCCCTTTACATTCATCTGACTCTGTAACAAATGAATATAAATATTTTAATCAGAGGAAATAAACAAAACTGGACATTGCAAAAAGAAGCTTAGGAAGGCATATTTTATCTTTTAGGCATTCTTTCTGATTATGTTACAGTGTCTGCTTGGTCTGAGGACCTAATTTGTATTTGGTGTTAATAATAGCCTTAGCTGTGTATCCTATTGTATCCTACATCTTTTATGGGGTAAAATGATATGGAAGTTTTATTTTTGTTCCTTATATAAGTGTTTATCATAAATAGCTTAGGGTTGAGATGTGAATCTTCTGTGTTCATGGTCTGTGCCAGGCTACTTACAGTTTCAATTTTTTTTTAAATAGTTTCATTAATTTTTTTTAGTATAGAAAAGTGTATACTAAAATATTTTCCTCCAGTTTTCAATTATAAGGGGCTTAAAGGTTAATAAATTTTAATACAAGTTTCTTTGTACATGACAAAGAAAAATTCTTTTAAGGGGAAAATGAACCTGTTGTGTTTGGTTTTCAAGTATATGGACTTACTGAATTTCCAGCACCGAGGTTAAGATATTTTAACTTTGTCTTTTTAACTGGTTCATCTTTTCGCACTATTTTGATATATCATCAATTAACATATAGAATTCTCCAAAAAGTCTTTAATCTTGATAGATGCCATTTTATTAATACCAAATTATGATTTTTCTGCTTATGAATTGTTAATATCCACAGATTGAAAAATGCCTATTCTTCACTCCTGTCATCATTTCTTCTTGTTTTTGTAATAAAGTTTTTTTTAACTTCCTTTGCTAGGAGTGATTGTTAAACTAAATGCCTTTAGATCTTCATCAGTGTTGCTGCTGAAGTTATGATCAAAATAAAAACTTTTAAGGGTGTCTGAGTGGCCCAGTTGTTAAGAGCTTAAGCGTTGAACTCTTGATTTCGGCATAGGTCATGAACTCTCACAGCCTTGAGATCGTAGGGCTCTTGCTGGGTGTGGAGCCTGCTTAAGATTCTCTCTCTTGCGCACCTGGGAGGCTCAGTTGGTTAAGCGTCAGACTTCTTGGCTCAAGTCATGATGCCCCGGTCTGTCAGTTTAAGCCCTGCATTGGGTGAGCTTGTGCCCCACTTCCAGTGAGCACGAGCCCTGCTTCCAGTGAGAGCACAAGCACACTTCGGTTGAGCGGGAGCCCTGCTGTGGCTGAGCATGAGCCCCACCGCTTTGGTTGAGCCGGAAGCCCTGCTGCGGGTGAGCACGAGCCCTGCTTCCAGTGAGCACGAGCCCTGCTTCGGTTGAGCGGAAGCCCTGCTGCGGGTGAGCACGAGCCCTGCTTCCAGTGAGCACGAGCCCTGCTTCCAGTGAGCACGAGCCCCGCTTCCAGTGAGGGCACGAGCCCCGCTTCGGTTGAGCGGAAGCCTTGCTGCGGGTGAGCACGAGCCCTGCTTCCAGTGAGCACGAGCCCCGCTTCGGTTGAGCGGGAGCCCTGCTGCGGGTGAGCACGAGCCCCGCTTCCAGTGAGTACGAGTCCTGCTTTGGTTGAGCTGGAGACCTGCTTCTGGTGAGCCTGCTTCTTTTTCCCTTCCCCTTCCCTTTCCCCTTCCCCTTCCTTTTCCCCTTCCCCTTCCCCTTCCCCCTCACCTCTCCCTCCCCTCCCCTCCCCTACCCTTTGCTGCTTGCTCACTTGCACCCTCTCCCCCCAAAAATATTTTTTCTCTCTCTCCCTCTGCCGCTCCCCTGCACATGCACCCACTCTCTCAGGAAAAAAAAAAAAAAATTATAAGTTACCTTCCTTAATATGGTTTCCATTATAAGATGAAAATAAGTAATGTTTTTTGGAAAAGATGAAACAAATTCTAGAAAATTGTGGTTGGTTAACATTCACAACTGAGGCTGTTTTTTGCTTTTATTATTTTTTGCTCTGTGGAAGCCAATCTTAAAGGCAAAGGTAGCCTATGGCATAAGTAATCAAATAAATGAATTAAATTCACTTTAGTGCTTACTTGGCTTCTATCAGGATTTGTAATGTGTGAATTGAATATCACTTCTGATACTCATCCCTTCCACATCCTGCCTCCAGTCCAGGATGTGGTGAAAATAGAGATGCCGACTGGCAGCTGATGCCAACTAGGAAGCTCTAGGGGTGCATGTAGCTTTTGGCTGAAATTTTATTTATCTCTATGCTCTGGTAAAGCAGAAAAAAAAAAAAGAACAAAAGTTCTTGTTTAAGATAAGTCATTATAGGTGGGACTGAAAGATAGGATTCTTCTAAGCTCTTTTCAAATTTGATTAGGATACACACTGTTCCAATCCATTTGCGGCTTCTTTCCTCTTTGCCCAGTACCCAGGCTCATCTGCATCCAGGTCACTGATGGTCATGGTGCTGTCTGGAATGCCCATTTGTTTCCCCCCTTCTAGCAGAAGCTTCCTCATTCTAGGAGCCTTCCCTGGCTCTTCCTTCCACATGGGTCTCTCTTGACCACTGTTACAAGTGGCATGGTAGTGGGCTAGGAGGCAGCCGATACTGTCAGTTCAAAGGGACTGGGAGTTTGGGGATGGAGTTGGGAGACTTGCATATGCATGTTTGTATTACAAGCTTCCTGTCCTTGGGCAAATGACTTATCCTCCTTGGACCTCATTTCTTGATCTGTAAAGCCCACCTCACAGGGCAATTGTGAGGAATGAATGAAGTGATTCCAGCAAAAGGTGCTTTGTACACGTTGTTGAAGATGTTATTGCTGTTCGATTACAGTGTTAAACTTTAGTCATTTTTACAAATGAAATGTGTATTTTTGTTTTATAAAAAGTTTTGATGTTCACCTTGAGAAAAATATGCTCAGTGAAATAGCCAGGTGTAAATGGACAACCATTATATAATTTTATGTATTTGAAGTACCTGGACTTGTCAAATTCATGGAGAAGAAAGTAGAATGGTGATTTTCAGGGGCTGAGGGAGAGGAAGGAATGGGGGGTTAGTTACTGTTTTAATACTTTCTGTTTGGGATATGAAGTAGTTCCAGAGATTGATAGTAGTGATGCTTGCATAACGCTGAATTCATCTAAAAGTGGTTAAAATGGTATATTTTGTGGTATGTATATTTTTACCACAATAAATTTTTTTTTTGATATTCATAGCAGCACTATTCACAATAGCCAAATGGCAGAACTAGCCCACATGTCCATCAACAGATGAATGGATAAACAAATTGTGGGACATACATACAAGAAAATATTATCAGCCATAGAAAGGAATGAGGTACTGATACATGCTATAATGTGAATGAACCTCCAAAATGTTATACTAAGTAAAAGAAGTCATATGTAAAAGGTCACATATTATGATTCCACTTATGTGAAATATCCAGAATGAGTAAATCCATAGAGACAGCAGAGTGGTGGTTGCCAGGGTCTTGGGGGTGGGGGAGGAGGGAATGGGGAGTAATTGCGTACTGGGAATAAGATTTTATTTTGGAGTGATGAAAATGTTTTGGAGATAGAGGTGATAGTTGTACAACATTGTGAATGTGAGAAATGCCACTAAATTGTCCACTGTAAAGTGGTTATTTTATGTTGTGTGACTTTCACCTCAGTAAAACAAATATTTGTCTTATTACTGCTTTTGGATTATATCTTTTGGTGGAAAGATTTAGGGTTTTTGCTGGCTGTAGAGTTGGTATCAGCTTCATTATTTCATTATCAAAGAAGTTAATGTAATTTTATTTTATGCTTGGTCATATACCTCTAGTTTAGGGTGGAGTAACTTCCTAGAACATATCTTTAGAAGTATATCTTCATATGATGTCTTATTCATGTGTAAAAGAAATTGTTACTGTGCTCTGGGTTTCCCATAAGGACCTAAGCACATTTTTGATTTGTAATCAGACACTGATATATGGTAATCAAATTCTTGGGATAAGAATTTCCTGAATCCATACATTTTAAATGTGTACTGTCAATAATGGCTGATAATGCCAATAATGGCTGAGTGAGATCCTGCCAAACTGAGTCTCCTCCAGAAAACTAGTGTAAACTTCAAAAAGTAGTTACTTGAAGGTCCTGAAAAGTGAACTAAAGTAGGAGGATGCTGGTGAGGAGTCCACACTCCGAGGAGGAAAATTGTTTAGAGTGCCCTGTTTTCAAAGTTTTTAGCTGTGGGGCAGTTGTAGTCAACTGGCTGTGGTGCTAGGTGGCAGTGCATAGGAAACCAGAGAACTGATGGTTGGGCCAACGGCCACCATCAGGGGGAGGGACAGGATGATCTTGGAAAGAAAACACAAGAGAAGGGATTCCAGTTCCTATTTGCCCACAACTCTGGTTGACCTCTGGATGTGTTCACATACATGAAGTGAACACAAAGCAGTTAGAGCAAAGAAAATGAGTAGTTGACCTCAGATTGGAGTTATAACACAAGAGTTTGCAGTCTAACCCAGTTAATTGCCTGCTAAAACGAAAGAAGCAACATCCATTGGAGAAAAATAAGAGAATCCAGTATTTTTATAACCTAATATTTTATGATGTACAGATGATAATCCAACATTACCTGACTTAAGAAGAACCAGGAAATTCTGACCCATTCTCCAAAGCAGAGGTTAGTTGACTTTTTCTCTAAAGGGCCTGTTAGAAAATATTTTAGGCTTTGTGGATCACATATGGTCTCTGTAGAATATGTGGTGTTTTGTTTTTGTTGTTTGTTTGTTTACAAATCCTTCAAAAATGTGAGAAACCATTTTTAACGTGAGCAATACAAAAGTATACAAAAACAGGGCGTGGGATAGATTTTGCCTGTGGGCTATAGTTTTTCAACCCATGCTCTAAAGAAAGAATAATCAATGGAGACCAACCTCTAAGACTTCTTAGATGATTAGAGTCAAGAAATAGGATTTTTAAAAAATGTTTATTTATTTATTTTTGAGAGAGAAAGCACAATGGAGGAGGGACAGAGAGGGAGAGAGAGAGAGAGAGGGAGAGAGAGGGAGGCAAAAAATCTGAAGCAGGCTTCAGGCTCTGAGCTGTCAGCACAGAGCCTGATGTGGGGCTAGAACCCATGAACTGTGAAATCATGACCTGAACCAAAGTCAGATGCTCAACTGACTGAGCCACCTAGGCACCCCATGAAATAAGGACTTTAAAGGATCTATTATAACTGTTCTCAATGACATAAAAGAAAATATACTTGCTGTAAATAAAAAAAGATGCACAGAAATAGGAACAGTATGAAAGGACCATATAGAAATTGGGGAGCTGAAGAACTAAAACTATTTGAAAAATCCACTGGAGGGAATTAATATCAGAATGGAGATGACACAGAAAAGAACTCATGAACTTGAAGATAGATGAATAGAGATTGTCTCATGTTTTAAGAGAAGAAAGAAAAAATTTTGGGAAAGAATTAAACAGAGTTTCAGGGGCCTGTTAAATGATGGCATCTTTAGGTATTACCTAAGGAGAGGAGAATCTGAGGAGATAATGACTAGAAAATTCCCAAATTTGTTAAAAGGCTTAACTTTACTGACTCATGATACAGAAAACAACTTAAGCAAAAAAAAAAAAAAAAAAAAAAATCATATATATATAAATGAAGGCAGTTATTCTTTTTAATATCATGGTCAAGCTTTTGAAAGCAAAAAACATAGAGCAAATCTTGAAATGAGAAAGAGAAAAATGAAGGATTATATATATAGGGTAGCAATGATTTGGTTAACATCTAACATCTCATAGGAATCTATAGAGGCCAGAAAGAGTGGAATAACATCTTTAAAGTTGAAAGAAAAAGTCTCAAGGATTCTATCTAACAAAAAAATCCTTCAAGATTTAGCACAAAGTGAAGACATTTTTTGGGTGAAAGACAGCTAAGAGAATTTGTTGCTAGCACATTTGCAGTATAAGAAATGCAAAAGGAAATTCTGCAGGCTGAAGAGAAGGGATACTAAATGAGAGCATGGATCCTCAGAATGGAATGAAGAACACTCAAATGAATTTACCAATGGCAAATATTGGTAAATATAAAATTCTTTTTGTACTTTTCGTACTTAAATTCTTTATAATAAATATGTCTGTTTTAAGCAAATAATTGAAAAATACATTGCTTCAAGGGGTTTGTAATATATATGGATGTAATATAATAACAAGTTAGTGTAAAGAATGGGAGGGGATAATAGACCTATATAGTTGTAAGATGTCTGCATTTTATTTAAAATTATACAGTGTTACGTCTCCAGAGGCAAGAGAAAAGCAAAAATGGAATATTGGGACCTCATCAAAATAAAAAGCTTCTGCACAGTGAAGGAAACAATCAGCAAAACTAAAAGGCAACTGATGGAATGGGAGAAGATATTTGCAAATGACATATCAGATAAAGGGTTAGTATCCAAAATCTATAAAGAACTTAACAAACTTGATACCCAAAAAACAAATAATCCAGTGAAGAAATGGGCAAAAGACATGAATAGACACTTCTCCAAAGAAGATATCCAGATGGCCAACTGACACATGAAAAAATGCTCAACATCACTCATCATCAGGGAAATACAGATCAAAACCACAATGAGATACCGCCTCACACCTGGTAGAATGGCTAATGTTAACAACTCAGACAACAACAGATGTTGGCGAGGATGCGGAGAAAGAGGATCTCTTTTGCACTGCTGGTGGGAATGCACACTGGTGCAGCCACTCTGGAAAGCAGTATGGAGGTTCCTCAAAAAATTAGAAATAGAAGTACCCTGTGACCCAGCAATTGCACTACTAGGTATTTATCCGAGGGATACAGGTATGCTGTTTTGAAGGGGCACATGCACCCCAATGTGTATAGCAACACTACCAACCATAGCCAAAGTATGGCAAGAGCCCAAATGTCCACTGATGGATGAATGGGTAAAGAAGATGTGGTATATATATATACAATGGAGTATTCCTTGGCAATCAAAAAGAATGAAATCTTGCCATTTGCAACCATGTGGATGGAACTAGAGAGTATTGTGCTAAGCGAAATTAGTCAGAGAAAGGCAAATATGATTTCACTCATGTGAGAACTTTAAGAGACAAAACAGATGAACACAAGGGAAGGGAAGCAAAAATAATATAAAACAGGAAGGGGGACAAAACATAAGAGACTCTTAAATATGGAGAACAAACAGAGGGTTACTAGAGGGATTGTGGGAAGGGGATGGGCTAAATGTGTAAGGAGCATTAGGGAGTCTACTTCTGAAATCATTGTTGCACTATATGCTAACTAACTTGGATGTAAATTAAAAAATAAAATAAAATAAAATAAAATAAAATAAAATAATGCAGTGTTAGTTCTTAGTAAGTTCTAAGTTCTAATGCAAATAGAATGCATATTGTAATTCCTAGAGAAAAAAATAGGACATATATAAAAAGTCAATAGAAGAACTAACATGGAATTCTAAAGTTATTTAAATGACTTAAAAAGGTAAGAAAGGAAAAATAGCAAAAAACGGGATAGGGAACAAATAATAAAACAAATAAAAAAATAATAAAACAAATAATAAAATAGGCCCAAACTCAACCATAGTAATAACTACATTAAGCATTAGTGGACTAAATACTCCAATTAAAGAGCAGAGAATGTCAGACTGATAAAAAAGTAAAAAAAGTAAAAGCCATGATGTGATTTAAATATAAAGAGGTTGGTAAGTTGAAGCAAATCAGTGGACGCTTACCATGAAATAGTAAGCACGAGAAGGCTGAAGTGTTTGTGTTTGTACTAGATAAATTCATTTCCACCCAAGAGTATTATCAAAGATAAAAGGAGCCCTTTCTTAATGACTAAAGCATTCATTCATCAAGAACACTACAGTCATGAATATGTATGTGCCTACCAACAGACTTCAAAACACATGAAGAAAAAGTTGCCAAAATTAAAGAGAAGCACTAATTCATGATATAAAACACTCAACAAATGTGGATAAAATCATCTAAGAAAAACTGACAGTTAACATCATACTTGATGGTGAATGACTGAACATTTTCCCTCTAAGATCAGAAATGAGACAAGAGTGCCTGTTTTCACCACTTTGCATCACCATTGTATTGGAGGTTTTAGCAAGGGCAGTTAGGCAAGAAAAAGAAATAAAAGGGACCCAGACTGTAAAGGAAGAAGTAAAACTGTCACTTTTTACAGATGACATAACCTTATCATATATATAGAAAATTCTAAGGAATCCAGTAACTATTAGAATAAATGAGTTCAAGAAGTTTATAGTTGCAGGATGCCAAATCAATATACAAAAATCAATTGCATTTCCAAACACTAGCAATGAACAATCTGAAAGTGAATTTAAGGAAACAATTCCATTTACAATAGCATCAAAAAGAATAAAATAGGAATGGGGTGCCTGGGTGGCTCAGTCAGTTATGTGTGCACTCTTGATCTCTGCTCGGGTCTTGATCTCAGGAATGTGAGCGCAAGCCCCTGTTGGGCTCCCTCCACACTAGGCAGGAAGCCTACTTAAAAAAAAATAGTAATAAATTTTGGGGAAATGGAAGACTGGCACACTGAAATCTACAAAATATTGTTGCAAGAAACTAAAGATCTAATGAAATGGAAAGACTCATGTTCAAAACATTTATGGGTGTACATCAAAGGCATACAGGAGCCAACCGAAATGGCCCAAATTGAAACAATTTGAGCAGCAAATTGTGTTGAATTGGATTATAACTCAAATGCAAAGTAAACATTCATGAGTCCATACTGGTTTAAATTAATGATTGAAAATAAATAAATAAATGAATAAATGGGAAGAATAGACAAATCTGTGCAAAAGATTTGGAAGTGATTTATATAGATACTCTGCCTTCAAGGAGAAGGAGCCTAACTCCCTACTCCCTTAAGTGTGTAGGCTGTGCATGGTGATTTCCTTCCAAAGCATACAGTATATGAAGGGGAAGAAAATAACAATTTTACAGTGGAGCAACCTGACAAACACATTAGCTGGGAGATCAAGGGCAACATCATCAGTAATAAATCATTGAAAGTATGTACCCTTGATATGATGTGATGAAAATGTCACTTTACCTCTGTGATCTTTCTTCTCCAAAATTCACAGCCCCACTCTAATTATGAGAGAAACATCAGACAATTTGCAATAGAGGGACACCCTGCAAAATACCTGACCAGTAATTTTCAAAATTGTCAAGGTTATCAAAAACAAGAAAAATCTAAAAGGAGCCTAAGTAGATACGATAGTTAAAAGTAATGTAGTTTTCTCTGTGGGATCCTGGAACAAAAAATGGACATTAGGTAAAAACTGAGGAAATCTGAATAAACAATGAGATTTAATAATGTATCATTATTGATTCATTTAATTATAACAAGTTTACCATATTAATGTAAGAAATTAAAGGGTATGGAGTATGTGGAAACTTTGTATTATCTTCTCAATCTTTCTGTTAATCTAAAACTGTTCTTAAAAACAATGTCTAATGTAGTTATCTGTGGAAACAGTGACTCCTGAGAGTGTGTGTCTCCTTTTAGGGACAGGGTGAAATCTTTATATAAAGGATTGTTGGATCTTATTAGATGGAAACAGTTGTTTTTTGGTTTCTTAAATGTTCAAATGTATGTGTAAGGATAAATCTGGAAGCTGAGTAGAAAAATGGGTGGGATAGGGTGCCTTGGGTAGCTCCATTGGTTAAACACCTGACTCTTGATCTCAGCTCAGGTCATGAGTTTAAGCTCCACATTGGGCTTGGGCCCCACACTGGCCATGAAGCCTACTTAGAAAAAAGGGGGGAAAAAAGAAAAAGATAAAAGAAAAACGGATGGGCTGTGTTAGTGTAATGCTTCATCTTTTATTTTAAAGTTTATGTTGAGAGAGAAAGAAAGAGGACAGGGGAGGGGCAGAGGGAGAGGGAGAGAATCCCAAGCAGGCTCTGCACTGTCAGGACAGAGCCCGACATGGGTCTTGATCCTACCAACCAGGAGATCATGACCTGAACTGAAACCAAGGGTCAGATGTTCAACCAGCTGAGCCACCCAGGAGCCCTGAGGCTTCGTCTTTATCTTCACCATTTAATGCTTCATCTCCAAATCCATCTTATGCCCTGCCTTATGATCCTGACCCTGTAAACATCTCTCCTTTGCCAGTTGACACAATGTTAGGTTTGCCAATAGAGGGTGCTGGAGGGCTGCTGCGAGGCAATAGTGCAAGGCACCTCACTCCCGTTTTTCAGTTTTCCTTCCTTTTTACTGAACACAAGAGTCAGTGGATTGGTGTGTGGGATAGTACAGCCTCACTTCAGCTGCCTGGACTGACCAGCTTCAGCTTTGTACTCAGGCCCCCTCTGCCCACCTGGCAGCCAATTCCACAGCAGCTCCAGCTTCACCCATAGGTAAAAGACCAGCTCCAGCCTTCTGTATCCTCTGGCCATGCTGGGCCACTTCTATGCACCAACACTGGCCCATGCCCTTTGGGAAGGGGCCAGAGATCTGCCGGCCAGATTCTGGCTCATGTTGCCTGAGGCCAGCTGGTATTACGCAATCCCTCCTTGCAGACTACATCTCTTCCTTTCTGAACCATTAGTTAATTCATTCTTTATTGATCACTTACTAGGTGCCAGGCAGTGTTCTAATAAACACTTGTGTGCAAACAATCAAACAAAAAAAATCAATGCTTTAGTCACAAGGATGGCAGACCTACAAAAGAACGTGCAGATGTGACAAGTCACTTATGCTAAACTCAGAGCCATGGGAGGGAAGGAATGGGACCATTGGATAGGGTGTTTGTGTTGAAGTGTCTCTGAAATTTGAACCTCCAGATTTCCCAGATCCCAGTCTCCTCCAGGAGAGGAGCTGTCTCCTGCTATAGAACAACTGCCCTTGCAAACAATCCATCTGAGGTTGATGTTTGGCAGGTTTAAGCTTGTCCTCATTAGGATCTGCTGCTTTTACCTCTCATTACTTCCGCACCAGTAACCAAGATAAGGTCTCATCATAGCCTCAAAAGAGAAATTCAGTTTCTGCTCTGAGAGGAAACAGACTAGTCACTGAAGGACTTGCAGGACCTGAGTAAAATGCACTGGTATGATCCAGGGAAGATGTGTGAGGATGGATTTTGAGAGCGTTAGGTGGAGGGCAGTACAATAAGGCAGAGTAGGAGAGAATTGGCATAGGAATATTCTTCTTCAAATTAGGATTTAACATCTTGGCAAGAATACTTAGAAATGACATACTGTAAACATTCTTATCAGGTTTTAATATTAGGATTCTAACATGTATACAAAAATTGGTCAAACATTAGACTAGATTTATATTCTTTGAGAACATGTGAAGTCCTCCATCCAGTAGTCTTAGGTCATAATCAGTCATTGCACCATGCAGTTCACACTGAACTGAATGAAAGAAAAGGTAATATTTCAAGAAGAATGAACATGTCAGTTATCATATGCAAAGTGATTAGGACTATCAAGATACTACAAATCTAGTCCCAAAATATGAGGATGATTATTGTATGCACCTTTGGGATGGATGCGAAGAATTTGAAGTCTCTACCAAATCAACTGGTCCTTAGGAGAAGAATGTCTTAATGCCTTGTTGACTTGGGATATCATGCTTATTTGTTAGAGCTGTAGATGAATAATTCTGTGATGAGGTGTAGTGGCTTCCTATGATCTTTCAATTTTTGTATTAGCAAAATTACCATGTCAGTTAAAAGAACATAGTCAGGCTATTTTAAATAACTTTATTCTTAAATTTAACACACTCTTATTAGAAATGCTTTGGTATCAATACAATAAAAATATGCTGATTTCTCCCCCCACCCCCAACAAATTGTGTCAAGTAACTGGAAAAGTTAAGCGTTTGTTCTCCCTAGCTGTTTTGGAATTTTTCACAAATAATGATTACTGCTTATCCACATGGCTTACTATGGCTATAATTATACTTTTTTTGAGTCTCAGGAAAAAGAAACAAAATATCCAGAAGGGAAGTTGGCAAATGTTTCTTAGGTTCTTCTCCAAAGGATGTTTGGGTAGATGATATACCTCTCAGATAACTTTTTTCCCCAGTTTTGCCATTCTCATCCTTAAAGCTGAAAATTGAAAAAAAAAAAGTTATAAAAAAAGCTTTAGTTTTCACTCTAAATGACCATTTCATAGAATGCAGGAAAGTTTGAAACATACCTCAGATGATTTTATCCAATAATGTGAGCATTGTTTTAGTAGCACAAAAAGATAGTAGAAATAATAAGCTATGGTTAACTTAGGACTGAAACAGGTTCAGAACTAGAAGGAACCTATTTCTATAAAGATTAGAAAAATTAGTAAGGCAAACACAGCATAAGTTGAGTAAATACAGGATTAGTGCACAATTTCACTATTAGCCTTAGATAAATTCCTATATGTCAGTGACTATGTTTTGTCATATTTCTGAGCTATGCACTACTAAAACTAAAAACATGACTTTAATTCATGATTGAGTTATCTTTTAGGTCATCAAAGTTGGTTATCCCAAGGGGATCCATTCTTGGATATAGAATGACAAAAACAAATTTCTTGTGAGTGAAAAAATGTGAACCACTAATTAAGAGTTGGAATAATTATAAACTTATATCTTTGTCGAGATATGTTATAAGTATACTTTTGGGGCACCTGTATGGATCAGTTCATTAAGTGTCTGACTTTGGCTTGGGTCATGATCTCATGGTTCAAGAGTTGGAGCCCTGCATTGGGTTCTGCACTGACAATGCGTAGTCTACTTGGGATTATCTCTCTCTCTGCCCCTCTCCCACTTGGACTCTCTCTCTCAAAATAAACTTAAAAAAAGATATACTTTCAAATGACAGTATACCTTTTGAGCACATTCCATTGCTAATAATAAATATGAATTAGAAACCATTTTTTTTAATGTAGATTTAGAATTCACAACGCTGCTCTGATGTTCTGGTATCATGTCCTTAATATTTAGGACTTTAAAGTATACTGCCTCAGTCATATTCCAAAAATTGAAAGATGCTTTCAAGGCACTGATCATTATATTCATGTGTAATATGGCCCAAGAGCCAGCTCTTTAACTGATTGCAAGATTTTATTTAATGAAAAAAATATAACAGGGAAGACATGTGTCTCATTTTCTGGTCATATATTAGTTGTCTATTAACAATGAAATGACCCCATCTCTAAGGAGCTCTTTTTTACAAATATGAGAAGTGATGGGGGATCCAATAATGTAAAAAGACTATGATAATTTTTATTGTTATTCTACTTATATGAAATGTTTTCATTTAAATGAAGTCAAGGAGCATTATTTCCCATGGAACCTTAAGGAGAATGATCATTTCTAGTGTCAGGGTCAAGAATATTTCCTTGAATTTAGGGCTAGCTGAGAGAATTACCTTTGCTCTGTAGCCAAGAGGATGGTCTCTATTGCTGGGAGATGTTGGATGGTCAGGCCTAAGGAGATGCCTATACTTCAACAGCAGGAAGTGAACTGAAGGCAGAAAGCAAGGCTTTATATTTTCTACTCTTGGATTTTATGGACCTCTGCCTTGGCCATACCAAAAAAAGAGAGCAGGGGAAAAGTCCATTTTAAGGGACTTTTTAAAGGTATCTTGTAAGGCAGGGACAAAGTCTTCCTCTTTACAATTACTCCTCAACTTGAGATTCAGTAAATCAGGCACAGCCTTGGTGCTATGGACATTCAGTGAAGTTCTTGAAAGACATCCTGGATGTGCACATCCTCAGGAGTGAGGTAATCCAGTAGCTCACTGTCCCATTTCTTTAGGGGTAAAAAAAAGAATTCTAGATTGTAACTGTCTGCTATTTTTTCTTGTGGCCTATGGCAAGTAGATGGTGTGAGTTTCAAGTGGATGTGTAGGGCTGGAACATGTTGACAATAGGAAGGTGTAGCAGGTAAAAAAAATCTGGGCCCTCAGCTCCCCTTTTTATTCCTCCTTTCTGCTCTTTTCTGATCTTTACTTGCTCTCCCCACAGCAATTCAGACATATAGTTTTGGCTGGTTGAACGTGGTGGAAGAGAGCTTGTCTCCTTACACTCAGCATTCCTTGCTTCCTAATGATTGCCACAGGTTGGCAATTTTGACACCAGTAGCATGTGAATCCCTTGGAGCTGAGGTCCCCCACCTCTATCATCCTGAAGTGATGCTGACATATCTAAGAAGGGTGACTAGATCTAGGAGTACAAGAAGAGGTTGGCAAGGGCTATCAAAGAAAGCCAGCTGCCCAGTTGGTGGGAATAGTAGAGGAGTCCCAGTAAAAGTGCACTGGGGCCACTCACTGGTGGATGTGTGTGGCATTAAGCTATACTTTAGAACATGACCATTTTATATTTACATTAGCCAATGGACTTTGCTGAATTTTCTTGTCATGACTTCACCCGTTCAAAAGTTTTGACTGAGACATTTGGATCTTCACTTTCTCCCCTCTTTCTTACTCCTTTGTGCTCTTTTCCTAATTCAAAATTGCTCTTAGATAAGGCTCTCATAACAACATTTACACTAAGAAAAAAGAGACTAATAATTCTTAACTATTAGGCTTTCCAAGAATATTTATATTTAGTAGGTGACCTATACCATAAGTAGAGGAATTGACTGAAATTATGGATTTTCAAGTATTTCAGTAAGCATTTTTGCAGTTTTAGGGGAGAAGCTCAACCTATGTGGTGTTTGTGAAATTGAATTGCATAGGTGGCTAAATATTCTATAGCCATATATGTATGGGAATGCCTTCTGGGGGTGAGAGCATATGTCAATATGATGTGCTTATTTAAAAAATCCATTTAAAAATATAGCAGCTCTATAATCCATGCACTGAATTGGAAAACAGGAATGTAAAACAATATCATGATGGAAGGCAAGGAATTTGGAGCATTCTGTTTATAATAGGCTTTGATTGATAGTACAGAACTTTGTATTGTTACTTTGTCTGGAAAAGGTCTTCCTGTTTTCATTATTTTAGTTCAGTGGCATGATTAGTGTTGTCTGGAAACATTAGTCACTTCCTGTCTTTTTCTGTGGGGTAAATGTGTTGACATGGGTAGGGAAGAAGGAATAGGGGCATTCAGGAGGAGGTGGCTAACATCCAAGTGCAAAAATGGAAGATTTTATAGTAGGGAATGTCACTATTCTTGACCATAATCAATGTGTTCCTTCTCTTCTAAGTCTACTGTGTTGTTCTTTTTTTTTATATTAAAAAATTTTTTAAACATTTTTTTTATTATTGAGAGATAGAGAGAGACAAACTGTTAGCAGGGGAGGGGCAGAGAGAGAGGGAGACACAGAATCAGAAGCAGGCTCCAGGCTCTGAGCTGTCAGCACAGAGCCCGACATGGGGCTCAAACTCACAAACTGAGAGATCATGACCTGAGCCGAAGTCAGACGCTTAACCACTGAGCCACCCAGGCACCCCTACTGTGTTGTTCTTTTAAAAATGAATTTAGTTCACAAAATCTTATTAGCAAGCAAAACTCATTCTCAAAATGGAAAGGAACTTTTAGTTTTAGCAGATTTTCATTGTGGGGATGTATCACACAGCTCTGATTTAGAAAGGTAAGTGTACACTTACCAACAGGTTAGAAATTCTTCAGATAATTAAAATTTCAGTTGGTATGCCTAATTTAACTACTTAAAAGAATGGAAGAGGCCCATTTGCTTGTATTATTGTCAACCCAAAATTGAGCTTATGAGTTGCAAAAGAACACTTCCTCACTTGTGCAAGTACTACCACACTTCTATAGAATTATCAAGTTCTGTTTGCTGAATTAGCTGGAGCTTAACATTTATTGCTTTTTAATGAGAATCTTTCCACTAGAAACGTTTAAAATTATCATCCCACTAACACATTCAGAACCTATATGTCTGAGTAATTTGACTTAGGTCTTTAGCTAAGGTTAAGTAGAGCTATTATAATTAATTTTGTCAGAATCTTATTTATTTTTTTATAAATGAGAAGTAGAATATGATATTCAAGTGATAACAAGGAATTTAAAATTGATGAGCTGTCACTTTTGTAGAAAAAAGTGTAATTTTCCATTTAATGCTAAAAAAGCTAGATAGCTATAAAACTTTATAGAAACCGAGAAGTGTAAATAGAAAATAGAAAAAAATAGAAAAAAATTGCTAAGTTAGGGAAGACTATGGAAAGTTAGATGTTATAGATAATGCAAGAGAAATTGGCATTCTGTTTTAAAATGTAGAAAAATTAAGGAAGTAAAGTTAAACTATAAAAGCATAGGGAAATGAGATATAGCAAAGTAATAAAATATCACACTGAATAAAATTTGTTTCTTGTTTTTTCTTGCAAAATTAAGGCAACTTGTTAACTTAAGTAGGAAGTTTAAATAACAGGCACAAACAAGTAGCTGACATCAGATTCTGGTGGGAAAAGATATGATATAGATGATTCAGTATATTAGTAATCCAAATACATTCACAAGCAGTACCGTACTATGACAGAAGACAGACTTCAAGTTTCTAAGGTCAATCAATGCAATATCCAAATAAGGCAACAACTGTTTTTTTTTTTTTTCATTTTATCTTTTGAAGTGACTTAATCAGATCATTATTAATTAAAGAAAAGAAAAAAAAACCCTTAGTGTGTATTATTCTATGAGGTGGTCAAAAAAAGCTGAAAGCAAGAGGGCTTGTTAACACAAAAGGAAGATTGTCACACGATTAAACAGCAGTGGCAAGCCTTGTTATTTTCATTACCTGTTAAGGATGGGTCCTCAGTCCCATCTCCAGCTATCTGAACATCAAGTGGAGAATGTTGAACCGGGTTGCCTAAGCTTTCTTCTTGCTCTTTCCAGGATATGGAATTTTTGTGGGGAGATTTGTGGTTTGTGTTTTCATAGGGATTAATTTCTGATCTCTTTCTAGGAAGTGGTGTTGGTTTGGCAGGCTGGTAAACCTGACTGTAGGGAGCTACAGGATGGTAGGATGGTTTCTCAGCTTCTCCTTCACCCTCCTCCTCATCATCATCAATCACAACCAGCTCAGCATGGATGATCCCATCATACCCTGTCAGAAGCTTCTTTTCTTCTTCATTGTCTTCTGCCTGCTGGTAGCCCATGAAAATCATTGTCACGGGTTCTGTATCAGCCATGTCAGAGGGCAAGGAATGAACAATATTGTATCTGATATCTTCCTCATCCTCCTGGCAAGCAGGAGAAGAATCCTGGTATTTTGGCTTCCCAGCTATTGCTTCGCTGGGACTCATTCTTGCCTTTGGAGAGGGTGAATATTTGTCCTGCATCACATTTGATTCTTCCCAAGGAGTCATCAGCCTCTTTTGTAGGGTGTCGGGCATCTCCTTGGCTTGTTGAGTCATTGATCGGGGTTGAGGTATCGGTCGAACAGGGCTGATATGATTGAAGCTGTTGTCCCTCTCCTCTGAAAGTCCATTGTCCATAGTGTATACAGATTCATTCATATCATTACCTAGTCCGTTAGCTTTCATCTTTATCCTTTCTTGAAAATTTGGTCCAGGAGTTATCTTCTCCCTCTGTGGAGTTGTAGGCCTGCAAAATGGATTGGCATATACAGGCTCATGATACTCTGTTGGAGATTTAGAGTTTCTCTCTGAGGCTTGTCTTAAAAGTTCCTCTACCTCAACTGGTGCCAGGCCATCGGTGCCATTGTATGCTGCACCATGATTAGAGCTTACTGCATATACTGACTTCTGCCCGTCGTCGTAAACTTTTATTCCTGTACCTTTGAAGTCATCTGATGGGAGAGGTATAGAAGACAGGACTGTACTTTCTCCAGTTTTCAAGTCTTTTTCAACTTTAATTTCCATGGCGTACAAAGCTGTCAGGAGAGAAATTTGATCTTCGATTTAGTTAACTTTTTCTCTTATACAGTAGCCTGCTTTCACAATGTATTTTTATGTTAAGTATACCCTTTGATATTCTTTCATGTGAGATGCTGTTGTCTGTTTTTAAAATTTTTGATTTTATTCATTGATTGTATAAGGTCAATCAATGTAAAGGCCAGCACCGTAATGACCTAGGTTTTTATGTAAGGATGTATGGAATTACTGAAAAAACGGGACTGAAAAGCTGGTTGGAGAAGAGAAGCTGATGATTCCATTGGGAAACCAAAAAACATCCTCTTTGTAACTAATAAATCCAACAAGACAGATCGCACTCTTACATTATCCAATGGGAGGAGTCAGACCTCTTTGTTAGCTAGGAAGAATGGGTTGCACCAGGCATTACAGCAGGTAAAAGGTCTAGCACGGTATATTTTATTAAGTCACATCCTTGCTGTGTGGGCCAGCAGCCTGCTGAAATCATAGAGGAGTGTTCTAAAGTTTTCACAGCAGGGGAGCTGTTTAAATGTAGAACTGGTATTGAAGAGGGAGGAGGAAGGCAAGAATCACATGCTTCTCCTTCTGCCTTCTTTTTGTGTTTCTTTCATTCCAATTTTCAAGTAGGAGGAAAAAAATAGAGCAATATAAGCTGAACTGAAGTAAGTGAACTGGAGGACACTGCGTGGATGAGCCTTGCTTCAAGGCGCAGGCAAATTCCTCATGACTGGAGTTTTAAGAACTATTAGGAATCTGGGCCCAAATACAATGTGGCAGTGCTTTGGCTTCTGCTCTGACCTCCTACTTTCCTTTTTGGACCCATCTTGATTTCATACCTCCTCGGTAGCCTGGTGGTTCTTGGCTCCCCCCAGCTACCCAACTAAAACTGCAACCCTCCCCATTCCCACTCTCCATGTCCCCCACCTCTGTTTTATTCTTTAGTATTTTCACAGCCTAATTTGATACTTTTAATTTATTTACTTAATTTTAGGTCTGTTTTCTCCTTTAGGATGTCAGCTCCAAGAAGGCAGAGATTTTTGCTGTTTTATTCACTACTGTATTCCTAGTGCAAGAACTGAGCTTGCCCTATAGTATGTGGTCACTAAATATTTGTTGAATATTTAAATGAATGACTGCTACCTACTTATAGAGTGTAGCTTCCTTTTCTGGTCTGAAATTCAAAGATTCCCTCTCTGGCCCCATACAAGCCTTCATTTTTTCTGGAGGCTTGGAAGTATTAGTTTTATGAAAACCATTCCACATGGGGATAAATAATGCCTAACTTTCCCAAGGGATATTTTTACTTTCATAAAGGATCTCAGTAATCTAAGAGATTGCCTACTTGATGGAATATTTGGGGAGAGATATTTTTGAGCAGGGGAGCTTTGCTTTTAAGAGTTTGTCTTTCTCAATCCTTTATCTTCTCTGTCCCTATAACTCCATTATCCCTACCTATGCAAGTGACTCAGATACCTCATGGAACTTTTTAAAATGGACTGTTGCTTAACCTGAAGCATCAGATGTAACAGCAGGTTGTTAATATCTGACATTATAAAATCTGAATTTGAGAACCTGCCTTTGGATACAGATTTTTCATGTACCTTTTCTATTCTGTTCATCATCTTCTGTTCCTTCATTTCTTTCCTTCCTTAATCTGGAAGGCACATAGGATTTTGGAAGGTCAGGGATATTAGCATAGATGTCTTCAATTGACTCTGTAAAATTAATATTAATTCAAAATACATTTAGAATATATTTACAATAATGGGAAATGTTTCTGTGGGTTTATTAAAAAATGTAGTTAGACATAGAATAGACTGCTCAAAAACATACCTTCTGATGTTTCTTCCATTTCCACCTTCACAGACTATAAGAAAAAGAGTTCTCCATGATTAAAACAGTTCAGTTTAAAACAGAAATTCTAAATGTGGATGTAGTTTGAAGAATTATATACTATTTGTAGACTCATTCTGGGAGGGACTCATAGTTTTAAATGTTAATGCTCACCCTTATTATGTCTTCTGTTGTCCTCTCAATTGATTTCAGTTTCTTCAGAATTGCCTCTTCATTGATTGAGATTTGCAGCTCAGCCTTTTCAAGATCTTGGATCTCCTTCTCAAGTCTGACAACAGAAAGATGCACTTTTTACTGCTTGACAGTACAAACGTAGAGTTCCCAAATATGTCTTCTCCATATATAAACTTTCCTTGGAATATTGCATGTAAATATCTAGATACCTTTTAAGAACATAGCATTACACTAACCATCAGATTTAGTACATAGAAGGTACATAACACCTGACTTTGATGTAACAATCTTCAAGTTAAAACAAACATCTTTTTTTTCCTTAGGTAAACTATTTGAACCTTGCCTCATTTTCTTCTTTGCAATTACAAATGTTATTTCCAAATGAAATAGAGAAATTTCTTTTATAAAGAGACTTAAGTTTGAAGTTGAGCCACAAGGTATGGTTCATCTGTAGTTATTACCTAGGTTACCGATTTTTCTTACCCGAGTCTCCATATTATTTGGAGAAAACATTATAATAATTTTTTTGTAGCTAATCAGCACTTTATAAGATTATAATTATTAGACTTAATTTAATAATCAAAACTATCACTTCCAAAACCCTGTATATCCTAACATTGAAAATGACACTTCATTTTAACTTCACAGTTTCCTAAGAATTGTGACATACTGTAGTGAATAGGGTGGAGAGATGAGAAACGGACAAAACTTAGTATGATGGCCTCAGATGCTGCTGTTTATAGAGGCTACATTTTCTGAAAAACAAAAAACAAAAAACAAAACAACAACAATAAAAAAACCCACACATGGCCTAATGAAGTGTAAGGGAACTTATTGGGGCCAAGAGAGAGCCATTTGAAATTGGACTGTTGGAAACATTCTGACCTGGAATCTTGACCAGAGTGCAGCTGCTTGTCAGATTCAAGTTAACATCGGGGTGTGATGTCGTGACCTCTTCCTTTATAAAAACATACAGCCACCAGCATTCATGCAGTTAGTAAGGCTGACCCTTGGCTGCCATGGATTACATGTAGTTTCTCAGCCAAATACTCTATGTTGTAAAGTCAGCTGCCTCAGAGGATGGCTGATTAGATAGAGCAGCTAGTCCAGGAGGTGACAGCCATGGGTATTAGCATCTGCTATGATAATTGTCAGTTTTTGGCTTCCTTCTTTAAGATGGTTATGGATTTGGCAGTGCAAAAATATTGTGCTATTGGGGTGCCTGGGTGGCTCAGATGGTTAAGTGTCTGACTTCGGCTCAGGTCATGATCTCATGGTTCATGAGTTTGAGCCCCACGACAGGCTCTGTGCTGACAGCTCAGAGCCTGGAGCCTGCTTTGGATTCTGTGTCTCCCTTTCTCTCTGCCCCTTCCCCACTCATGTACATGCTCTGTCTCTCAAAAAATAAACATTAAAAATTTTTTAAAAAATATTGTGTTATTGTCACACCAATAAAAGCCCAAGGTGTGGTCTGCTTGACCATTCTCCCACTCATTGCTACAGTTTCAAAGTTCTGACTTTCCTGCTGCTGCTGGCTATTGGTAGTTGGCCATTTGTAGCTAAAGAAGTTTTCTCACCTATTATAGAATTCCAAGTAAAATATAGTACTTCAGGTTTCTTAGAAGTTACTGAGGCGTGACTGACATTCTATTAAAATCAGTCTCCATCCATGGTAGCACATCCGTCCATCAGTAGAGTTGTGGGGATATATGTTGGTTGGTAGAATGGAAAGGTCCATACTAAAAGCGATAGATCTGGATTATTCTGTGTCTGCTATTCACTGCTTGTGACAACCAATTCCTTTAAACTCCCTGAAACTCGGTTATATAACATGTACAATGAGAATATGGTACCTGCCTTAAATTTTATACAGAAATTTGGTGAAGTTAAGAAGAGATGATGTATATGAGCACATTGAATATGTTTGATATCAGATATGTATTATTACGGTATAATTATTAAAGGTTTTCTACAACACACAGTGTCTCTTTCTCCTTCCATGCCCTGTCTCACGGGATCCTTTATCCAACAGCATGTTAGAGACAGTCTAATGAAGATCTTTTGAATAGAAAACAAGGATGATTATATCATTGCTGCAAGCAGCTTTTAGACTGCAGGATTCAGCTGTGGAACCAGATGGATCTGGGTTTGAATACTGGTTCATCTTCCAACTTCTTGTGTGACCCTAGACAAGTCACCAGACCTTGCTAAGGCTCATTATCTTCATTCATTTCATTTGTTCATTTGTTCATGAAAAATATTTGTTTAGCATCTATTTTGTAGCAGGCACAATCCTATGTGCTAGGTATATGACAGTAAACCAAACAAATTCCTGGCCCCAAGAAGTTTATATTCTAGTGGGAGGACACCGACAATACACTAACAGAGGAACTGGCAACTTTTTCTATAAAGGGCCAGATAGTTAATTAATTAATTCATTAAAAATTAATTAATTTTAGGCTTTACAGGCCACACATACAATTTCTTTTGCTTATTTATCTTTTTTTCCCTTTTACATCCCTTAAATAATAATAATAATAATAATAATAATAATAATAATAATAATAAACATTCCTAGCTTGTGGCTATATAGAAATAGGCCAGGGCTAAATTTTGTCCTGGGTCATAGTTTGCCAACTCCTGCAAATGTATATACATACATATTTACATATGTATATGTAAATACATTACACACATTTATTTATGAAGAAAAATACTTCCATTAAAAAGTAGGATAAAGTAGGATAAGGACTATAAACATAAGGGTAAAGGGATGAAGAGTGCCTGGGGAGGAGGCACTGTTTGCACAGTGTGGTCAGGGAGGGGCTACTTGACAAAGCGTCATTTGAGCAGAGATATGAAGGAAGCGAGAGAAGGGTACATAAGTGTGGTAGGGGAAGTGCTTTCTGGAGAGGTAAGAATAACCACAAAACTCAGGGTAAGAGCACGGGGAATAAGCAGAGTGGCAAGAAATAAGTCAGAGAAGTGGCAGGTGACTAGATCATATGGGGCCTAATGTATGGTAAGGCCTTTAGGGAACCACAGGGAATACTGAGCAGAAGACAAAACATGTCATGACCTGAAATTTAAACAATCACATTGGCTGCTGTGTGGAGAATAGGCTGGAGGGAAAACCACGGAGGTCAGTAGTTGTAACACTTCACAGAAGATGGCTTAATTCAGGGGGGTTGCTGGTAGAAGGGTGAGAGGCAATTAGAATCTGGAAATACTTTGAAGGAAGAGTTGCCAGGATTTGTTGATACATTACATGTGGGGTGTGAGAAAAAGAGAGATGTCAAGGGTGAGTCTGATGTTTGTGAATAATTGGAAAGATGTGAATTTAATTGCTCAGACAGAAATCTGGGAGGGAGAAGAAAGAGACTGGTGCTGGGTGTGGTAACTTCGAGATAGTCAATGGTGACATGGAGAAAACAGACACAAACGTTGGGAGCTCAGAGAAGTCTGGGTTTGAATGTAAATTTGGGAATTGGTATGTATAGCCATAGGCATGGATAAGATTTCCTAGAAAGTCAGGGCTTCCAAGGACTGAATCCTGGAACAATTAAACATTTAGAGATCTGGGCAATGTTACTACTTCATAGGGTTTAATAAAGAATTAAAGAAATAGCATGCACTCAGCAAATGCTACTTTCCTCCAGTTTCTGCCCCTTTCTATAGCTGGGGCACAGAGATAGATTCTTGATCTGTTTGGCCAATTACATCTCAGGGAATTAGAAATGCACTGGTATTTATAGTTGTTTTCCTCTGTAGAGAGGCCCATGGGTAATGTAATGCCATATGATTCTCATGGATGTCTTTAGACTAATATGGTAAGAATACAAGGTTGAAAGTCTGCTAACCTCATCAAAGTATCTGCTAATGAATGTTTTTGAAGGTTTTCAAGTCACTGGGTGAAAGATGCATTAATATGAGGTTGCAGTCAAATGACATATCAGGCATGTTTATTAAAACCAAACAGAAACAAACGAACACCCCCTTTCTCTTCTTTATCATTTAGTTACAGCCAGCTCTCTGTTACACAGGATAAGAAGGAAACCTTTTGATGCTAATTACTTAGAATCACAAACCTCTACAGGAGATGCTTAGTGGTACAGAGCATTTCCTAAAATTCTCACTCAAATGCAAAACTCTATATCCTATTTTTATATGTTGATTTGATACTTCTATATATTATTTATGGACAATATAAATAAGATCAAAAGATAAATGTTACCATTTGTTGTTCTAGAAAAGCATTTTGACAGATCAGAATGCCAGTGGAAGTGATGGGAAACCCAGGAAAGAGTAACAGAGCATGGAACTGGCTTTGGCCAGCCTCCATGGCCAACTGGGTCAGAACTGAGGGGGGAAAGCATGGTGGCAGTCCGGCAATGGAAGAAGAGGAGGTCTAACAACCTCCACACCAAGGAGGAGGAAATATGCCTCCTCCCTGGATAATGTGCCAAGTTTTTGAGGATTGCCTGTTCTTAAGGAACATAAAACAAAAATTGCAACTGGTACGTAGGCACTATTTTTGTATCTCTAGCATGGTGGGTCTCACTGACAGTGATTTCCCCGTGAGGACATCTGGCAATGCTGGAGACATTTTGGTTGTCACAGCTTGAGGACTGCTACTGACACCTAGTGGGTGGAGGCCAGAGATGCTGCTGAACATCCTACATGCACAGAACAGTCGCCCAAGAAAGACTTATCTAGCCTAAAATGTCAATGGCGCTGAGGTTGGGAAGCCTAAAACAATGCCCAGCTGGTATAGTAGGTACTTGATACATGCTTCATAAGGGATTTTTAAAATATCTGTCTCTCTGATAGTTTTACTTTTTCCTCCTTGTTTCTCTTTTCTCATTTACATAATATGGAATCCAAACTATTATTTGTTGAATAAATTTGATCATCCGTATTTTTATTTAATATTACCATTTGGGTTAACTTCCTTTTCAAATTTCTCTGTATCTATATCTATATTAATTTCTTTTTCTGGCTCAGTGACTCTTCATAGTTAGGAGGATACTCAACTCTTATTTAAAGCTCAGAAAAATTCAGGGCTTAAATTAGGGACTCATATGTAATCCTTTTCCAAAAGCTTTGAGTAGAGAGAAAAATTTAGCAAGTATAAGTGAAATATTGGGGGAGTATTTATGTGTGTGTGTATATTGTGTGTATATATATATATATATATATACACACATATATCTGTACTGTGTGTATATGTATGTATATACATATACATGTATATGTATACATATTTGTGCATGTGTATGTATATATATTTGTATGTATATTCATCCATATACACCTGCACATAAACATACATATGTGTATTTATATAAAACTTTAGTTTTGTATATATAAAAATAAAAATATGTATGTAAAACTATTTTTTTTACATGGAAAGCTTTTGGCGAGGTCACTAGGGAATAACCCTCTAACCTTCACCTGCTTATCTCTCAGCTGATGGGTTAGAATTTCCATAAGTGCTGCCATGCCCATTTTTACAAGGTATTACCTTTCTGAATGGGAACTGAGCTCCCAGAAATGCTGATTCAGTTTGACGAGAAACAGGCAGCAGAGAAAGAGAAATATCCTTCTTGGTGCCTCCTGGGCTGTTAGGCGGGGCCTGATGGATGAGTTAGCACCTCTCATGATTTCTGAGAGAGGGTGGGCAGGCATCATGTGCCAATTTAGATAAGCAGAGTACATGAAAAAGGATTTGTAATGCTATCCATTATTGGAATCTTTCTTCTCCCTGCCTATTTGCTGGGGAAAAATAGGGTTATTTTCAAGAGCTCCCTATGTGAAAGCAGGTAGCTTTCATTTCATGCACTGTTCTAGTAATAACCTCCCTTAATCATCACGAGATAATGTCCCCAATCCAATTCCAACATGCAATTTTTTGTCTTAGGAAAAGGACAGCACATAAATGCTGGATGCACCAAGAAGGGGTTATTTCAGAAGGCAATTTTTCTGCTGCTAAGTGTCCATTTATCTCTTTCAGTTTTTGGTGGAGTTAACAAGGACTAACAATCTAATGGAGTTTACCACTGGGGCCAAAAAGGCCAGGACTCAGAAGAGTTATGTTCTACCTTCCATCATTTTACTTGCTAGCAATTATAACAACATTTAAATGTATTGAGTATACCGTATGAGGCATTGACCTAATTAGTCCTTCCAACAACCCCCGTGAGTACCATTATTAGTTCCATTTGACAGAGAAGCAAGCTGGGCACCTTGATAGCCCCCTGGCCTGGAGGCTTACAGGTAGCTTGTGGCAGGACAGAATTCGAAATCAAATCTCTGCTGACAGACCCTGAGCTGTTAACAACTTTCTAATTAACCACTATGGGAACAAAACTTTAAAAAATGGGTTCTTATGAACCTAGACACAACACTCATTTTGCTCATCAGTATAAAAGGATTTCTTACTTCCTATCATAATAAAGAAACAGAAGATTGAAATCGTAGCTGGGGTTTGGCCACATGTAAAAGTGCTGACCCATTATATACAAAGGTAATATTTCTGTCCTGGTATTCATTAGGGTAATTTTGTTATACTAGGCATTTTTCTGCTTAGTGGACAAGTCAGTGTGACCAGGATTAAAGTGAAGGCTTTGTCACTTTTTTTTTTTTTTTTTTTTTGGTTGTTTGAGTTTGGATTTTGGTAGAGATTCTTACAACAGTCTCTGTTTCAGAGTCTGGGGTTTCCATAAGCTATAGCCACTTTATAGCCAGCCTTTCTTCGTTTGGGCACAAGACTGTTGTTCAAAGTAATAGAAGTTTTAGGCCTTAAATAAAAGCTGGCTGATGTAATTTGATTATAATACTGTAGTTTGAAGGTAATCACTGATGCTGTGTTTGAAATTAAGTTTATGACTCGCTTTGGCTATACACTCCCAAAGGACTGATGAGCTGTTTGCTGTAATAGGCTGGGAGCCTATTAAAGGCCAGGACTACACCCAGAGATGGCCCAGTGATCATTTCTCTGGGATGGTCTGAATCAGCAGGACTTGGTCCAGGTTGTGCCACCACTGATATACCTCTGAAATTAGTTGATGGAATTGCTAGGACCACCTCACTGACCCCATCCAAGCTAGACAAAGAAGGATTCAGTTTCTTTTGGGACTCACAGGTTCTCAGAATGTGTTCACCTCCAGCAGATGTTGAATTTGGTCTGGAGTGGTGAGCAGTTGTAATCTTTGACTCTTCCCTTAAGTGCAGATTCTCTTTCCTTTTTTTTTCCCCACTGAATCTTGGGAAAACAGGAGGTGGCTGGTGGTTTACCTACATTTTGTGAGTTTTTGTGTGAAGGTCTACTTTTTTGTTTTCAGCTCTACCCATGGAAACAAGACAGTGAGCCCATATGAAAGCTAATGTACTTGGCTTACTTATTTATCCCAACCAAGCTTCAGTTTTCTTCTTTGGTGGATAATAATAGTATTCACAAAAGGTTGTCTTAAGGAGGTAAATAAAATTATTTTTGTAAGCCTCTACCACAGGGTGTGACACAGAGGAGTTACTCAATAATGATTAGTTAGCCCTTTCTCTTCCTACTCTGGTAGGAAAAGGAGGGCCATCTATGACAACTCCAATAAAAAAGAAAACCTACCAGGTCTATTTGGAGATTTGTTCTTCAACTTTGATATCAACGATTTTGGAGCGAGTGTGGGTGTGAATATAGCTTTAGGGACACACCTGTCCTTTAAAAATACAGGTCTAGACAAGAAACCAAAATAGTACTCCAGGATTATTAGAATTTTCATAATATTTATGGGAATGGTGTCTAATTAACAAATGTTATCTATTTTGTAAATGAAATCTCCTCACCCCAATCTATTTCTCTTTTTCTTTTTAGTAATAGAAGTCCTTGAGTCTTATGTGTCTCTCCAGCTACGGACTACATTTCCCAGTCTCCTTTGCATTTAAATGGTGTCATGTGACTAAATTCTGGCTAATAGGATAGTAGCAGAAGTGACATCTGCAATTTTCAGGTCATAACTTTAAAATAGAACTGTTTGCCCTCCACTTATCCTCCTCTTCCTACACTGGAATGCAGATGTTGTGGCAGTGAGCTGTCTTTGACCATCCTACCAGAAGCATCACTTAGGGAGCAGCAAAGCAAGACAGAAAGAAACAGGGAGGGTCTCTCGATCATCTCATGGGATGTTGCTTCTTTCTCTCCCTTGAATGTCTCCCAGCTAGGATTGTTATGGGTGTGAGAGAAATGAATGTTCTAATCTTGTTTAAGCCACTGCGGTTATAGAATCTTTTAAAGCATCAAAATCAGTATGCTAATTATTGCATCACCTTATGGGGATGAACCTTTGCATAACCAACTTTATGAGGTTTTTTTCTTTGATTTGCAAAATTACTCATTGTTACCTTGCATTTCAGGTAGTTAGCCAGTAAAAATAGAAAAATAGATCAGCTTTGCATCTAGTGATTGAAGAAGTTACATGTTTCTAAATCATCTACCAAATCTGACATGGTTTATATTGATGTTAGCTAGTTAATGCTCAATGGCTAAGGTTTACAATGATGAAAGAAAGATCTTTTATTTTTTAACTATGACTGATTAAAATGAATAGCTTTGGAACTCTAACAGATACTATTAAGTATATGTAGTTGATGACTTTAATTAGATAATCTTGACTGCAGTGTGTTGGTCATATGTAATGGGCAGATAAGTTATTATTGATGGATTAGAGGTTAAAGATATTTTATCTTTATAGATACTTTGCTTTATGATAATATCAAACTATATTTTGTCATAAAATTGAGAATATGCAGTCTAGTAGAAGGTGGGTTGATTTTTGTGTTTTATTTTTAAAACTAGGGGTCTGATAAATTTCATCAAACATTTAACACTTTTTTTTTTAATTTTTTTTTTCAACGTTTATTTATTTTTGGGACAGAGAGAGACAGAGCATGAACGGGGGAGGGGCAGAGAGAGAGGGAGACACAGAATCGGAAGCAGGCTCCAGGCTCTGAGCCATCAGCCCAGAGCCCGACGCGGACTGCGAGATCGTGACCTGGCTGAAGTCGGACGCTTAACTGACTGCGCCACCCAGGCGCCCTTAACACACTTTTTTTTAAGCACTTAACACATGTCAGGCACATTTTACTCACCAAACTGAAATAAAACTATATAATAAAAAAAGATGAAGAATACTTCTACGCACAGACATAGGACATGAATTGCCTTACAATCAGCCTTGCCAAGAGGCATGTGTATAATAAGGAAGATCTAACCCACTAGTGCAAACAATCACATGCTGTGGGTAAGCATGCCAGAGAATTAAAGGGCATTTGGCATACAACAAACACTCAGTTTGGCCTAAGCCAGATCTATTGCCTCTAATCCTGAGCATTTAAGAACAGGAGGAACAATGCGACACAGCAGCTTCAAGATAACAAGAAGCAGAGAGCTAGCCCAGCAGTGACATTGAAACAAGTGTCACTTGGCTCTGATAATTGGGAACAGAGCAGATGTTTAGAAAAGCTGAATAATTTATAGTTACATGCGAGCAGCTTTTGCATGGGTGACTCTCATCTCCTAATATAACTCTGTAAATATTAATAATTATATTATGGGCAGATGATACTATCATGAGTTGAAACTGCCATGTAGGCAGATAATGTTAGAAGATAATCATTTAGTAGAAAAGCAAATGCTCCTCATCAGAACAATATTTTGTAAATTAAGGCTTTCATTTTCCATGAAAAATAAGAAGCCAAACTGGTTTTCAGAGAATCAGCCCCTTTCATGGGCAGGTTACAAACAAGGTTTTCAAATGAATGCAAATAAATGCACGGTCTGGAGGTTGGTGTGGTGTGGTAGACTGGTTAGTTATGGGCTTCTTGAGTGCTCTGGTAGGACAGAAGCTGGGTGTGTGGTTTTTAATTAGAGCCTGTAGAGAGCCTTGTCGTACATGATAAATACTTAATAAGAGCTAAATATTTTTTTTAAACTTAAAAATTTTAATGCTTATTTATTTTTTGAGAGAGAAAGGGGGGTGGGGGCAGAGAGAGAGGGAGATACAGAATCTGAGGCAGGCTCCAGGCTCTGAGCTGTCAGTGCAGAGCCTGACGTGGGGCTCGAACTCACGAACCATGAGATCATGACCTGAGCTGAAGTCAGATGTTTAACTGACTGAGCCACCCAGGCACCCTGAGCTAAATAGTTTTAATAATAATTCAAATCGACCTCTACATACATAGGTGCCATGAGGTGCCTTAGCCAGGACATGGCAAATTAGCTGCAAATGTGCTTATCCATGATTTTGGAAAGCTTTTTTTCTTTAAAAAAAAAAGTTGTAGGGGAAAATATTTTCAGTGAATAAATTACTTGTTACCATATTATGAAATGGCAAAACATATTCAATGATGTATGCAGCCATTGACTCTCTCTGTTCAGAAATGATTACTGGCTTTATGCCTTGTAACCCTTAACATTTATTTCCAACAGTATTATAGAGCAGCCACTATATTTTCAACTTTCTATCCACTTCATTTTTGCTTTGCTTCTAGTATTAATTGTTCATATTTGATACCAAGAACAGGACTCTATTATTTGAAGACCAATAAATATAAATTCCAATCTTAATATAACATAGAATAACCAACAAGGACCAGTTAGCCTGGGGTGGTCTAAATGGGCTCTGACACTTAGCTTGTGGCAGACAAAAGATGCATTCCAAGTGGTGTATGTGGAAGCTTTCCGAGCTGATAAATTTAGTCATAGATCTGGGGTGGGGGACAATCTTGGAGAATGGGGAAACCTAGGCCCTTTGGTAGCATATTATACAAAGAATTTCTGCCTTTGAACATTCTTTGTGACAATTACTCCTCTCCCACTTTCTCCTTTGTTCATTTGCTCCTTTGTTCCTTCATTACTCATGTCAACACAGCCAAAGATTTATGACGTCCATGCTAGTAGTTTTAAATTTGTATTTCAAGTTACTGAATATTGTTTTAAATGAAATAATGTAAAATCACTTTGAAAAGTTAACGGATCTAAAGAGAAGTAAACATAACTAAAAATTTGCTTTGAGGCACTTATCTCAATCTCCTTTACTTAAGACAAAGATGGGTTCGATGTGGCAGGTTCTCTATAAATCTTCATTGAAATGAATCAAGAATGAACCGAGTGAGTCCTGGTGGAATGGGTCTGGGGTCAGAAAGATCTATGTGTGACTCATGGCTTGTCTGCTACTAGATTTATAGCTTTCTGTGCTTTAGTGTCCTTACATGTAAAATAATGCTAATTAGACTTTCCTCAGAGAATTATTTTTCTCAGAGTAATGCTCAGAGTATATAATATATGCTGCATAAAGGGTAGCTGTTATTATTGAATTGCAGTGGAGTGGTGTTATTTTAATCTACTTTTTAGACTATCACAGCACTGGTGGGGGTGGGGGTGTTTATGCTGGGTAATCATTTAACCCTATTTTTATTAAGCTATGGATGAGATTGGCAGGTGTGAATCACAGAGGATGCTGGGAAGTGGGGGATAAGGAAATAAAAGAGCATAGGAAAGAGGGGAAAGATGAGAAAGTGAAGTGAGGGTGAGGTGTTACAACACGTCATCAACAATGGCCTCAAAAACCACTGTCATGTGACTTTGCCCTTGACTCAAGATAGTTGGGTGGTTATCCTTTTTTATTTTTTAAAGAATTTCAAGGCTTTCATTTTTACTTCATTAATGTTCAAGTCATTGTCTAGTCTTTAGCTGGACCCTTTAATAGATGGTATTTTCAAATCTGACCATCCATCCATCATCCATCATCCATATTTTCCCATTCATTCATTTTTTAAGCTACATAATCACAGGTATTCCTATTATGTGCTAGGCATTGTACTAGGCTTTTTTTTTTTTTTGATGGGGTTTGGAGGTTAGATTTCTTCCTCTTTTTTTGCTGGAAATTTGATTTATTTTGCTGTTTTTGTTACATTAAAAAAATCTCCTGAGTTAAAAATAATCATAATATCTGGGAAATTAAAAACAACAACAGATGAACTATTGCAAATCTGATAAACCAATTAGTCAAATATGGAAAGTGAAAAACATGCTTGGAATGCTTTTGACTCATATAATTGCTTCAGAATAATTTCTTAAGTGTTTCTAGGCAACAGCAAATTTAAGAAGAAGAAACAAATGGTGGGTTTCTCTCTCTCTCCCTCTCTCTCTTTTTTTGTGTGCCTTTCCCCCCTTTCTCTTCTCTCTCTCACATTGTCACAAGAGCAGCTTGTGCCTCTCCCACAATATGATGTTAGATATGGCTGGTTGGGTCAGAATTTGACATTTTTCATGCAGCATTCCTCACTGTGTTGGATGAGACATCAGTTTCATTAAGGTACAGTTGGCCTGCACAGGTAGATGAGAGCATTAGGTAGGGGGTTGAATTTGGATAGAAATCACAGCGAGCTGAACTTTGATAAACTATAACCAGCATCAAAATCATTTAGCCTTTATATTTCTCCATCGATCCTTTGGGTTCTGTTTTTGAAATTGAATCTTGCCTGCTATTTTTTGAGTTAACAGAGTAGATTACTGCTTTATATGATCTTGAGCAGAGTGCATTTCCTAATATTGCATCTCCATTTGTAGTGGCACTTCCCTTATGTGGGATGGTGGCAGCTGCAGTAATGACCCGCTCCTCAGATTTTCTCATGACATACAATCACACAGAAATCCAATCTTTCCTGCATCTTCATATTAGTACCTTATGGGGCAGGCAGTGTCTACCATTTGGAGACAAATTAAAGCTCATTAAAGAAAGGCAGAGGGTCAGAAGGGTACTTTGGAATATTAAAAAAAAATCCTTACTAGAGAACATTTAATCATAAGTAGATAATCCTTCTCAAAGGGAAGGCAGTGCATTTACATCATTCTCCCTGGCAGTTAACCTTTTGCATTTTATGCTTATGACATTTCTGTCAGGCACTCTGTGTGCTCCAATTAAAGTCAGAGGTCTTTGGACATAGTTCAAAAAGTAGCAAGCCTCTGGAGGGCAACTTGATGCAAGGCATTTTGGCAGAGGGAGGACAGCTGGGCAGCCACATAGGAAAGAGGAATCTAGAATGTGAACGACACAGCTCCTTTGGATGCTTCTGAGGGTGTTTGGAGGGGGGGCTCATTATGGGTGTTGGCTATTGGATGGAGGAAAGCACCAGACGTGACAAAAGAGGAATTCTAAGCCAGCCTATAAATTTGTACACATGGGTGTCTGGACTGAGAGGTCGGTGCTGGATTTGCACCTGTGCCTACAATCAGGTAGTAAATGGTTCAGTGGTCACAGTAAGAACAGGGCTCATTTGGGAGGCAAATTGAAACTCTATTTAAGCAAAGCGATTCAGAAGGAGATGTTCAGTATCATTTTACTCCTGGGAACATTTCCTCCTAAGGCACAGGCAAAATACCCACTAATATTGTTCCAAAGCTAAGAATGTGACTCAGAGACAAAAACCATGGAAACCTACTTATTTTCTGAAACGTTGCTGTTCTGAAAGAAAAGATGAGAGGATGAATAAGCAGACATGTTTTACTTAAAGGCTATGTGTGAGTCAGGGAAGCTTTGAGTTTTTAATATGGCAGAGAGTCATATGAGTATCTATGCATATAAGAGAGTGAAATCATTACATGGGTTGGAAATTAAAAGTGCTGTAAAAGGGTAGCATTTACAGGATTTAACTTTTATAAAAATTTTCTACAGGATCTGAGGCATAATTTATTTTTATGATTAAGACATTTAATTAGATTTTAAATCCTGAGTCCTAATTTTTTAGCTGTATGCGATGGGGCAAGTTAGCATCTACAAATGTCATTTTTCTCACCTATTAAGTGTTAATCTACCTCATAGCATGGTTGTGAGAATTCAGTGAGATAATCTATATGAAATGTTGAACACAGTGCCTGGTCTATAACACATGCTCTGTAAGAATTAACCAGTATTGTGAGCGTTTTAGTCTTCAAGTCATAAAGAAAACCCATCCATTATTTCCAAATGGAAAGAATTCTAATTGCGTGGTAATCTCAGTTTACTCAAAGGAAAAGATTCTTTGTACTGGCATAAAGAAATGAGACATCTTGGCCAAGAGATAAAAATCCCCAGATAAAATTCCAGGCAGTGTCCTTCTTCTAATTATTTTTGACTCCTAATAAGAACTAGGGTCTAATATTTTTTGAACACCTACCATGTGTCAGGTACTCTCCAAGCTGATCACTCATGAAGTCCTGTGAATCACTATAATTGTCCCACTATTACAGACAAGGAAACTGAGGCCCAAAGAGATGAGAGAACATGTCTGGCTTATAGGTACTGTGGTTGACAGAGCAGGGATTTGAATGCCAAAGGCCATGTTCTTTCAGTTCCTCTCACAAGACTGGGAGTAGTAGTAGGAATGAAAACTTCAGGAGCAGTCTGGCCCTGCTGCAGACTCTGAGGTAATAGCAACGTTTCTATTTTGATATTCCCGTTAAAATCTTATCCTCTAGCTGAGAGGCCTGGCAGGTGGCAAATGTCACCCTTGAGCAGGCACCTAAGTCAAGTGATAAACAGTCATTCAGGGTTTGGGATGCTTTCCCTGCTTAGGGAAGAAGGGTGGCTCTGTCTAGTTCAATTCCATCCTTTGACTTGGTTGCCTCTTGGAGCTAACGGGAAAATGTACTTTCTTTAGCTGGTAATAAAAGCTTCTTAAGCACTGCGGGTAGCTGTTTTGGAGAAACACTGAATTTAAAAACATGCACCTGATTATTTAGCAGTTGTAGAAATATCTGAGAAGAAAATGTTCAGTTACCAGGTAAAGCTGCTTTGGCGACATGATTTCTTTAATGCTGGGCAGTAGTGGAGGCTGTTTAATACAGACAAGGCACAGATATTATTTTGTCTCTGTATGTTGCTTCAGAACATTCTGTTCCCTGCACATTTTAAACGAGATAAACAGCCTTCGTGCATCACAACAATGCAAATTCACGATACGAACTCTTTGCAAATACATTTTTTTTAGGACCATTCCTTAAACAAAGCAACTTGCCACGAGGTATTAGATATTTTACTATTTCCAGAACATGTACACCCACAGCTCTCCTTTAGTTTTGTAGCAGGAGAGCACTGAATGGGACTTGCTTTGAGGCCCAAGTTTACCTTTAATGGCTCTGTGACCTTAATTAAGTCCCTTATCCTCTCTGAGCCTATTTCCTCCTCTATGCAATGGAGGTGTTAATGCTTTCCTTCTAGGATTGCTGTGAGAATGAAATGACTTAATGGAAGTGCAAGTGCTTTGTCAATGGCACAAGGCCATTTAAAAATAAATCATTCCTGTTATATATATTTGGGGGTTAAAATCATTTGGTGCTAATAAAGGAGCACTTATGGTTAATGACATCCTGAAGATCTAAAACAAAGTTGTAGTGAAGTCACGGGGATGAAAGCACAGCATAGGGAATCCAGTCAATAATATTGCAGTGACATTGTACGGTGACAGGTGGTGACTGTACATGCTGTGGTGAGCATTGTGCAATGTATAGAACTGTCGAATCACTATTTTGTATACCTGAAACTAATGTAACATTATACGTCAACAGTACTTCAATTAAAACAGAAAATAAAAAAATAAATAAACTCATCAGAAGATGCCAGAATTGTGTAATGTGAGAGCAACATGAAAGAAGATCCGGAGAGTGCTAGGAGCTCTTTGGAGAAAGGAGAACCAAGGGTCAGAACATGCTTTAAAGACTTCCTGTAAGAGATAATAGGTTTTTGGACCATAGTGTGTGGTCTAAAATGCTGTGTGGCATCACTTTATAGGTAGCATAGGGTAGTCATGAGTTTCTGATCCACCACTTTGTAATTATGTGAATTCTTTACCCCTTATGTGCCAAAAGTGAAGATAATGACAATGCATCACAGGGTTATGAAGGTTAGATAGGATGATAATCTGTAAAGTACCTGGCAGGTAATATGGCTGGTAAATATGGTTTGTCTTCTTCTTCCTGCTCCTCTTCCTCCTCCTTTTTTTTTTTTTTTTTTTTTTTGGTCAGATAGGAACTCTAACTAGGGAAGCCATGGTCGGTACCACTAGAAGCTTATGTGCTTCTCAGAGCATTCAGGCAAGGTCTGAAAGCAATCAGTAGAACCCTAGTAAATTCTCTGGGATTACTTACAGTGCTGCCCAAACTTGTTAATGGCGTCTGAGTCTGTTAGCCACTTCAGTTATCATCAAGTGCAGAAAAGTTGTAGGTATTCAGTATGGGCAAAGACTCTTAAATAAGAGGGGGCTCTGAAGAGAAGCAGGGATATGTCTGCAAAGCGCAGGGTATGCAGGGATTAAATTCAGAACTCCTTCAGAGATAAGGGTTCTGTGCTAAGGATGAGGAAGTAATCATCAGCTAAGCCAGACTTTGGTAAGAAGCTCTTGCTAAGGGACGCCTGACAAAGGATCAAGTTTTCCCAACTGTAGAGTTGATTTATTGAGTTATTTTTAAGGAATTGTTATCTACCATTCAGAAACACTTCACATCTTTGAGCAAACAACCGAGGGGTTTATAAATATAAACACTTCAAAGATTACAATATAACTTTTAAAGAATTGTTAATTTAAAAAAAATCTGAATAAGGATGAGTAGTCAGTGATTTTAGCTATTAAATGTACAAACGTGTGAAATTAGGCAAGTAACGTGAGAAACAGTTAAAAAAAGGAAGCTTTTTTCTATGCTGTCAATTTGAAGTCCTAATGCAATCTGTCTGTATAGTGTGGTGAGGATGGGCAAAATGTAGTTGTACAGCTAGTGTATATTTTTACCTTTCAGGTCTTTCCTATAGTTCTCACTAAAGAGGACAAATTCACAGTGAGTGAGATTTTGAAAGCTACCTATATTTATTTCAAAGATCCATAGGCTTTAAATTATTGTCATTATTATACCACAAGAAATTCCATCTTTTTTCTGTGTGTAGGTTAGAAAATGATTCTGACATTTCCCACATCTCTTTCTTTCATGCTATCTATATTTTGTGATAATACTAATAACCCCATCTTCCATTCGAGCTTTTCAATATATATATATTTTTCATGTTCATCACTTTTTAAGCCAAGGCAATTTAAAAGCTTTACTTGTTATATCACAAGTTGCTGACTTGGTACTGATTGTGGGTGATGGGCAGGGAAGGACATTGAGAAGTGAGGTCAACATCTGGGACCAAATAATTGGGAAGGTAGAAGAGAGAAAATGCTAGTGAAGTATTCCTACAGTGTCTTCTCTTCCAAAACATGGTTGTGACTGGGGAGAGCCCGGGAGAAGGGTGATGGACACACAGTGTAAACACATCCAGAGAACTGTCACCTGTTCTAAGGTGAGAGTAGGGGTTGGGGCTGTGAATAAGGACTGTTTTTTGACTACCCCTTATGTGCCAGTTGGTGCTAGTAGCTTAGCACATATATTTTTAATTTGCTCAACAACTGTAAAAGATAGATATTGTTACTACCATTTTGTAGATGAGGAAATAGGCTTGGAGAGCTTTGGGTAAGTCACCAATATGTATCTAAAAAATAAATCGTGTGTTGCTATGTGTAGGTGGCATTTACAGTGAAATTTCTGTTATCTTCTGGTGTTGCCTTAGTCTTTATTAGAAATCCAAATGAAGATGTGATTATGCCCTGAAAAATAAGAATGGATCTTATACATGCAACATGGGCAAAGTCAAAATAAAGGGAGTTATGGAGTAGGTCAGTGAGGGCTGTACCTGAGGATGCTTTGTTCTAGAACCTGGATCTGGTGCTGGTCTTGTTGATTCTGCTTCTTCATCTCTTCCTGTTCTTTTCCGCTGCTGACTCCATCTAGAAGCCATTTCTCCCTTAAGGCCTTTTTCTGATATCAGGAAACATAAAGATGTTCTTAATCAATAATTTCCTAAATCTCTAACTACTTTGAAATCTTACGAATATTAATAGTGAACATAGTAAAGAGAAATGTTTTTTTTCTCACTGCGTTACCTGAATAAATCTGGTGTTTTCCTTCATTGCACCCTTTGTAACCCCCTTCCAAAGCCAGTTTTATGTATCTAAATCCTGTTTATCCTACACGTTCTAGAGTAGGTTCTTCCTTCTCTGTGAAAATCTCTGTCCTTCCCCCATCCTCACCCTCAGAGAGCTCTCTTTCTTCAGAATCATGCAGCACTCTGCTTACCTACACTGTATGTCTAGCAGTTGTACAGAGATCTTATCACGTGATGTCTAACTATTACTTATTTGATTAATGGGTGTACATCTTGTGTCTTTGAAGTAAAAGGCTCCTTCCTTGAAGCCATTTTTTTTATTCATCCCAATGACAGTGTACAGAAAATGCTCCAAAATTTTTTTGTGTGGGATTAATTGAAATGAGGATCAAAACAAGAGATTGCTATTGTGTCTTAAACTAATTTGATGTTAGTCTTAAGTGGTGTGGTCAGCACTTACTGCTTTGCCCACCCAGTACCTCTTCTGTCTTCTGAGAACCTCCCCGGTTCCAGATACCTAAGTTTAGTACAAAACTACTTGTTCCAATAATACGATGCACAAAATTCACTGATCTAACTTGAATTTTTGTCAACTTTAACAAAATGATAAATATTTATGTTTTATCATATGGGAAAAAACCCTTTGAATTTGCATGAAAGAATTATAATCCTGGATCCTGAGCCTGAGAAAAAGCAAATGAGAGATGTGTAAATTTTGGAGAGGACTTAGCTAGCACCCCATCCATGTCTTACGTAGGAAGTGTTAGGTATTAATTCCAAAGAGTTTGAGTTTCTCCTTTTCTTCCTGAAGAAAACTGTTCTCCCTATATATCTAATCTACCTGTGTAAACTATTTGTTTAATAATTACTTATTGGGGATTTGTGCCTAAAATGGTGAGAAGAATGGGAACTCTGTATTGTCTGAGACTTCTTTCTCTTACATCACAATTAAAATGAGAGCACGTAAAAAGAACTTTTGCTTCTTTTAAAAGGATCCTAGAACTAATACTACTGGAATCTAAATTTAAATTTAAATTTAAATAAGGTTGATTGTGCTAGGTAAGTATCACATGATGGTTATTTTAAGTAAGGCAATGGTCTCCAAACCAATAAGAAATGTTATACTGCTTACAAATATATATTGTATGGAATTATACTTTATAGAGCTGATAAAACCTGGCCTGCTCTAGTTGAAGCAGGGAGGGGGCCCAGAAGCCTGTGGATGCCCAGAACACACAGTTTGAAAACCACTAGATTGAATAACAGCCTTATCCCAGATGATCATGTTCATTTTGTCCTTTTCAGAGTTTCAAGTGATTGCATGTGGACAACACCCCCCATAAGAGTAGTTTGTATTATTCCAGTTTGTAGCCAGAGATTCTTTGCCCCAGTGTTACCTTAACCCTTAATTATGGCTGTTGAGCTATTTGCAGAAATGTTCTCCCACGGACACAGTTAAAATATTCTTAATAAAGGTCAAGATCTATCTCTTGAGGTCAAAGATGCCAAGAAAATCTTAGTACACTCATTTGAGGAATTTACTTTGATTTTAATTTATTTTTATTTGATGGAATGTGATGATAGTTAATGCATAGTAAAGAAGACAGATGACACCTATCAAAAGTAAATTACAGTCCTTACAAACCACCTACCAGGACAGTTTCAGTCATTTACATCCGTATCACTACAAGAAGCACTCAGATGGGATGGTCTTATGATGCTGAGTTACAGAGAACAGAGAATAATTCATGTGATGTGATTATGTGAACTTGGGGCTACATTCTTGGTTCTTAGTCTGGTTAGGAACAAGAATAATTTAAATTTTATCTTTGTAAAACTTTGTTCATAATTCACAAATTGTCATTTACCTCTGGCAAAGAACCCTTTGCCTCTGAATATAAAATACATAATTTGGATGTGCAATTAAAATGATATGGTACAATTACGTATTGTGACAACCTAAAGATAGTTATTTTGCTTTTATGTCACAGTTTAGACTTGTGCTTTCATCTATGAGGTCGATGTAAAATCTGTTTCACAACAATGACATTCAGAATCAAAAGCCGTATTAACTGTATGAAAATATAAGTGACATGTGGGTAATGGATATTTGGGCAGTTAATTTTTTTTTTAGGGAAAGGTTTTCCTGAAGCACGTTCCGTTGTATACAGCAGTTAGAGTAGACTTTAGGAATAAATTAGTTCTTTATACCATGGATCAAATGGACTTCCAGAAAAGAAAAGTTTTCTTTTCTTTTTTTAAAAAAAAAATTTTTTTTTATGTTTATCTATTTCTGAGACAGAGAGAGACAGAGCATGAGTGGGGGAGGGGCAGAGAGAGAGGGAGACACAGAATCCGAAGCAGGCTCCAGGCTCTGAGCTGTCAGCACAGAGCCCAACACGGGGCTCGAACTCACAGACCGTGAGATCATGACCTGAGCCGAAGTTGGTCGCTCAACCGACTGAGCCACCCAGGTGCCCTAAAAGCCGTATTAACTATATGAAAATATAAGTGACATGTGGGTAATGGATATTTGGGCAGTTAATTTTTTTTTAGGGAAAGGTTTTCCTGAAGCACGTTCCATTCCATACAGCAGTTAGAGTAGACTTTAGGAATAAATTAGTTCTTTATACCATGGATCAAATGGACTTCCAGAGAAGAAAAGTTTTCTAAGTTGAGTGTATTTTGTGTGTCTTGGTGACAGATTGTGATCATGTTACTAGGCAAGGAGACCCATAGTGTACAAATCTCAGAAATGTTTGAAAGTTAGAAAGCTACTAATATCCCCAGAAACTCCCTTTCTAGCATGTCACTGGTATGATTGCCAGGTTCCAGAGCGAAAGAATATCAGAGTGAGTTCCTACAATTATTTGGAAATGTATGTACTAATGACACAGAAGGAGCACTTTGTAAATGTTTACGTTTGTGAAGTGTAATGAAATAGTTTGCAATCAGGAAAGTGCTGAGAACAGGTGGATGAAGAAGAAAATTAGAGGAGACTGGCAACTGTAGAGGCCAATAGAGCTTTCTTGACTTGGTGAACATATTTTAGAATCGATTTTAAAAATACTTCTGCACATTTCTGAACCCCATTTTGGAATGGTGCCTAGTTGCTGTTTGGTGTGGCCAACCATTTTCTGCAAAACTTAGACGAATGTGACTCTATTCAAATGGCCAGTCTTTCCTCTGTGTTCCTTTTGCAATTTTAGTCTTGCACACAGCGCTCATCACATAATGCATGTCTTTATAAGTTTCTGTGTCAGTTACCATTTTAAGGATACAGGTCAAACTTTATTTTGTATTCTTAGTGCCCTGCTTAGTACTTTACACATAATAGGTCCTTAATAAGTGTTTATTGACTAAAAGGTCCTATATACACCTATATAAATCTTACTTATCAGTTAAGATTCAGCTTAAATCCCACACCTTTAATAGACCTCCTTTGACCACCCCAGATTACTGCTTATACTATTATTTAAATTTAAGAAATTATCTTTTAACCTGTCCTAGTTATTTATTTAATATTGGGGTTCCCACTAGGTTGCAGGCAGAAGGGCTACAGCCCTCCAGGGCCACTGCTAGTCTCTATGGCATTAATAAAAAAATCAGGAAAAATTGGTTTCTCATCCCCACCCCTTTGGGTCAGTGCACAGCCTGGGAAGGTGGATAGCACCTTTGTGCAGAGAAAAAGAAACGTCATCCTTCAGACAGAAGCAGACTGATGCCAGAGTGCACAGTTCCAAGGGAGCATGGGCAGGGTTTTAGCACTCCTTTCTCAGGTACCTTTGTGCAGTACACAATCTGCACAACTGTGTACAACAATCCAAAGCATGATAATGTGTTGATTGGATTGGATTAGAAGAGGTATCCTGGGTTCCAGAAAGCAAACCTATATGGAAGATCATGTATTATTTTTTTGGACTGGTTTTGGCAATACTGAAAAGAAGCGCCACTTCAGAAACAGAACTTTCAGTGAGTCAGAGTTTCCATTTCTTTCCTTTCTTTCCTTTCTTTCCTTTCCTTTCCTTTCCTTTCCTTTCCTTTCCTTTCCTTTCCTTTCCTTTCCTTTCCTTTCCTCTTCTGTTTTTATTTTAGAGAGAGAGCAAGAGCAGGGGAGAGGGGCAGAGGTAGAGAGAGAGAGAGAGAGAGAGAGAGAATCCTGGGCATGCTCCACGCTCAGCATGGAACCCAGCATGGGGCTCGATCCCATGGCCCTGGTATCATGACCTGAGCTTGGACACTCAAGCTCAACTGACTGAGCCACCCAGGTGCCCTGGAGCCAGAGTTTTCTTTGTGAAACTTGCTTGCTAGAGTGAACTGAGGGGATATTTAACCCTTTCTCTTACTGTGAGCTCTACTGTTGTTTGGCTACACATTCTACAAGAATAGCAATTGTTGAATGCTAGACAGCTTTCTGTTTACTCAGAAGCAATCATTACTTTATTGTGAGACTCAAATTGTGTGTAAACTGTGTGTGTGTGTGTGTGTGTGTGTGAGAGAGAGAGAGAGAGAGAGAGAGAGGGAGGGAGGGAGGGAGAGAGAGAGAGAGAGAGAGGGAAAGAGAGGGAGAGAATGAGAGAGAGAGAGAGAGCACTGATTAACAGTTAGAAATGGTTTAGCTCAAAAATTATTGTGGATTTGATTTTTGATTTGAGTTTCATTCACCAAAGTAACTTGGTAAAATTTGTTTTTGTTTCATTGATTTTTCTGATTACATACACTGCATTTCTTGGCTATGTCTACTACTTACGTAAATTCACTGTGACATACTGCAAGGATAGCAGGCTGACTATACTTTGAAATTATCCATCAAATTTTGGAAATGTCAATTTATATAGAAACAAAGGAGCAAACAGAATCCAGAGAACTGAGGCTAATTGGAATCTTAAATTATGTTTCTTTTCAGAGGTGGTTACCTGACCCATCAGAAAGATGGAGTTAGCTGAATTCGGCAAGTTTACCTTAAGTGTGTAGATTCCACAAGTGTGCGGAATTGTTTCATTGAGGGATTCATTAAATCTATTGATAGCAGCCCTGCCAGCTAAGTAGCTTCCTGCTTGGACCTGTTCACAAGGAGCTCCTGTTTGCCATTTGGTTGCATCCTGTGACTAAGCTACGTAATAAAATGTTGAAACTCAATGTGCTTTAATTACAACATGACCACACCCGTGGAAGATGTAAAGTCTGATTTTAAAAATGGAGATTTATTTCTGGTGATGATCTCATGTTTTGTCAAAACAGAACAAAACAAAATAAAACAAAACCCCGAAGCCATACTCAAACAAAATTGGATTCATTGCACTGAGCTTTTAAATCCAAGCATCCTTGACCCTGCCAGACAGTGTCTGCTGTGTACCCCCTGGGGAAAGGCTGGCCTTTCATTGATTCCAAAAGGGACTTCCTAGCTGGTTCTATCCCTAGGGATGTTAAGCAAGACTGTGTTCAGGGCCAAATTATCAAGGCTGGATTCTCAAGGTTAGCCAAGAAAATGAGGAAATTCAGTAATAAGGGATAAAGTAATATAAGCATGCTTTCAACTTTCCGCAAGTTTACCAGAAGGTATTAATCTCATATGCAGATTTTCTAAATCCTTGTCCTGCCCTATGGTTATTAGGGTGTTAGTAGAACTATGCTGATTTTCTTTTCCTTCCTAAAGCATCTTTACTACAGAAATTTGAATGCCATTAGAATATTTGAATACAAAATCATTGAAATGAAATTAAAATAACAAATTACCTTCAAATGCTGGTGCTTTAATTTTTCTTCCTCTATTTTCAGACGCTTCTGTGAGATTTCTTCCTGTATTTTTCTTTTATCCTGAAATAAAAGAAGTTCCAGCATAATCTATTTTTTCAGTTTGCTTAAATATGTTTCCTTGGGGTTGTCGTCATTACTGAATGGCTGGCCAGGCGTATGCTCTTGGCATTAGTAGGAAGCCGCTTTGGAAACTCAGATTTCAAAGTGAAGGAGGGCAAAGTGAGACATTCAAAGCATTTTGCTGATGGAAAACGATATAAGCTGCTTATGAAAAAAAAAAGAGAACTTGAAAATATTTTAATGTCTTTCCTTCCCCACTACCCTCCCATCCCCTTAAAATACATATTTCCCATTAACGTAGCAAGATTGAGCTACTGAGTGATGCAACGGGAAAAGTGAATTTTAAGGAGGGAGTTTTGAAATAGACATGAGGAAACTCTGTGAGAAGAGAGACTGTTCCTGGCACAGGGCTGAAGAAACTGCTGGGTAAAAGGTTTGCTTCTGTGGGAAAACAGGATAGCTGGCCTACAGAGCATTAGAAAACTAGGAAGCTAGAGAGTAGAGTGTTTCCTCCCTGTATAATTTGCTATGTGAAGATAGAGAAAAAAGGGTTCAGATAATGTTTATAAACAGTAAGAGGGCTTTTAGTCAAGGTTACACAAAATTCATGGGGGAGATACTGTATCTTTCACCAAGTTTAAATTGCATTACCTCAAAAAACCCAGAAAGCATAACTGTTAATGCCCAGAGGTACTTTTTAGAAAATATAGCGTATATACTAACTAGCCTGAGTTTGATTTCTGGCTCTGCCATTTACTAGCTCTGTGTCCTTGGACAAAGTCCTTAACTCCTCTGTGCCTCAATTACCTCATCTGAAAAATGGGGATAAGAGAATCTCCCTCATAAGATATGAGCATTAAATGTATGTAAACGTTCCTAGGACAGTGCTTGACACATAGTGCTCTGTAAGTATTTGTCTTAAAAAATTAAGTAAATACCACTTAACCTGTTAATCACAGAAAGTAGCACATTGATTCTGATAATGCTTCCATTAGCCTGAAATGTTTTCGAGATTCCCTCTCTGGAATTGTTTTAGGCATTTTACAAGCTATGCAAAAAGGCAGTTATTTCCTTATTTTTTTTTTTTTTTGACCAGAAGTGACATTATCCTCTATTTTATAAGAGTGGGTTTTAAATCTGCTTTCAAAATTGAAAACTCCCAAAGGATAATAACTTGTTGCCAATGAAGACAACTAAAAGAATTTGAAGCGGGCTCAGAAGGTAATTTAGAAGGAAGTGTTCCAAAAACACTTGGCAGCATTGTTGAAATAAGTGCATGGCTTCCTGATGTGACTCCTTTGAAGATAAAAACTCTTTTTTTTTGATGTATAAGTTCAGGTACATTTGTTGAAGAAAAACAACATGTTGCTCTCCAACTTTATGTCATGTTTTTCTTTGTGTGTTAGAAGAATATATGACTTCATCAGTTTCGCTTTGTAAATTTCATGAGCAGCTCTTGTGAAAAAAAAAAAATTAGCTAGGCAACAAGTGTTGGTCTCCAGTATCACTGCTTTGGATCAAATCTGGTCTTTAGGAACAAAAACTCTGATAACCTGTGAGTCATTCTCCACTGTATCTAGAGGCTGTAGCTGAGCAAAGATTAGTAATGTTTTAAATGTATTATGCCAAACATTTTGGTAAGTATTTTACAGGAACTATTTCATCAAATCATCATAATAACAAAGATATCGTGACGATTTTTATTTTAGAAGAGGAAATGTAAGTTTTACTAATTAATTAACTTATCCAAGCTCTCAGAACTCATAAGTGGTGGAGCCAGGATTTGAACCCACGCAGTTTGAGTTACTTCAGCCTCCACACTCTTAGCCAATTCATGACACCATTTTCCTGAATGAGAAATTAGTCCAGCTTCTCACAACTTCCTTCATTGTCCCTCTATCATGAAGAACTGTGGCCTAGAGGCAGTGCCAGCATAGCCAGCAACAGGAGTGAGGGAGGGAAAGGAGGGAGCCCATTTTTGGTACCCTTTTTAGTGTGGGTGTGTAATCATCCACCCCTCACCACTGGTGGCCCATAGAGAAGAATGTATAAGAGACAGTGACTGCTGAAGCCAGCAAGTCTTCCCCACCCCTGTTGATAGCCAGTTTGGGCTGGTTTCATCTTGGGGTTAGTAATAAGGGAAAGCTGTGGGTAGAGGGAGGCAGGGTGTCTGAAGTGTTTTGGCAACACAAGGCTTACACAGGGTTGCTAAGGAATACCAATGTTTTGTCTCTCAGAGGTAATGTGATGCCTCCCTTATGCCAGTCTAGGTAATTAAGAAGATAAGTTTATAATGTTATAGGCATGGTTCTCTTTTAAGATAGAAGCACTTTTTCCTCATAAGATATTCAACAGCAAGTTTTCCTTTTGCAAAATTTCACGGGGACCTATAGGAATTACTGAAAAATAAGATGGCAATAAGTTAATTTTATAAAGGCAAAATAAACTATAAGTCAACACTAAGTTGTATACCTACCTCTATTGCTAGTGTACTGAAAGTTACCAGAGCCTGCTAATTCCTTCCCATATTATCATGGAACAAATAGGTGTGAAATGCCATCTGCTCCCAAAAATTTTCCCAGTAGCTTGAACGTCTCTATAGACACCTTTTGTTACCTGGCACATCAGATACTTATTAATGTTAACTCTTATGAGTAACTTATATTGATGTTTACTTCTTTAATGTTCAACTAAGGAGGACTTCTGTTTAATGAACAGTTGTGTAGATTTTTAGCTGTCTGACTTAGAATATTTTAGCAGTTGACACCCACAAATTCTAATTCTGTATAAAGCTACCTCTTGATTATTTTGAAAATTTATTTATCTTGTGCAAATAGAAAGCTACTGTGACCATCTATGATTCAATGATATTACCGTATTCACAGTAAGCACGATACTTAGGAGGGTATTTTAGAGATATTATTGATTAACAAGGAGCTAATATTCTAAAAATGCCTGAATCTGTAAAGAAGGCATGATTGATCCTGAGTTATATTTATTTATTTATTTATTTATTTATTTATTTATTTATTTATTTATTTTTATTTTTGAGACAGAGAGAGACAGAACATGAATGGGGGAGGGTCAGAGAGAGGGGGAGACACAGAATCTGAAGCAGGCTCTAGGCTCTGAGCTGTCAGCACAGAGCCCGACGCGGGGCTCGAACTCCCAGACTGTGAGATCATGATCTGAGCCGAAGTCGGATGCTCAATCGACTGAGCCACCCAGGCGCCCCGATCCTGAGTTACTTAATGGTTAATTTATCTAATACTGCAGTGCTGATGTACAAATGCGGTGTTTAAGGTGACATTAGAAGCTGTGCAATATTTAAAAATTATTCAGAAGCAGATGCTTTTGTCAAGAAACTTACATTCTCATAAATAAAGAAAATCATTAATTCAAGTAACTAGTCTAAGAAATAAAGTGACAGATGTCATTCCTGAGGCATAAGGGAGGTTCTGTGGGAGTTGAGGGGAGACAGGGAGCAGTTGCTTCTAGATGATATGGTTGGGAGAGGCTTTGATGTAGCATTTGAGTAGAGTATGTTGGATAGTTGGTGGGGACCAGGGGAGTGGGGAGGAAGGGCATTCAGGTTAAGGGCTTAATATGAGCAAAGGCCTAGAAGTAGAAAATTGGAACATTATATAGAACAGCAATTCTGGAATCTATGTTGCCATATGAGTTAGTGGGAAATAAAATAGGGATAGCAGGGTGAGGGTAAGTCCTCAGAAGAAAATTGAATGGCAGGACAAGGGGTTTGGAATTTACTTATGTATTGAGATAAAAAGCAATGGAAGTGTTCAGAGGGAGAGGATTAATAGAGTTAAAACCATGTTTTAAGAAATTTAATATAGCCTAATTGTGTAGTAGATGTTGAAGGAGGAGCACTTGAATGGGGATGGTCAATTAGGGTATGACTCATACATAAGACCAGGAAAGCTTGAGCAAGAGGTAGCAGAAGTTACCTATGAGGCTTTTATGCCGAGGTAGAGCAGGATTGCCAATAGACACAAGAAACTCAGAAGAAGGAAGAAAGAGTTGGGTAGGGAAGATGGTAGATTCACACCAAGTTTGAGGTGTCTTGGGGTGCCTGGGTGGCCCCTTCAGTTAAGTGTCTGATTCTTGATTTTGGCTCACGTCATGATCTCGCAGTTGATGAGATTGAGCCCCATGTTGGGCTCCATGCTTACAGAACGGAGCCTGCTTGGGATTCTCTGTCTCTGCCACTCCCTTTCCCCACCCTACTCATGCATGTGTGTGCTCTGTCAATCTCTCTGTCTCTCTCAAAATAAGTAAAAAAACTTTAAAAAAGTTTGGGGTGTCTTTGGGTCGACCAGGTGGAGTTGTCTGGTGGGCAGTTGAAACATTGGTTGGAGAGAGATGAGGGGTCAGAGCTAAAGATGCGGGAGTTTTGGAAGGAATAGCTGAAGTCAGAAGACTGTCAGAGCATGACGGGAAACATATTTATGAAAAGAGAAGGAGAGCTAAGGCCAGATACTTCATGAAGCACCTACATTTAAGGAAAGAAATCCAGGTGGAATTTTATTTCGGGGTCAATCATATTATTTGTAATAGAAGTTGGTGAATTGGGCCAATTCAATGAGTCAGATGGTTTGAGATACATTCTGCTAGAAGCTGAGTATCTTATAATTTCATGACTAGCTTTATTGACATTTTAATTGCTTAAGGTTTCAAAAGAATCATAATAGAAGCTGCTTATTTGTATTTAACTACTTCCAACAATGCAGAACTTCTTGGTGAGGTGCAAATAATGGTAATCTTGGAAGAAAGGGATGTTGCTAGCACAATATTCCTAGAGAAGAATCCTTAGCATAGTGAGAGGTTTCCTAGATTTGAGTGAAACTATATTTTTTAAATTCTTTACAAATTCTTAAAAATTTTTTTTGAAAAAGGTGCACACATTTCAAGAGGGAAGATAGACCAGGAAGCCTGGGAAATTTACAAGTAGAAACATGGCTACACAATTACAAATGATCTCAGGTAAGAAGAAAAGAGCGTTACTATAAGCAAACCTAAACCAAATAGTTTGATATCACTGTGAACTCTCCATGGGCTCATGAAACCGAGAACGAAGATAAGCAGGTAGCACCTATTTGTAATAGTGTAAATAAGGTGGAAAAAAATCTGAGGTGATGTGAAGGTGAGAAGCATGTGAAAAACATTGAGGGCACAAAAAGCATGGGTGTATAAATAATAATATACATTTAAGTTATGTTCAGAGCAAAAAGTTAAAGTCAGTCATTGGACAACTGCTGAGATACATAGTGTAATAGCAACGTGATGAAAATAGAACCATTCTGTTTCTATTTTGCTTCCATATTTTTGATTAAGGAGAATAATATTAACCCTGAAAAGGATAGAACAAATAAGTTTGAAGGAAAATTGAAGCACAAGAGGAAATAGAGCACCAAGACAGAGCTGCTCAGACTCTGATGGGTTTCACCTCAGGGAGGAGAAAAATTTATAGGCACGACAGAAAAATATTGTCAGGTAATCCTGGAATCTCGAGTGAAGAGGTACCTGAAGACTGAAAATGGCAAGTGCCCCAAGTTTTTGAAGAGGGACAAAAGGCAATTATGAATATTTAAAGACTGGTGAACTTACTGGTTAATCCCTGGCAAAGTTGTAGAATGAATTATTAAACAGTGTTGTATTTAGACAAGCAATGCCTAAGAGATGACATTCGATTATTAAAAACAAAGCATTTAAAACTAACTTTATTTCTTTTGCTTCATTTTTCAAGATCTGCAGATGATGAAGATTGTGGTGGTTGCAAAAATAGCTAACATTTACTGATAACTTTATATGTGTCAGGAACTACTTAAAGCACGTGAATGTATCAATTTATTTAATCTTCTTCCAAATTTCTTTGAAGTAGGGACCACATTTATCTGCATTAGGTAGGTGAAGAAATTGAGGAATGAAGACATCTGGATCATGGGAATTCAGTATATCTGTGTTTTAGTGTAGCTTTGGACAAGGTTTCTTACTTTCTTCTTCTTTTTTTTTTTTTTAACGTTATTTATTTTGAGAGACGAGGGAAAGCAAGCAGGGGAGGGGTAGAGAGAGAGGGAGAGAGAGAATCCCAAGCAGACTCTGTACTATCAGCACAGAACCCAACTGGGTACTTGATCCTATGAGTGAGATTATGACCTGAGTCGAAATCAAGAGTCAGAAGCTTAACTGACTGAGTCACACAGGCCCCCTTTTCTTATTTTATTCTTTTGGAAAGTTTTGTAAATGCAAACAGAAAAAAATAGACCATTGAAAGTAATTGTCTTAACATTTTTTTTAAACAATGCCTTATAAGAAGAGAGAAAACTAAAATTACACCCAATGAACATAAACATATTGAGATAACTTTCCAAATCAGAATTTTAAGGGTGAGGTAGGGGTGGGCTGGAAGATTTATTGGTAGAAACTGTTCCAGCTGGCTTTAGTCAACAGCTAATTTTAGGAGTCAATAAAATAAAAGATGACCAAATCAAGATTTCAAAAGATCTTGTCTGTTAGGAATGTTGGACCCAAATTAATGATTAATTTTATTATTAATAAATGTAAACTATGGAACTTTATAGAATATGTTAATTGTAGAATATTTTAAAAAATCCTGACAACTTTAAAGAAAAATATAAAAAACCCCCATAACTCCCACTGCTTTAGAATGAACTACCATTGACATTTTGGGGCATTTTGTTCCATTCTTTCCTCAGTATACTCAAACCACAGATGCACACCCTTACACAAACACGCATGTGCAAACCACACGAGGGGGCCCACACACACAGATTTGTGTTCCACCTTTTGCACCTAATATTGGGTCATGATCATTTCTCATGAAATTAAATTTTATTAATAAAGATATTAAATTTTATTCAGAATATCACAAGTTGCTTAATCATCCTCCTTTTTTTCTGCCCCTTAGGCTTTTTTGAATCTTTTGGTATTATAAGTAGTTGTGTGATGTAGTTCCTTGTACGTAAAATTTGGACCACTTTTCTCTGATTATTTCCTCAAGATAGGTTCCTAAAAATTAGTTACCTAGGGATATGGATGTTATAAAAATTCTTTTTTTTTTTTTAATTTTTTTTTCAACGTTTATTTATTTTTTTTGGGACAGAGAGAGACAGAGCATGAATGGGGGAGGGGCAGAGAGAGGGGGAGACAGAATCGGAAACAGGCTCCAGGCTCTGAGCCATCAGCCCAGAGCCCGATGCGGGGCTCGAACTCACAGACCGCGAGATCATGACCTGGCTGAAGTCGGACGCTTAACCGACTGCGCCACCCAGGCACCCAAAAATTCTTGATATAGAGGTGCCTGGGTGGCTTATTGAGTTCAAGCCCCACATAGGCTGTCTGCTGTCAGCACAGAGCCTGCTTCTGATGCTCTGTCCCCCTCTCTCTCTGCCCCTCTCCACCTCGCACTTGTGTGCATGCTCTCTCTCCCTCTCTCTCTCTCTCTCAAAAATAGACAAACATTGAAAAATTTCTTCATACAAATAGCTAAAAAGACTCCAATGAAAAGTTGTTTTAACTTATATTTCTACTAACAGTATCCATCACCTCACCCTTACTACTTTTATGAATATTGCAAGTAAAAGATCCTTTAGCAATTTGAATAGAGCAAATAGCATCTCACTTTGATGTCTTAATGAGATTTCTGAGATTTGTGTGGTCAAATATTATTCATAATTTTCTTGGCCATTTGTATTAATTACTTTTTAAATTGCCTGTTTATGATGTCTACCCATTTTTCTGTGAAACCTATTATTTATTTCCTTACCAATGTGT